>NC_048305.1:68543860-68861729 GCF_013100865.1 Trachemys scripta elegans
GGCCGTAGTTTGCCTATGTCTGGTGTAGACCTACGCTATGTAGCTATTTCATAGGATGTTTATTCCTTTTTAGGATGTGATTAGCCTGCAATAGCTGTGGAGTTCAGGTGTGCCATAAATAAATCTCCTGTAATGTTCATATGCAGGCATTTCTGGGCCCTGAATTCAATCCTATATTCTTTTAAGAACAAAGTACTGTATAAAGAATGCCAGCAACTATATCTAATGTGCAGTAAATTTGTTTGTCAAGTGGTATTTCCCTCTTTCCTTAGTTTATTCTTAGGAAACAACATTTTGTTTAAATCTGAAGGCAAATTAACACATTCTCCAGTTTCTCATGTACCCTCTGTACGCTTCTCTCTGATGCATGAAGTTTAGCACTGAATACAGTTGTCCCTGGTTTCAAAACTAAAATATTGGCAAGTGTGTCTGCAAGAAAAACATTGTAGATCACAAGAGAGTTTCTGCTGCAGGGCCAGCTTTAATATGTGTCTCTGAGAACAGGGATTTTAATGTAGGCTGTTTTATACCTTGAGTCCCACTGAAACTGTCCCAGAGTAAAACCATGGTACACGGCATCTCTACCACCACAACTCCCTTCTCACTGATGACTTCTCTCCCAACTCTTCTCTTGAGCATCTGTCTTGGTCCACTGGAATGCCTACCCGCACTTCACATTTCTCCTAAGCCATGTGTTTTAGCTATGGCTCCAGCAATTATAGCTGGAGTTATAGGGGTAGGTCTAGCATAATTGATGTGTATCCCAAAGCCTGCTAGGATGTACAGGCTGCATAGAAATTAGCCCACCAGATGTGCTAATTAGAGAGAGGCATTATATAGGGGCTTCAGACTTGCTCCTTTTAGGTAATCCTTTATACTTCTAACATGGAGATTGCGTACTTATTCATCTGGGGTAAAGTTGTTTTCTCCTTTTTTCAAATTCTATTGCTTTGAGTGATAATGCCTAGAGAAGATTTCTATACTTATCCAAATAATGGAAGAGTCTCTGTTTTAGCTCTTATTCTCCTGGAGCCCAGAAAACATCAATGTTTGAGTCTCAAGTTTATTTACTTTTTTCAGATGTATCATGGATTCTGAGATTCCAGGCATCTGATTGACAAAAGACAAGTGCTGAATCTAATCAAGATCTTTATTTATAGGGGAAGTTATTTTACAAGGAGAAGGAGGCAGTTCTGTTGCCATCCAGTTCCCTGACAATGAGAAACAATCTAATTTGCATATTGCTATACACATAATTGGAAATTTGGATATGCAAATTAAACATTCCACATTCTAGTCTTGTATCTGGGTTTTCAGGGCTTAATTAGCCTGAAACAATTATAAAAGGTTGAAAGGGATGTATATTTTCCTTTACGACCAGCAAGAAAATAAACACTATAAACAGACTACAGGAGTGCAAAAATGCCTGGGTTCATTAGGTGAAAATATTACAACCATATGGACTAAGTGCAGTAGATTATGAAAGTAACATTTAAGATTCATCTTATTGCTTTATAACCTCAGCCTGATCCCATCTAATCAACTTTTCTGATTGCTCATCTCCTCCCCTTTTCATCTTCACGTTACCGTAAAATACCTGCTTCAGCAATTATTGACAAATGTTTCAGAGCTCTTGAAGGGTATCAGATTGACTGTTCTGGAAAGTGACGTCCTTTATTTATTCACAGAATGGGTATGGCATAGACATTGAATGCAGGTAGTTCTTCCAAACTATCCCCTTGGTGCAGCAACTCCAATCATAGAGCGAAAAGGCAATTCCTTCTCTGTCCTTTTGTTTTTGCTTTGTCTCCTGAGACTTCCTACAAGGATATCTATTGCCATGGTGTTTTCTTATCTCTATGCCATGTCTACTATGCCATCACATTTCACGTAGGCCTCTCTACTGTCATCTGATAGTAATGAGTTTTGGCCACTGCCCAATTTCAAGCAGTATTACAAGGGAGAAACATTAATTCCCAGAGTTCTTTAGTCCTGTCTGTTTTAGCTGTTTTTGTTTTTATTTGTTTGTTTTTCCTCCCTCATAAAAATCACTTGAGAATTTTACATTGTGTCACTTTGCTCATATTTATTTCTTCTGTGTGGGGCTAGTGTACCCTTCTCAACTGCCAGCTAAACAGGGCTCTTTATGCCTTTGTTCCCATGTCTGCTTCAATCGAAATAGCTCCTCTCTCATTCCGTGGAAATGCAATTGTAATACTTCCTGTTTGCCTCATCTCCATCATGTAGTGCTGACTGGCTATTATATTCTCTGTAACACACCAGCAGAGTAAAAAGGTCAATTCAACAAAGAGCCAGAATGCTGCTGGCCCAGAAAGCACTGGATCCAGGCCCACTTTCCCAGAAGTAGCCCTGTAGGCTGCATGCCAAAACTTGGATACAGGAAGTGTGGGCTCAGAAACTTGCATTCTGAAAATTGTTCCTTCAGTTTTGGAGATATGGTTGTAGCCCTGTGACTATCTGGGCTTCACTACCATTCCTGTCCCTGTATTTCCAGCATTGCAGCCTGTAGTTGTAGTCACTATCACTAGGTCAACCTGTTAACCTAATCTTGTATCGTGACTGCAAAAAATTGAAGCATTTTGGTGCATTGTCTTACATTTTGTAAATATAAAGCCATAGGAAGTTAACATGTTTCAGGCTTTGGGAACTACAATATTATTAGATGCCATTAAGAATTTGGTTTTAAAATATCAGCACGTGAAAAATCAATGTAATGCTAATGTACCAGCCATTATTTAAAATATTTTTTTCTTTTCATTCCATCTATTAAATCTATTTATATTTCTGATAATACAATAGGCCCCCATGGATTGTGGTTCTGATTTGTATTTTAATGATTCCTTTACTATATAGCATATACTTGTTTGCATCTTAATCCATGTCCCCTACCCCAGACACAAAGGCTTTTTGCGTGGCTAGGTAATTAAACATCTGCTTGAATGCTGCCATGTCTGTCTCATGGATCTATGTTAAACTGCAGGCTTATAATTAAAAACGCTGACTATATAATAAAGTATTATATAATAAACTCGGTAACAATCTCTTTAGCATTTTTAGTAGATATAGATAAATGCCAGGCATATTAGATAGGTGAGTCCATAGATAAGAAATAGTTTCAACAGTTTCTGCCACCAATGTTAAAAGAAAAAAATGCTTTATGGTACTTTAGATAATGCAGTTCTGAAACAGACCTTGCTGCCCCACTTCAAACATAATCCATATAATGGCTATATTGCAGTGAGGATAAGATCATCTTATAAGTACCATAAAAGTGCAATCTGCCATGCTTTCCCAGTTTTTTTCCTCTATCTTTTTTAAATCAGACTTAAATAGACTCCCAGCAGTAGTTTATCTCTGCTGCATCAGAAGCGGATATTTTCGGTTGGTGAGAACAAAAAGCCCTATAGGTAGTAATTGCTGCTCTCTTGTGAGCAGTTGGCAGAGAGTATCTAGTTCCACTCTAACCTCCAAAAACAATATAATGGGGTTATTTTCAGTCTGTCTGGAAAACAAAAATCATCCTAAACTGTATTTGATTTAATTGAAAATAAATGTTTGAATGTCTAATTGGAAAGGCGTTTAGTTTAGGTAATGGGAGGGCTATGTTGTAATGTGAAAATATGTCTGTGTCTCACAATGACAACTTCAGAAGGTTAGTAGTGTTCTATTTGAACATCAGTTGTGTTTTTTTAAAGTTTTAGAAGCCAAGGAGCATGGCTGTAGTATTCAAATGACATACAATATTCTGATTTTTGTCAGTGCCTCATAAAATAGCATATTGTTTAGTTCCTTATATTGAGGCAGAGCAATTTGTTTTGGGGATCTATACAACATGTCTATACCAAAGGGTCTTGGTATATTTAAAAAAAAATCTCAATATAGCAAAAATGCTTTTTAAACTTAAAAACCAAGATTATATAGATCAGGGATCGGCAACCTTTGTCGTGCGGCCTGCCAGGGTAAGCACCTTGGCGGGCCGGGCCGGTTTATTTACCTGCCGCGTCCGCAGGTTCGGCCGATCGCAGCTCCCACTGGCCGCGGTTCGCTGCTCCAGGCCAAAGGGGGCTGCGGGAAGCGGCGTGGGCCGAGGGATGTGCTGGCTGCCGCTTCCCACAGTCCCCATTGGCCTGGGACGGCGAAGCGCGGCCAGTGGGAGCCGCGATTGGCTGAACCTGTAGACGCAGCAGGTAAACAAACCGGCCCAGCTCACCACATTGTTTACCCTGGCGAGCCGCGTGCCAAAAGTTGCCGATCCCTTATATAGACTATAAGGTCTTTCTGGCAGAGGATTTTCTTTTACTTGTATGAGTGTGCAGTGCCTTGGTTTCTGATAAGGACCTTTTAGGAGCTACTGTAATAAAAATATATATTTCTAATTATGTTAAATAATAAAAATACATTCCTCTCCAATAGAATTTTCTAGCTCCCTCCCCTCTACCAATGCTTTTGAAAAAGTGATAGGTCTTGCACTGGGTCCTGAAGACTTACAAACTTTGTCTGCATCAAACTAATAGGAGAAGTGTATGCCAGAATCAAAGGCCCTCCATTGAGGGTTTCTAGGCTACAGTCCCATATCATTTAAATCTGGGGACTGCCCACCTATGACTTCATCTGTTGGTGCTGCACAGAGGATGCAAAACCAACTCAGATAGCTGGGATGAGACCTATAGATAGCTTTGCAAACCAAAATGAAGACCTTGAATTGTACCCAGGCATGAATAGCAAGCTAAAGCAATTGAAAAATCTTCTTCCCCACTTTACAACCACAGAGTCAGAAAAGGACCTACCTCCCCTCCCATCACTAATCAAAAACAAACAACAAGAGCCTGAAGAGGGCATAAAAGCTGCTTATGGGTTCCAGAATTTCATTTCTCTCCCCACAGTGGCTCTAAGAGCCAAAATGACGACTCTAAAATATAAATACAGTAGCTTCTTTCCCCTAGTGAGAAGGAGCCACCACACCAAAATCACCGTTCCTGCTTCCATTGTCAGGAACTAGCTCAGCAGCAGAACTTCCTGGATGTGAAAATACTGGAGTGCTTTGGCTTAACTCTGCTCACAGTGAAACCAGTGAGAGCTTTACCACTGAGGGTTTGGCCAATGCAGTGCTATTGAAAATCCCAGCCTCACTGTCTATATTAGAGCAGGTCAAAAATGTTTCCAGTCTAGTCTTTTCAATACATTTTCATGTATTTCCAATTTCAGCAAATATTCACTGCTTTTTCCTATTTTTGACCAGCTCTATCATATATATTTTAGATTAAAATAATAACATTGAGCATTCTTCATCATAAGTGCTTTCGTTCACACCGGGGGAAGCAGATGGAAAATAAAACAACTACCTTATAGCACAGGGGGTGAAGTGCTGATGCATGAGCACTTCACTGCCTTAACTGGCACCTCAGCCATACTGCTTATGCTCCATGGATAAATCAGCCAGCTTCTCACTCTACCGCACTCTCTCCCCTATCTACTTATATCTCCTTTCCAGCATTAAGGTTCACCAGGGGGATCTCCAGTCCAGAGACCCCAGGTAAGGTTCCTTGGACTGGGGATGCACTCTAGCAGCTCATAGAACGTCTGCCACCCATGGAAGGTGCTCCCCCAGTAGAGCTAGTCTCTGAAGATGGTTGATGAAAATAGGAGAGGTACTTTCAGTGGCTAGTATACATCCTATTGTCAACCAGACAGCAATCCCAGAATGATTAATCTTGCAAGTCAGCATTTCCTTTGGTGATATTTAACAGGTAACTGAAAGCTGAGAGAGCCAGTGGGCTGGAGGCAAAACAGGGGAATGGTCATGAGGGGTTAACTGGGTATCTTGGTTAAGAGAGTTACTTGACTCCTTGGCTTCCCATTCCCACTGTCCAGACTAGCACCTTGGCTCCTCAGGCAGATTCCCAGACGTTACTATCCACACCTCATGCACCCCGCCAAGTCCCCTGTTCTCCTCCACTTGTAAATGTTTACATGTATCAGCTATTAAGACTTCACAAGTGCATTTCTCATCAGTGTAAACACTAAAAATCTAGCAAAGAAACATTACAAACCAACCCATCCACACATTGGCTAACTTCACAACATGTAACAATACATATTTGCATTCTCATCCCACATGCCACCACACCATATTCCCCTACAGTACAAACCAACACCCTCCCACAAACCATACATCTCTCTCTCTCTTGCTCGCTCATTTCAATCTTGAGGCATTCAAGAAATCTCTATTTTAAACTACAGATAGTAGATGTGAAACCCGAAAATACTAGGAAGTCTTTTCAGTAAGAATCAAAACATTGTAAGCTTTGAAATCAAATTCTAATTAATTTACAGAGACTGTGTGACCAGAATAGAAGTGTATTACACAGTTGGGCCCTCAGGTATTACCAGGTATCATTTGTTTGGGATCTAAAATATCACAGATTGAGAAAAGACCTATTTCTGAAACAAGGCTCTGAAGAACCGACTTCCACTGGCTTGATCCCCTAAATAAAAGCAACATTTTCTCTTTCCATTATACAATGTTTTCCTTATATCATTGTTAGCTTGTGTCAGGGAAATGTGACTGCATGCTTCACACCAGATTGACCAAGGCTGGCCTGAGGGTTGGTTCATGGGCATTTGTGCGCACCTTGGATTTCTCCACAAAATCAAAATGGAGCAAGTTAGGTGAGGTGCATAATTTGTTTTTAAAATATCAATGTTCCCTGGTATATCCATCTGTCTGTATCGGGTGGGGGAAGGAGAAAAAACATCTTTCTGGGTCATTTCAAGAAGGGCTCTGCTACAGTGAAGCACAAAAGTGAAAGTAACATCTCAACATTCCTCTAAAGTTATAGTTATTGTCTATTTTGCAGCATTCTATTGCAGTATCCTACCCAAACCCAAATTTTGAAGGTGAAAAATGAAAGATCCATGTTTATGAAAGCTCTCCATTTTTCTACACAATGTAGACAGGGCTTTTATGACTATTATAGAATATAATTTCCTACAATCAAACAAATGGTCAGTAGCATATTGGCAAGAGGGAAAGATTCTTAAGCAATATAATTAATTTAATTCCACCTCTATCCCCAGTGTAATTCCCAACCAGTATATGAAGCATGGAGAGGCTATTATCTAATATAGATGAGGTGGTTTTCCACATCACTGTGAACCTAGTACTGAGTCTGTGTATCACATAATGAATCCACTCAACATGACAGGTGTGAAGGTGTACACCATAAAGATTTATACCTGCCATACTGATTTATACCTGCCTCTGGAGATTTCCATTACTTGCATCTGAAGAAGTGAGGTTCTTACCCACGAAAGCTTATGCTCCCAATACTTCTGTTAGTCTTAAAGGTGCCACAGGACCCTCTGTTGCTTTTTACAGATTCAGACTAACACGGCTACCCCTCTGATACTTGACACCATAAAGAGTATTGATTAGCTTTAAAAGTTAAACACTGGAAAGCCCCTGATATGTCCGCCTAGGGCAAAAAGGGTATTCTGTCTCTGCAGCCTGATATAGTCTTCTTCGATTTCTGGGGTTCACTTTAGTCAATCTAGTTCTGAAAGCAGAGCTGTATGCTGACATTTGTGAGCACCCAGCCTGTATACATGCACTGTCACTAGAGGTGGGTGAATAACAGATTTTTCATTCATTGGCAATTCCGAAAAGTCCAAAAAAAAAAAAGTTGGTTCAGGTCAGATGGAAATAAAAATTTTTCAAAATGTTCAATGAATCAAAAAGTAAAATATAACAATTATTTTCGGTCTAGCAAAATATTTTGTTTTGACCATTTTTAAACATTTTCAATTAAAAAAATAAAATTAAAGGAATTTTTGAAAGAAAAATATCATTTCAAACCAAAAAATCAAAAAGTTTTGTTTAAAACATGTCAAAATGAAATGCTTTGATTTTTTGTGTGATTTTTTTAAATTAACAATTTGGCAAAACCAACACAAATTTGTTGTGTTCCCAAATGTATGTTGTATTTTTTCCTGAAAAAAGTTTTGACTGAAAAATTTCATCCAGTTCTAATTGCTACTCCTTCAAGCAAGGGAGTGGAATTGAGTTAGCAAAGTGGTTTCTCTCTCACCGCTTTCTATAGTTTCATAAAATCATGAAAAAGGTTTTGCATAAGTAACATTTCACAGGGCTCAACATGCTAAATTATATTACAAAAAGGTTTGTTTTAAATCCCCAAACTTTCTCATAAAATGCTATCACAGGAGGAAATTGCATAGCTGTACTGCCATGAGTTAAAATTATATCTAACATTGGGTAAAATCCTGGCCTTTTTGAAGTCAATGGCAAAACTCGCACTGACTTCACTGGTGCCAAAATTTCACCCACTGTATTTCAACAGCATTTGAGGCAATTGCTAATAAAAAAAAAGCTGATGATGTCTTGGTTTCCTGTAAGAGTGAGTAGCGACCTAACTGCCACGAACAAAGTTTGGAAAGCAGGTCTAATCCTAGGCTTTGCACAGCTCCTATGCATAGTAAAGTGTGGGATCCCATCCAAATCCCTTCACTCCCATTACTGGGTCCTTCTATCCCTATGGATTCATGAGAGCCTCACCTCCAGCCTATTTCCACCTACTCTCCCCATACAGTGGAAACTCCCCTTTCACTTCTTTGGCTTCTGATGGCCTTCACCAACATGGACTTCAGTTCAAACCCAACGAGACTCTTCCCAAGTAGAGAAATTCATTTGGTAAACTTAATTTCTGCCATGGCTCACTGGCACAGGCTGATCACTGGAACCCCATGACTATGGGGTCCTGTGAGTGGGTGTGACTGGAGTGAGGATTCTTGAAGTGTAGAGCTGTAAAAGGACACCACATAGGTCGGAAAAGCATAAACCTATCACTGTCTGAAAAATTCCATTCTAAATCCCTACTTTGCTCCCTTTTTTTCATGGTGGTTGCAAGCAAGTCTTTAGCATTTGAAAACCCTGAAACCTGAAAATATCTCTTGCACCCCTTAAAATGTTAACTCCACATTCTTAAGTTATAATATATGGGTGAGATCAAAAGTTGTAATAATAATAATGCTGTGAATTATAATTATTTGAGTGATCTGGAACTCTTGGTCTGATGTCTAGTTTCACCATATGCCACTACTCTTGTTGTTTACATTTTGGATTACGGTGATGCCTAGAGTCCTCAACTGAGATCAGAGCCCTGTTTTGCTAGGAATTGTACAAATGCATTGTAGTAAATAGTCCCTGCCAGTCAAAATTTGCAATCTAAATAAACAAGACAAAGGGTGGGACAGACAACAGAAGCAAAGAGAGGTGAAGTGACATACCCCAGGTCACACAATAGGTTAGGAATGGACCACAGTAGTCTTCTGACTTACAGTCCAGTGTCCTATCCACTGAATCACTTTGCCTTCCAATCAGTGTTTTTGGTGGCCCTCAAATAAATTGAAGAAAATCAGGAAACCTCTCCTTGACATTTTGGTTTGAAATCCCTGATTCCCTGCCAGTTACTGTCTTCTTTGGTAGCCTGATATCTTGTATCTCATCTTTCACTTTATTACCTACTTTCTCTCCCCTGCAACACATGAAGCACAGAAGCACATTCATTATTGCTGTAGCTTACTGCCTGTGGGGAGGTTTTGTCTTAGTGGTGTTGGCTGTCTGATGGAGAAAATACTTGGCTTTCTTGTTTATATGATTTTTTTCAGTTTATTTCTATTAATATTCTCTTCTTTGGGGAGGCTCCTGTATGATCAAATGTTTGATATATCGTATGTTTGTGATTATAGAAGTGAACTGTTAGATCTGTAGTCATCTACCTATATATAATTTGCTAGCCTATTTGACACCCCCGCTTCTGACTTTGTTTTAGGATGTGTTATGTACTTTCACATGGATCAGTTCATCTTTAACGAAGTCTTACTCTCATTTAAATACTTCAGTGAAAACAAAGAAGCAAGTATATTCTACACTGGGGAGGTTTCTCTGCAGATGTAGGTGATTTTGTTTCTTGAGGGGCATCAAGTGCATTGCATGGCGTTGACAAATTCTGTTTTATACCAAGGATGGGATGCTCCTACTGGAGCCCGAGGCAATACAAGAAAAGCACTTTCCCAAAGTCCAGTTGGGAATACATCCTAACCACTGTAATTTCACAGGATGATTCAATTGCCCCTTGGCTTATTTATAAAGTGTTAAATACAATTAGTAAAAACATCGATTCTGTAGGGGGACTCTTTGCTCTTAGTAGTACTTGGAGTCCATGTTAAATAAAGTGGATTTTATTTTGTTTTGTTCTGTTTTAAAAGAGAGTGAGAGAGAGAGAGAGGAAAGCGCTCAGATCTGGTATGTTCTTGCTGCTTGCAGAGTTCTACACTCTGCTGGTGAAGCAATTGTAGGTTGGTTTTCTTTCTTGATAGTCTGATTAATTTGCTATGTACTGGAGACTTGGCTGTCTGACAATCCCCAGGAACATTTGATAATCATAACATTTGTAATATTGAATGATACCTCTGCTAATTATTATGCTCACCATATTTTATTCAAGGCTGGCCAGAACCAACCCCCCAGATTTAGTTGTAGAACTCTTTTCTTTCATCCTCCAGAGCCTAGATTAAATTTGGTGGAGGAGCTGAACTTGAGGGATTGAAGGTGGTTATGATTAGTCTGATCGCAACAGACAAATACTACATGGAGTAATTATGAAGGTGGATTAGAGCTCTCTCTGTCTCTGAAATTAGCTGAATCCAAACACCAAACCAGACCATCTCAAAACATGAGAGCATTCAGGTTTGGGTCCCTGAGGTGCAGGAGCATTTGGATCTCTTTCAGAAAAGACTCATAAATCCATATCTGATCCTGCAAGTGATGATGTGAAACAAATAACACCTGTTGTGTGCATGAGATTGGGGCCTGTATGACAATTAGTTGAGTCTCAACCCAGACTGAGACATTGTTGGTATACATGAGGAAGTAACTGGAGAGCTAGTGAAGGGTATTTGGTTTTCCTTGACTGAGTGAATGATACCTCCATTTGTAATAATTTCACAGTTTAGGGATTTTGTTAGACATTTGGCTGCTTCCAGATGCTTGGCTGTGCGTCTTAGCACTTTTCCTCTTCAGTACATTTATTAAGCAAACTTTCATGTGGAGAGATCTTAATAGTGGTCCTGTTTCCAGGTGGAGTTTAAGGGCTTGCCTATGTGGCGCAGCAAAGTGCACTATGGAAATGTGATTTTTAAGGTGCACTAACATGTTGAGCACTAACTAGTCCAAGTAGGCCTTGCTGATGCAAACTAAAAGTTCCCTGGAGTGCTTTAACATAGTACTTATCCTTCTGTTGAAAACAGTACTGTGTTAAAGTGCACTAGCAAACTTTTAGTTGGTGCCTCCCCTGTCTACATGGACCAGCTACTGTACTTTAGAAATCACACCCTTGTACTGTGCTTTGCTATTCCATGCAGACAAGACTTAAGGTTTGGAACATGGTTACATGAGTGCCGGCCTATCTCCATATGTGAAATCTCTTCAGTTGTGATCGACAAAGGCACAGAACACTAGAGTTCAGTCCTCTGGCACAGACAGATGGGGAGCTACCAGCAGGGCATTTTCTGTGAGGAATCCTTGGTTGTAGAACTCTTTTCTCTTTGGTCCTTCAGAACCTAGATTAAGTTGCCAGATACTGTTAATTTCTTTATTTTCTCAAACTTTGGTGGTGGAGTTGAACTTGAGGGATTTAGGTGGTTATGATTAGTCTGATCACAACAGACAATGTGTGAGTAAATATGTGGAGTAAATATGAATATAGATTTTAGTTTTAATGTTGCATATTTTAATGTTCAACCACCTATCACAATCATCTCACTGTTTCCTCTTGCTTCCCCTTTTGGTTTTTCTGTATACCTGTGGCCTTTCATCTCATACTTAGATTTTTAAGCTCTTTGGGGCAAAGACCATCCTTTAATTGTGTGTGTGTATAGCACCTAGCACAATGGGTCCTCAATTCTTGATTGAGGCTTTGAGCTGCTACTGCAGTATTAGTATAATAATGATAATGATAATAATAATAATATAAGCTATTTGTAGGCTCTTCATTTAAATATAAATAATAAAAATGAGTACTGCTCTATTAGATGATATTCAAGTGTTCTGCTCAAGTTATGGAGAGAAGGATGAGAAACTTTGAAGATGAAAATGAAATTTTAAAAATCCAATTACTGTACTTTGCCAATCTCAGAAACTTGAATGTGTATGATTTTTATCCACAGGATCCTCCACTGTGCAGCTTCAGAATTGCCCTACCCAGGGATCTTGAAAGGAATTAACACCTTCCTGGTTAATAAGATAGAAGTGGGTAGGCCACTAGGGTACCAAGACCTCTGTCCGCCATGCTGACCAATATTGTCTCATGGTTCCCTTGTACTCCCCCATCTGTCTGTAGTCATCCATTGTCTCTTGTCTTATGCTTGATTGTAAGATCTTTGGGGTAGGGACCATTTTTTTGTTCTGTGTTTGTACAGTACCTAGCACAATGGAGTCCTGGTCCATAACTAGGACTTCTAGGCATTACGGTACTACTACTAGTAATAATAATGATAATAAGCATAATAAAGAGCCTCTGGTGCTTCGATTATGCATAGTTTTTTCAGTTTACCAAAGACAGGAAAACGGAATGAATCCCAAATGGAAAACTCATTAGGCCCAGGTAAGGGTAACGTCATTTATAATTTACCAATTTTGTGTGTGTACTACAAAACGTCAATTGTGTCAAAATTGTTCAGTAATTTGAAAGCTTGTGAAGTGGGGATATTTGCTGGTACATAAATGAATCAGACATTTCAGAGTTTGCCCCTGAAAAAAAAAGTGTAATTGAAGAAAAATAAATGCATGCTGGGTGAATAAGTCCTATGCACTGGGACTGCAACAGTTTGCCCTAAAATTTTGGACACACAAATATCAGCCACAAATATTTAAGTCATTTCAGTGCAGATAGAACAAGGTCATTACATCTCTAGTGGTTATTCATTCAGCTGCACAGGCAGCACAGTAGGTGAAATATGGTGTTTTTAAAGTACACTATTATGGTATGTTAATTGAATGTGCTGCGAGAGAGCAAGAGGTTGCAAAATGCCAGTATTTACAAACCAAACCTAACCTGTGAAACTTTGCCAGGTCTTCAGCAGAGGGTTCCATTCTGGCTAACACAAGCAATGCATAGATCTCCCCTCTCCCAATTTCTCTGTATCTCTTCTTTCATTTTTCTTTTCTTTACACTTCCTCTTGCAGGAACTCTGTGGTGGTTTATGGATTGCCAAGTGTATTATTTCTATCTAATTTTCTTCTTATTAGGCTAGTGAGAAAATTTGCACTGTTCACCAGGCTGGACAAGACCATGCATTGGAAGAAGTCCAAAGGGAAGTAGAGGAGACTAGAAAAAGAGAAGAGTGTGTGTTAAACAAGAAAACTTAGCTAAAGTGCCCTCCATCATTTTAACTTGTAGGATTGAGACATGTATAGCAAATGAAGCCTTAAGATTTAAGCCCTCAAAGGTAGTTAGGCATTTTTCTGCTCAGCATTGAAAAGCCCAACCACTAGGTAGCCTGCTGCCTAGTGGAATCCTCAGCCCCAAACTAGGCACACAGGCTCCCCATACAGTACTTGAGGAGAGTCAGATGCCTCAGGAATGGGTCCTCAGAAGCTAGCCAAGCTGAGCAAAGAGCTGCCTAAGCTAGCCAATAGGAAATGCTGAGGAGAGGAGTGGAGAGAGAGAGGAGGTTAAGTGCTGTGGCTGAGCTGGTACACCTGGCTAATGCACCAGAGATAAGCACCTCCCCTACTTGGGATCCTTAGCTGCAAACCCTCTCTTGGAGTTAGGCACCTAAGGCAGGTCAGCCACAATAAGTAGCCTTTAATTAACCTTTTATTTAGTTCTAATGTTGTGCAAAGCACACATGCACCATTACTCTGCAAAACTTGGGGAAACCTACGTTTCAATCTGCCTTTGTGCTACAACACTTCCAGTAAGTGATTCCCTTCTCTGGCACAACTCACTTCAATAAGAATGATCAATCTTATAATGTGACGATAAAATAGAATTGCTGCTGATAACTAACCTACAGTGTCAGGAGTCAGACCTGCAGCAGAGCTAGTCTCCAGGAAGCCTCATCAGAACAGCTAGCCTTCAGCAGGCCGTCTGATTGGCCATGCTGCCTGATTGGCCGTGCCACCTGATTGACTGGAGTGGCCAGCAGGCTGGCTCTTAAGCCACTAGCAGCAGCAGCTCACTGGCTGCTCAATGTCCATACCCACCACTGTGCCTGCTCCTGTGTTATCTTGTCCCTGCTGCCCTGGCCTTGAACCCTGCTTCCTTCAGTTCCTGACCTCCAGTTTGACCTGCCCTTCTGGTATCTGACTGTGGACTCTGGCTTAACCCTTGGCTCTGACATCGAGCTCCTAACCTCTGGCTTGACCCTTGGCTCTAGCTTTCAACTACTGGCTCTGACCCTAGTCCAGTGTTTCTGAAATGCAGACACCAGAGGCTTTTCTTGCAGCCACAGCCTCCTGGGCTGTGATGGGGGGGGGGGGGGAGAAGAAGGCATGGAAAAGTAGTGGCCCCTCCCTGTTGCTCCTGAATGCACTGCCTTGGTGTTGGCTGCTGGGGCTGCCAGTAGGGGTTGGACCCTACCCCCCTTTGGAGACATCTGGGGCACAACGCTGGAGGAGCAGGCCGCCACTGAGTTCCCCACCTTCCCAGGGGTCGTGGGGCTCAGGCTTTGGGCTTCAGCCCTGGGGAGGCGGGGCGGCAGGCTCTAGCCATAGGGCTTCAGGCTCCAGCCCTGGGCTCCAGCTGTGTGGCAGTAGGGCCCAGGCGCCAGTCGCACGGCTTTGGGCTCCATCCCCAAGCCCCGTCCCCTGTCCATGGGGCTTCAGGGTCTGGACACAGGGCTTCATACTTCAGCCCACAAGTATTTTAGGGAAAAAATATGAGAGTGGCTACCCTGCCCTCATCCTGGTCAGCTGACATATATCCTTCCTTGTTGTAGCTTTGTGTTCTGCTACTATTCTTTATCTTCCTCTAGTTTGTACATGTTTATATCTGCAACAAAAATATGGATCTTAAACAACATGTCTAGTACATAACCCCGCTGTGACAACAACCAGATTAGAAATGAGATGTGACATTGCCGAGTGTGGGTATTCTGGTTCAATAAATGTAATTAATCAGTCAATCAATCAATCACTCCATCTCCCCAGGGAAGAAAGGTACATTATATGAATGCAGTTGTTTTATGTGTTGATCTGTTGAACTGCCCTTAGGGAAATTCAGGTACCTCTGAGCATATGGGTAACCATCCACTCGGAGCTGAAAGGACAAGGCAGTGGCCTTTAGAACCTCCTCAGGTTGGTGCATCGTTCGAATGGATCACATCATAGTGAGTCAGTATGGGAGAAGAGCTGATCTACTCCTCCACTCCCCAATAACAGTAGAGACTGTTGTACTGTCTATACTGTGTGATTGCATGGGGATTCAGAGAACCTAGCTTTTCCAGAGCAATATACAAAATTATTCATTTTAGGATTTCCATTAAAGCAGCATAATTTTAAATATATGGTCTTCTGAATACAGAGAGAGAAGTGATATTTTAAATAGCTGCATAATTTAACAGAAACCCCATCTCGCTGTATCTTACTTTTGTAGAAGTCACAATTCAGTCCCTAATTCAGGAATGCACTTAAGTACATGCTTAACTTTAATTTAGAGTTAAGGACCGTACTTTGGTGCTTTCCTGAATCAGTGTTTTAGAGAGTAATCACATGACACATATGTTGTAATATATTGGAACAACCCAACAAAATGAATTAGGGAGTGAGAGTTTGTCCTAACTTTGAATGTTCTCTTCCTGCTGATTTCCCCCCCCTCCCCAATTTTAGTTCTATTTAAATATACTTTTGTGTTTGAAAGAACAGCAGATGCCTTGTGGGAAACATTCTACTTAAACAATTCTGCTTGTGTATCAACTACAGTCCTATTTTCTACTCATTTGTTATTGCTAAAGGCTTTTCACAAATAACAGGATCTTTGTTTCTTACTGTAGTTCATCCACTCCTGCAATTTATTCCTCACCTGGAGTAATAATCCTCTATTTTCAGCACCATAATCATCTCCACGGTAACCGATTGTGATGTCACAGTCAGAGGATTATGATTTCAGATAAAGAGCAGATGAAATTTTAAAAGCAAGCAATCTATTTTCATGACAAATGTGCATGTTAATAAAAAAACTGTTGTAGGTGAGGAAAGTATATTTCTTCAGCTACACGTTTGTTTGTGTTTAACTGATATAAAATATTGAAATATACCTTCCACAACATGGATAGTTGATTGTGAAATAAATGGTCTCATATGTTGTTCCTTTAGGAGGCCTGATGCTTCTGAGAAAATATGTATTTATTTATTATCTTGGTAAACTGTAAAGGCTAGGTAATGAGGAAACAGTACAGACTGGTGGGATGGCATGAAATAAACTTGGAACAGAGGTTTGCCGGAGCCAAATTCTGAAGTGAAATATTCTGCATTTGCACCATTCTGCTTTCAATAAATTGCCAAGGCAATTTGTAGTTATCTGACACCTGATTAGAAGTACAGAATTGAATTTTGCCGTAAAAATACATTCTTAGATCTTTTTGTTAGAAGTTAAATTTAGTTTGAGACATTAGCCCAAACCCCTGAGTGTGCAAGATAGGAATACCACACTAATCAAAATGTCATAGAGTAGCACAGGTTTTTCTTTGCTTTTCCCTCCCTCCCATAGAACATATTTCTACCAACAGGGCCTGGAAATATGCACTCCCATCAATCTTCAATTGAAATGTTAAAATATCAACAACATGTACTCCTCATAGAACTTGGCTGACCAATAGAAGTCACTCTTACCTTTCACAAAGGTGATGAAAATGGTATTAATCAGGCAGCAAATAAACAAGAAACCAAAACGGTATCTTGTAAAGAGGTATGTCTTTGTCTGTCACCTCCCAGAAGATTACCTAAGTTCACACACCTACAGTCATGTTGCTTGTGATACTGCCTATCATACTGCATGCGATATGGCCTAATATTCCACCCTGCAAGCCACTTACAGGTTTAGTGCTTAAATTAATTTCCTTTTGTAGGGCCTTTTTTTGTATTAAACATAAAGTACAATAGCTTAGATTTGTAAGCAACTCAGATATGTCAGTTGCTTGGTGGTAACACAACATTATTTTTTCTAAACATTTAGGACTAGAGTTTTCAAAGAACATGCCATTGGCCTAATTCTGCTTTCATAGGAGCCAATGCAAAGCATTTTAGAAACCCATCTGCAAACTTAATGGACCAGAATTTCAGCTGATTTAAACTGCAGTAGTTCATTTACAGTAGCTGAGTGTGGGTCCACATACCTACATTTGGCTATCATTAGGATATACACCACTTTTCTTATACCAAGCTTATGGTATAACCTAGGAGATGAGAGAGGCAATGAACTAAAAGACAAATTACTTTCATTAGCCAGGTGTTTTTCTCAGGGAATAAAGATGACCATGTACCAATATATCTGTCAGGGGCGGCTCTAGGCACCAGCAAAGCAACCACTTGCTTGGGGCAGCCCATTTGCAGGGGCGGCAGGGATCCAGCATGGGAGCTGAGAACCAACAGGGGGCCCTGGGAACTGTAGTTCCTGGGTTAGCTCCCTGCCTATAGAGCCAGCCCTGGAGCAGGGAAAGAACTACATTTCCCAGCATTCCCTTGGCCACTACCAACAGGAAAGAGGGGGAGGGAGCGAGGAAGCTGAGACCTCATGCTGCAGTTGCTATGAATGGAGAGCTGCACTCTGAAGGGTAGGGATACCATATTTTAACGTTCAATAAACAAGACACTCCACAGGGAGGGAGGGTAGTCCCACCCTGCCACCATCCACCCCCTCCGACTGCCCCCCCCCAGAAACCCCAACCCATCCAACCCCCCCTGCACCCTGTCCCCTGATCACCCCATCCCGGGACCCCTGCCCCTAACTGCCTCCCAGGACCCCACCCCCTATCTAAGCCTCCCTTCTTCTTGTCCCCAACTGCCCCCTCCTGAGATTGCCCCAACTTCCCCCCCTAGGATCCCACCCCCTACCTGTCCCCTGACAAATCCCCGGGACTCCCTTGCCTATCCAACTGCTGCCTCTCCCCTGACTGCCCCCGCAACCCCTGACCCATCTAGCCCCCCTTCTCCCTGCCCCAGACTGCCCCCCCCCAACCTTCACCCCATCCAATCCCCCAGCCCCCTTACCGTGCCACTCAGACCAGCATGTCTGGCTCCGCGCAGCGCCAGACATACTGCTGCATACATGCTGCCGTGTTCCCCTGCAGAGCCACAGCCCCCTTCCTCTCCCCCCCAGCACCTGCCTTCCAGATTTGAACACCTCAAAATTCAGGAGTGCTCAAGCTCAGTTTGGGCAGCTGTTACTTCATTTCTCCCAAATCAAATATACTGATCCACTGTAACTTGCTGTAGAAAAAGTAGGATAAAATTGAGCAAGAAATGCTTCCCAGTGGTTATTAGGACTGGAATTGCTATTTTCAACAGCCATTGCCTTTTTGTTTGTTTGTTTGTTTGTTTGTTTAAAAGGAAGACAGTGATATTGCATTGGCAAATTCCCCATGGAAAGAAAGAGTGGAAGAAAAGAATAATAAAGGCACTCAGCTTTTCCTCATTTATGTAGGACAGTCTTATAATATGCATCCAGATATCCTCCAATCACACAAGCTGAAAATTGTTCCACTTTACTGCAGTTCTGTAACCATATGGGAACCAATCCTGTCTGTGTTCTGTGTACATCTAAAATTCATGCTGAATGACCTGCCGTGGAAGCGAGTTACCAGTGACCCAGGGCTGTGGCAGAAGGAGGGTGCAGGTGGGGGAGGAGGGGAGAGAGCCCAGGGCTGGGGCGGCAGGAGGTGTGTGTGTGGGGGAATGAGGGAGCCCAGAGCTGGGGCGGCAGGCGGTGTGGATGGGTGGGTGGGGAGAGCCCAGGGCTGGGGCAGCAGGGGGGTGCGGCGAGGAGCCCAGGGCTGGGACAGGGGGCAGCCAAAATTTCTTTTGCTTGGGGCGGCAAAAAACCTAGAGCCGGCCCTGATATCTATTATATAGAAAACACTTAGGTTAAAATTTTCTAAACCTCAGTTAAAAGATAAACATAGATCTGATTCTGCACTTACATGTGTGTAAAGTGAACTTGTGGAATCGTGGTCTAATATTAAAAAGATTCATTGCTTTCTCTGAGGCAGCAAACACCTGTTACCCACATTACTCAGAAATACATAGCTATTGACATGAATGTTGTTACTTAGAGCTAAGTGTATGATTTCAGCAGATAATTTATCCGATTATTTTAGCCATTTTCTCTGCTCCTGCGATATCCAAGAACACAGTTAGTAGATTTATTTTGTTTGCAAACTGAAAGTATCAGTGTAAAGATACTGTGTGTGTATGTGAGAGAGAGAGAGAGAGAGAGAGAGAGAGAGAGAGAGAGAACATTTTTAACTTGGTAGCTTGATTCCCCACAGTTTTGTGATGTTTACTGTCTGTGCCATGTTGGATACCAGTGGTTGGTTAATCCTTGTATGTACACATTTATATTCACATTTCCATTAATTTATCTGCATGCAACTTTGAAATTCCCTTTCTGTGAACATCCATGCTAGTAATATTCATGACTTCATGAATGTTTGCAGAAAGTCACTACAAATGGATTGCTGTACATTAATTTTAAAATATAGATGAATTTTAACAGATTCCTTTTCATTTGCAATATCTGCACAGCTCTCTCTTTACTGTCCATAAAGGACAAAACCTTGTGTCAGATTTTGCCCCCAAGATCCATACAGAGAGAGGCTGCAGAATGCGCAGATCTTTTCCCTTTCATGATTGCTGCAATCCCCTTCCTTCCTTTCGACCTCCAGGACTCTGCTGTTGGGTCTCTGCTGAAGCTGGAAAGTTTGCAGACTTGTAGTGGGAGCAGGATAGGGCATCATCCCCAAGAACTCTGTCCAATTTCATCATAAAATACACATCCTAGCTGTCTTATCATAATAAAATATCATATCCTCAGACCCTCTGCACACTGGCGGACCCCTTTTAAAGAGAATACAGAGGGCAGCTACAGTCAGAGGACAGCTTTACTTTACAGGGAGCTGGGTGTGGAGAGGTAGGGGACAGGAACTCCATGCAGCTAGCCCTGGTCTCCTCTAGAGATCTTCTGAGGTCCATAGTTTCTGAGGATGAGAGTACAATTCATTACTAGTCTTGCGGTGGGGACGGGAGTAGAACACCTCCTCCCCCACTTGGGATGATTTAGCAGAACTCCACCAAGAAATCCTCATTAATTTTCCTCCCTCAAATTGCATCCCTTTGCAGGTATTTCCATGGGAGAGGATGTTCTAGGTCTAGATGATGATTCTGCAGAATTGCCCTGACAATGCCCAATATTGAAATATTTTCATATGTGTTTGTGTGTATGCAATCATACTGACATTACATGCAAAGATCACTTTCATGGGTATTCTGTTTATGGATAAACATATAGCTAAAAGGGAGAAAACTTCTTATTCTCCTTCATTTTGTTCCGAAGAAGCAATACATGCAGTAAATTCAGTAAGAGATGCAGTCATGTGGACCTTAGAGTCCACTAGGAACCAGGCTATATTTGAACGTAGCCCTTTTCCTTGTAGTTTTAATATGTTACAATGGATTATTAATATCTCTAGCTTAATTCCCTTAAATGCTAGCTAAATGCTAAAAACTAAGGGATAGTGTTTGCTTTAATTGTAAAGGTAGTTTGATCAAATGCATTAGCAGCTGTATTTTCATAAGACATTTTTCATGGCAGATGAATCATTATAGTTTCAATATTAACATTCCTTTATTTACATAGTGAGATTCAGAGCCTTTCCATTAGTATATCTTTGGATATTTGTACTGGCTTCAGTTTTGTACTGTAGCAATCAGATAGTGAACAACATACGTTGTTATAAAAGTTCACTCCCTTTCATATATAAAACTAATCAATATCTGTGAGCAAGTATAGTACACTATATGAGGAATAAAATTATGGATTTATTTAATTTGAGAATGGATTCACCTATTGGTCATAAAATTATTTTCATTTTTTAGTTATTTTTCATTAACCTTAACTAGAATGTATTTAAGAATTATATTTGTGGTTTTCTGTTGTTTCAACTGTTGTTCTTAGATCAAATCAAATAACGGTAGGATTTGTTGATCTAAAAAATTGCCTTCCACGTATGGATTGGTAGATTATCCCACCAGGGGGTTGACTATCTGGGAAATTAACATATATATTTTGGTGACTAAATGATTCCAAGAGGGGGAAAAAAAATCTGTGATAATGAAACTAAGTCTATTTTAAAATGCATGGGATCCTCCCGAAAGCTGGTGCTAAGCACACGCAGAGAAAACTTTGTGCATTATGATTATCAAACTGGGTCTCAGTTAATCCACTGATATTTTGGTATGTTTAATATTTAAAGAGTCTTTTTAAACTATTACTCAGAAAAACCTGTGGATTAAAAAAAAGATTTTAGAAATAACAGAGTAAAAGAATGAAGCATCATTGACCTTTATCCCTCTATTGTTGTTAGGAAAAAAATCCGAAGTTGGCTGTAGTCCTTATGTAAATACAGTCTATGTCTGTTGAAAATACAATAAAGCATCATAGTGTTCTCCATAATTTTGAGAATTTGAAAAATAAAATGCATAATTAAATAGAAGGCAAGACTGTATAATGAACGAGGCTGTATACAGCAAGCATGCATCTGAAATACAAGCCAAATGTGATTCTTTTTCAATATGTAGTGATGCAGCTGGTTGAAGGAAATTTGTTTTGCTGTAATCAAGACAACCAATTTTAAGAGTATTTACTATAGCTGAAGTAGTGAGACATTAGCTTTATTTTATCATAATAGAAAATATGTTGCTGTATCAGTTGGAGTAACGTGAATATATATTTTCGTTTGCTAGAATTAGCCAATGAATACAAAGCTGCTTATGGTAATATAAAGAACTGCAAAGTAGCCTTGCAAGAAATATAGCTATTTGGAAACTGGTAACTAAAACTGCTACATTTTGACTTTGAGGAAGTAAAGGAATGGATACTAACTTCCAGTTCATAGTTATATTCGATATGGAGGATTGCTCTATATAAGGAGCCCTGGAGATACAATTCATGGGTACCGTCTTTTTATATGCATTATTTTATACTGGAAATTATATATACTAAAATGTATTCACAATATACACCTCTACCTCGATATAACAATGTCCTCAGGAGCCAAAAAATCTTACCGCGTTATAGGTGAAACCGCGTTATATCGAACTTGCTTTGATCCACCGGAGTGCGCAGCCCCGTGCCCCCAGAGCATTGCTTTACTGCGTTATATCAGAATTTGTGTTATATTGGGTCGCGTTATATCAGGGTAGAGGTGTACTGAAAAATAGTCATTTTGTAACTGAAAACAAAGAAGTGATAATTAACATTGTTTCAGGGGATCGAATGTTGCATCCCGACAGGATTCGATAATTCGATCCCTGAGAGATCGATTTCTACCCGTCGATTCAGGCGGGTAGTGTAGATGTAGCCTTAGACTGGCTGGGGGCTGGGTGGGGATTGAATGAGAGGCCTAGGACGGGAGGGTGGCTGGAGGGGAGAGGAGGTAGAAATGAGACTTGTTTGTAAATGTTAATTATCTTTGTACTAAATATTACAAAAGTATTTGAAATACTATAAGGATAGTAGTAACAATTAATGATTGACATATGGCAACTCTAAAACTTTCCCATCGATTATAAGGCAAGGAAGGATCACTCTCATCATCTAAGTGATAACCATACATTTGGCATAGGAGTAACTACACCTCATATGGAAATGTATACATTGTGATAAAGGTGTGATTACAGAAGTGCTTTGCTCCTGGCCCCTCGTCAGATGGGTCAGGGTTATAAAATGTGTATATCCAAAATCTAGTTTTGCTTTCTCTGTCTTATGGGGCTTTGTATTAGAGTCAGGGAAGAACTGAATTATAGTCAGAATAATCTTCAAGTTGAGCCTTCAGTGGCTCCCTCATTGAGCTTTCGCTTTCTCATTGGCAGATTTCTACAATGCAAACACATTATACAAACAGGCCTAGCTTTTCAAGACATCACGAGTGAAATATTTTGGGTGGAACAATGCTTGTAAACAAATACACATTCAAAAATGGCTAGCATTGTGATAGTTGTAAAAAGTTTTATCAATCTGGGTTTATACCAGTGCATATTTATATTTATTTATATTTATAAAAGTGCCTAGCCAATTATTTGGATATTATATTTTCACACACACACACACACACACACACACACACACACACACACACACACACACACACACACACTCTTACTTTAATAGATCCCAAACCCATTTAATCCATGATATTTTATTCATTTATGACTGCAAGCAGCCATATATTGTGAATTCACTGAAGGGTAGCTCAGTATGTTCTGGATATGTAAAAAATAAATACAAATTAAAATAATGTAGATATGAGATATTGTAAACCCCTTTTTGCATTATGGAAGAACATGTTTGTCTGCTTTCAAATAGGTTCCAGCTTATTTTGGAATGACTGACTATAGAAGTCCTGCTTAGACAGCCAAAGCATGGCATTTTAAATTATACCTTCTTTTCATTTTTAAGCAATGGAATGCTTTTCATCTCTTGATATGAGTTATCATTTTGAGGCTTAGCCTGTTAGTTCTGTAGACCTCAATACCATATTTCCAGATGGTATTGGTATTAGACATGGCTTTCTATTACAGCTGTATGTTTAAAGTAAAGCAAATTCAAAGACTGTCTCTAAGAGTAACATTTATTAATGTGGTATTCAATAAATCTGTTGCTAAAAAGGTTACAAATGATGCCATTAAACCATCACAGATAAAGACACTGAGGCTCAGGGCTGGCCAAGCTGTGCTCAGCGCAAGACCCATCTATGATGCCTCAATCCCTGGGGGTCAGTTTGGCCACTGGTATAATTATAGAGAGCCTTGGTGCTGCTTCATTTATGAACACCTTCAAAGGCACCCAAGAATGTGTGAGATTTCCACAGTGCAGCAAGTTCTGGTCTCATCTTCTCTCCTCCCTGACACCCCTCCATTGTGCCCTCTACACTGTGGTCTGTGAATTCCGCTCTATGCCATAACATGTTTTCCTTATGCTAGGATGTCTCCAGCTGGCCATTTCAACTATTTTTAAGCCTTCTCTGTGCCAAAGGAGAATGGCAAAGCAGCCTTATTGGGACTGAATATCTGGCAGATGTATAGGACATCTGTATCTAACTTTCTTGAATGTTACATCAGTGATCCAAAATGATGGTTTGGTCTTATGTTCATCTATTACTGTTTCCTCGGTGGTGTTCAGAACAGAGTAAAGTACTGTATTCCTATCTCTTTATTTGATCTATGGGGTATTGAATCTTATTTATTTTATGGATCACTTTTCTAATCCCAAATGGCTTGTACCTTAATGTAAGTAATGAATAGAAGCCTTCTTCTGCAATTCATACACTTCTAATGTTTCCTAGTTGAGGTTTTACTTCTTTAAAATTGCTTGCTTGTGGTGAAAATTGCATCTGCAATTTTATCAATAAAAATTACTTTGGGTGGGTTACATGCATAACCCCATCCACCCTCCACCTCTTTGTGAGGAGTGATGAACAAATTAGCTTATCTTCACATATTTTAAAATGTCATTCCTGTCACATTTTGTGTGCAAAAGCAGCATTTTGAAAATCTAGCCATTACTGATCAGTGAAAATATCACTTCTTGGGGATTAATCTTGAATTAATGTGGAGAAATTCAGCCTTAGAGAGGGAGACAGGCACCTTTTGCAAATTAGATCTAGCCCATTTTTGTTCATAGATGGATCTGCTGTAGTGTGTCCAGGAGAAACAGGTATGAGGGTGTACATTTGCAGTCTCCTCACCTGACATGATCCCAACCACAAAGCAAAGTCTCTGTGTATAGGTGTGGGTTGGAGGCGTTTTAATGCTTTTCCAGAGAACTAAAAAATAGATTTTCTTGCACAAATAAATTCTGGCAGGGATTACCAAGACACAAAACTCATACAACTGTAGGGTTAGGAGAGACCGTAAGGATCATCTAACCCCCTGCCAAGATGCAGGATTTCTTGTGTCGAAACCATCCAAGACAGATGGCCATCCAGCCTCCTTTTGAAAGCCTCCAGTGAAGAAGCTACCACAACCTCCCGAGGCATCTGTTCCATTGTCCTACTGTTCTTACAGTTAGGAAGTTTTTCCTGGGATTTTATCTAAAGCTGCTGTTCAGTAGTTTGAACCCATTGCCTCTTGTCCTGCCCTCTGTGGCAAAAGAAAACAACTTTTCTCCATATTTTTAATGACAGCTTTTCAAGTATCTGAAGACTGCTATCATATCCACCCTTAATCTCCTCTTTGCCAAACTAAACATACGCAATTCCTTCAGCCTTTGCTCATATGGCTGCATTCCATCCCTTTGATTGTCTTTGTCACTCACCTTTGGATCCTTTCCTTTCTATACATTGGTGACCAAAATTGGACACAGTACTCCAGCTGCGGCCTAACCAGCACCGAATAGAGCAGTACTATCACCTCCCATGACTTTCATGCTATGCATCATTAATGTAACTTACAATTGCATTTGTTTTTTTTGCAACAGCATCACATTGCTGACTCATGTTGAGGTTGTGCTCCATCACAATTCCCAGATCCTTTTCAGCAGTGCTGCTGCCAAGCGAGTTTTCTGCCATTCTGTATTTGTGCATTTGGTTTTTCTTCCTGAAGTGTAGCATGTTACATTTGTCTTTGTTAAATTTCATTTTGTTGTCTATAGCCCAGTTCTCCAATTTATCAAGATCCCTCTGAATTTTAGCTCTATCCTCCAGAGTATTGGCAAGCCCCCACTCCCCCCCCGAGCTTTGTGTCATCTGCAAACTTGATCAATATGCTCTCTATACCTACATCCATTAATTAAAAAATTAACAAAGATGCTAAACAATACTGGACCCAGAACAGATACCTGTGGGACCCTACTTGAGATCTCCCTCCAACCCGACATCAATCCATTAATAGTTACTCTTTGTTTGCGATTGTTTAATCAATTATGTATCCACTTAATCTTCTTAGTTCTGTTGAGCCTGCATTTCTCCATCTTACTTATCAGAATGTCATGTGGGACTGTGTCAAAAGCTTCGCTGAAGTATATGTATATTATGTCTACCACATTCCCCCTATCCACCAAATCAGTTACTCTATCAAAGAAGGAAATCAAGATTGTTTGGAATGATTGGTTCTTGGTAAATCCTTGCTGGCTGCTAGTGATTACCCTTTCATCCTCCAGGTGTTTGCAAATTGAATGTTTTATACATTGCGAGGGGCGGCTCTATGGTTTTTGCCGCTCCAAGCACGGCAGTCAGGCAGCTTTCGGCGGCACGCCTGCGGGCGGTCCACTGGTCACGCGGATTTGGTGGCATGCCTGCGGGAGGTCTGCTGGTGCCACGCCTTCAGCGTCCCCGCCGCCGAATTACCGCCGAAGCCGCAGGACCAACGGACCTCCCGCAGGCATGCCGCTGAAGGCAGCCTGACTGCCACCCTCACAGTGACCAGCAGGGCGCCGCCCACGGCTTGCCGTCCCAGGCATGTGCTTGCTGCGCTGGTGCCTGGAGCCGCCCCTGTACATTGCTGTAGTAGCTTCCCCCGGTATCGAAGTCAGGCTGACTGGTCTATAGTCCCCAAAATCCTCCTTCCCCCCCCCCCTTTAAAGATGGGCACTATATTAGCCCTTCTCCTGCCTTCCAGGATCTCTCCTGTAATCCGTGAGTTTGTAAATATTATTGCCAATGGTTCTAAGATTTCTTCAGCTATTTCCTTCAGTACCCTCAAGTGAATAGTATTCAGCCCCACAGATTTGAAATCATTCAAATTGATCAGAAAACTTTTGACATGTTCTTTACTTATCCTAATCTGTATCCCTTCCCCTTTATTGTCTGATACCTTTGCTAGTCATCCAGTTACATGTTGTTTTTGGTGAGAAGACTGAAGCAAAGTAGGCATTGAGCAGTAGCACCTTCCTATCACCTTTTGTTACCAGCTTGTCTTCTCCATTGAATAGCAGACCTACACCATGCCTGATCTTTCTTTTTTTGTCTGACATATGTGAAGAATTCCCTTCCACTTGCCAGCTATAACTCATTCTTTGCCTTGGCTTTCCTGATTTTGTACCTACATGCTCATGCTATTCCTATGTATACTTCCTCGGTGACATGCCCCTCCTTCCATTTCCTGTGTGTATCCCTTCGGGGTTTTAGATAGCTAAAAAGCTTCTTATGCAGTCACATTGGCCTCCTGTGGCTCTTATCTTTCCTCTGCATCGGAATAGCTTGATGCTGAGCTTCTAATATTATGTCTTTTAAGAACTGCCAGCCCCCTTCGACTCCTTTTCTTCCTAATTGGTCTTAGAATCATAGAATATCAGAGTTGGAAGGGACCTCAAGAGGTCATCTAGTCCAAAGCAGGACTGCTCAAAGCAGGTCTTTCCATGGGACCTTGCCTACTATTTCTTTGAGTCAGTTGAAATCCACCTTTCTGAAGCCCAATGTCCTTGTTTTGCTGTTCTCATGTTCTCCTTTCCATAGGATCTTGAATTCTATCAGATCATGATCACTTCCTCTCAAGTTCCCGACCACTTTCACATTCACAACTAATTCATCCTGTTGGTCAAAACCAGATCCAAAATGGATGACCCCCTAGTTGTTTCCTCAACTTACTGAATCAGAAAGCTGTCCCCTACACACATTAAGAATTTGCAGGATGTATTATTTTTTGCTGCAATAATCTTCCAACGGAGGTCAGGGAAGTTAAAATCCCCCATTAATATTAGCTCGTATGTTAGCTAATCTTGTTGCCTGCTTATAAAATGACTCATCCACTTCCTCTTCCTGATTTGGTGGTCTAAAATAGACCCCCACCATAATATCACTACTATTCTTTTCCTTGTTATCCTCACCCAGAGACTCAGTAGGTCTGTCTCTTACTTCTCCTGGGATTTTGGAGCAAGTTTGTACATTCTTGACATAGAGCGCAACACCTCCTCCTTTCCCCCCATACCTGCCCTTTCAGAACAAGCTATATCCTTCAATGCTGGTACTCCAGTAATGGAAGTTGTCCCACCCAAGTCTCTGTGATGCCAATTAACTCATAATTTTCTTCATATGCCATGACTTCCAGTTCACCCTGCTTGTTCCCCAGGCTCCTTGCATTTGTATACAGGCATCAAAGATATTTTGCAGACTGCCCTGTTGCCTTTCTTTTTGCCCTTTTAATGCAGTTGTGATTTCTAGACCCTTCTCCAGAAATTAGCTCATAAAGGCTTATCCACAGCTGAGGTCCTTCACCTACTTGTTGGTTGAAGTCAGTGGGATGCATATTGTGATGGAGGTGGCACACAGCTAGACACATGGAAAAAGAATAACTGTTGGCTTCAATGGTGCAGCTTGATTCAGGGTTTGTGTATTTTGAGAGGTTTTGCACAGGAGTAAACTGATCTAACTACACCCATGCAGCCCCCCAGTGCAGATGTACTGTCACTAATCTGAAATGGTTTGCAGATGTGTCAGAAGTCTATTGCAGATGGATCAAACTATTCACATCGCTCCCAGGTTTGGCATCATCTCTGTAAGGAACTCTCCGTAGTATGTGTCTGCATGTTTAACCCCATACCTGAATGAGTCATTCTATTTGATGTGCTTGGATATGCCTGGCTTGTGCTTCACTCACATTTTGTTTGAGGTTGTGGGAAGAGAAAAGTTACTACAGATTCTATAGGAATGTGGGTTGCCTCTCAGGCAGGATACCGATATTGAGTAGTGGACAGTCAGAGGTTAGCCCCTTTGAAATAGCTGGTGGCTCTTATATTAGTAAGAACATGCAGTGGTCACCATTCAAAATCAGTTTGATCCAACAGTAAGTGCACAATGATATCTGAGGTACCCGTTTTCTCCTTGAATAGAACTAGGAAAGTATTGTCCTATCTGCTGGCTAAACATGGGTTTTGAATTGTGACCACAGTAAACTGCTCAATTTAAGGTCTGATTCAAGAAACCATCCCTATTTAGGAAAGCACTTAAGCATGTGCTTCAGTTTCATTGATTTCAGTAGGAGTTAAGTGCATGCTTATAGTTAAGTGTATGCATAAGTGCTTTCCTGAATATGGTTGGAGTTAAACACATGCTTAAAAGCTTTCCTGAACTGGGACCATAGTCCCTCTCTCTCCAAATGGATATTCAGCAGTCACAAATGTACTTGGAAGAAGAAGTTAGTGTAATATTGTTGCAGATGCCTGGACCTGGTGATAGTGAAGTTTGACCACATGTGTGGGCATCTGGCTCTTCTGTGCACATAGTGGGACTTGTCATGAATTTTGAAAGAAAGTGAAGTGAATACATTATTCCATTTCAGACTTGGAATAACTTCTGCTCTCTGGCTCATTTCTTATGCACTTTAGAAATCAAGTGCTCATCTCAGACCTCTGCCTTTTTTTTCTAGCCAACTCCCAGACTGTATTACCAGTCCAATGTACTATTCTGTCTCTTCTCAGAATCCCTCTTCTCTACTGTTCTCCTACATACTCTGCCCTGTACCATGCCCATCACACTCTTTGCAGTACACTGACTTTGGTGAATGTACAGGTGTGGGTCTCAGCTCAGGACAAAGCCTTTGAGATTTTTATCTGTGTTTAATTCCTGTCAGAATTTATTTGAATAGGAAAATTGTCAGGCATTAATTAAATACTAATAAGAAAGAGTCCCGGTAGTCTATTTGTTCCTTTGTTTTGGCCTGTCCTTCCTTGAGGTAGAGAGTTGAATCTGAACAACTCATGCATTTGTTTAAAATTTGATTAAGTTGGAACTAAATTAGGGAAATTTCACTTTGTCCTTGTGATGGGGTATAAACCCCACAGTGGTACTGGGGCTCCACAGGAGCCTGAAGGGGAGTGAGGTAGTGCAGTTAACAGGTTCACCTGGAACGGAGTCAGGTTTCCTTAGAAGGACTGAGGAAACTCAGGTAGGGGAGAGATCCAGGAAGCAGGGTTTCTGCTCTCTGAAAATGGTCTGATAGAGTCAGAAGAGAGGAGAATTGGGAAAAGCCACTGGATGGGAGTTGGTTCTGGTGGTGGGTCTCAAGTTAGGGTTTAGACTCCAGGGTGGTGGCTGTCAGGGTTCAGCTTTGGTGCAGAATACTGGGGGAGCTGTGTACAGAGCTAAAGTGCAAGCCCTGGAAGGGTGGAAGTGGTTTAGGTTTGTACTTTTGGTTTCGGACTTGTTGGAGAATTCCAGGGGAAAAACGGAGAGTATCAACCATGAAGGCAGGGCAAAGCGTGAGGCCTCTGGGAGCCTCAGAGGAATGCTGGCACACAGTGAGCCCAGGAAGGGATTGTGGAAAAAGCCTGCAGATGGGCTGAAGGAGGATGCAGTGGGCCTGAAGACAGACTTTGTTTGTTTATTACAGGGTCCCTGGGCAGGAACTCCTTAGAAGATGGAGGGCCTGGGTTCCCCTACCAGGAACAAAGACCCCAGAGATCAGGGATGGAAGAACTACTGAATCAGGACTCAGGCCAAAGACTTGGCTTGGGGCTGTGGGACTACTTTTTATTAGAGTTTTGATTACCCTGGAAGGGATGGGACTAAAAATGACCTGGCCAGAGGACTGAGTCACAAGAAGGGGCAGACCACTAGAATGGCTGTTGGTAGGGGGCGCTAGATGAGGAGAGCCTGCTATGCAACATCTAGCCATTAGGGGGTGCACCAGTGATGAGTGCACTCTGACCGTCGAGTGTTCAAAACTATGATTAAATTATCAACATGTTTAGTAATCATAGCCTTAATACTGCAAGATGCTAAGCACCCTCATTTTACTTTGAAGCTGTCCCTGTATGATGTTTGCATAGTTCACCATATTAATCTAATTCTTTCCATCATTTTGTCAAGGTCTGAAAGACCTGCTAGTAGTGAAGTCCTGGCCCTTCTTATAATGGAAGGTAAGGTCAGCTGAAAGTGGGATGACACATTTCTGCCAATTCAATTCTAGCCCTGCTTCCAACAATCAATATAGATAACAAAGTATCAATCAGCATGTATTATCATGTTCAGACATCTTAGAAATTCCCTACACTAAAGCCTTGAATTTTAATACATTATAATCAAAAGTTTTCTCTATGAGAGTTAGCTGTTGGAATTCTGTACCTGTCAGAACCTGTAAGTTAACTGCTATTCAGAAGCAACTAAAAGTAATTCAGTAGCAGCTGAAATATGTTTAAATTCATTTAAAATTTCATTGAGATGCTATATGAGTAATCAAGGAGGAGAAGAAAATTATTTTTATTTTCACAGTATGTCCTTGGAGATGCTAACCATTTGAAGCAGTAAAATGTTACCAAATCATTGCAGAGGAAGACTATTACATTGACAGCAGGGGCTCCAATGTAATACTTGGTACAAATATTATTAACACGCTAAGTGAAGAGAGGTACACTGGGATGAGTTATACTGTTTTGGAGAATTGAAACTAATAAATATGGTCATTGTCATCGCTGGTTAAGCCAGTATAATTTTTATCAGCACCCAAGTAAAATTCATGTTAGTGGCTCATGTTCAGCACAGAAAGGTTTTGACATTTGATCAAAATATGTTTGCAGTCTGTAATAAAGAAAACAGACATCACATACATAAGGCCAAGCAGTCATAAAGTGACCTCCCTCTGGGTCTGCGAGTGGACTTGCAAAAACATTTATACACACTGTGACTTTCCCCTCTGGTGTTGTCTGGACCTAGATCTGCTAGGTCACTTGAAATCCTTGACTCTGGGAGCCAGCATTATCCTGCTCTGCTGTGAGAACCCCCAACTCCTGGGCTGTTCATGCACAGCCTCTGGCATGTAAGCCGCTCCCAGCTACTTGCAACCGAATGACACTAGCCGATATCTCCAGTCCTAGGCACAACCCTAGGAACCTCTGTCTTGCAGTGTCCAGTTATGCCCACTGGACGCTGCAAGCTTATATGAGTTCGTCAATTTAACAAAGAAATTGATATGTACCAGGCTTGTTATCCCAAGGGGAGCGTCTAACACACTTCAAATAAAACACACTGCTTCAGGTAGAATAAACAAACACATTTATTAACTATAAAGATTTTAAGTGATTATAAGTCAGAGCATAACAAATCAGATTTGGTCAAATGAAATAAAAGCAAAATGCATTCCAAGCTGATCTTAACACTTTCAGTGCCCTTACAAACTTAGATGCTTCTCACCACAGGCTGGCTGGTTGCCCTTCAGCCAGGCTCTTCCCTTTGATCAGAGCTTCAGTCGCTTGGTAGTGGTGGTTTCTGTAGACGTAGGTGGAAGAGAGAGAGAGAGCATGGCAAATGTCTCTCCCTTTTATCATGTCCTTTCTTCCCTCTTGGCTTTGCCCTCCGCCCCCTTCAGAGTCAGGTGAGTATTACTTCATCGCATCTTTTGTTCTTGTGAGGCTGGTGGGCTGGATTTGTCCCATTCACACCCTGATGAGGTGTGAAATACCCCTCTGCTTCTGGAGAGTTTTTGACTGGGCTAGCTTTAAGCCATGAGGATACATTTTCATCCTCATAACTATATACATGAAACTATAACCTATAATATCACTATAACAACAATGCTCAGTACATCATGAGCCTTCTGAAGACACCCGACATGACAAACTTTGCATTGGATACCACACAAATATTTTACAAGGATGAACATGGGGGTGCTGGGTGTTCCCCCGAGGTACAGAGCATCACAATTTTTATCAGCATCCAAGTAAAATTTATGTTTGTCGCTCGTGATCAGCACAGAAAGGTTTTGACATTTGATCAAAATATGTTTGTAGTCTGTAATAAAGAAAACAGACATCACATACATAAGGCCGAGCAGTCATAAAGTGACCTCCCTTTGGGTCTGCGAGTGGACTTGCAAAAATGTTTATACACACCTTCCAAATATTAACATGCAGAATCAATCAACTGTGTTGGTGCTCCACAAGAGTGTCCTGCAAATGAAGCTGCCACTTTAAATGCACATAAATGGAGGCAGGATTGTGGCCTTTGTTGTACAGGCAAGCAGACCCTAGTGATCCACTAAATGTTTCTTCATAGATAAGTATTATCAGTTGCACTAAATTGAGGTGGTCTTGATATCATTTAAGAAGCTGGATGTTTGGAATATTGTAATGGAATATGGAGTCTTTTACCTGTAAGCAATTTGAACGTGCCCATTAGTCCAGGTCGGTTAGTGATTGAAAATGGTCTGTTGGTTATTCAGAGTGTGATCCACGAAGGCACTTAGGTGCCTAAGTCCTATTTTTAGGCACCTCTTCAATCCACAAAACATCCCCTTGGCTGCTGCTTAACCCTGTAAGTTTTTGCCTCTGGTCATGTGCACTGCAGCCTCAATCTAAGCATCTGGGTGCCTATCTCCTGCCTAAGCTTGTACACTTCTGCTTTGAACTAGGCACCTGGGCAGCTCTCTCTCACCTAAGCCCAGAGTGATTAACAAACCAGGGAAGATAGGTGGTTGGCCACCTACGTCACATGCTGGGACCCACTCTGATAGGCCCTCTGGATTGGGCCCCTCAGGCAAGTTCACACAAAACTGCCTGAGAGGTTGGGGTGGAAGGAAGAGGAAAACCTCCCTTACAATCTTTAGCCCAGTGGATAGGGTACTGGATGTGAAAGACACCCAGTTACAAGTCCCCCCTCCTTCTGAGGAGGAGAAGGGAGTACCCTAACCACTGGGCTACGGAATGTTCTGATGGGTGTTTCCCTCCATCTCTCTTGTTGAAGTTGTACCACTTTGATTAAATAATTGGCCACTGAAAGAGTTATAATGAGTCTATAGCCTGGTGGTTAGGTCACTCACCTGCAAGGTGGCCAATCCCTGTTCAAACCCCTTCTCTGCCTCAAGAGGAGGGAGGACTTGAAACGTTGGTTTGCCACATCACAGGTGAGTATCCTATCAGCTGGACTAAATGTTATAAGGGAAGTCATCCTCCTTCATTGCCAACCATCTGGCTGTTTGGTGGAGTCAAGTGACCGCTGAGCATAACTACCGGATTGGGCCCCAGAGGCAATTTAGGTATCCAACTCCTATCTTCCCTTGGATCGTGGATCATGGCCATAAGCCCAAACTTAGGTGCATATCTCTGTGTGAGTGGCGGAGCTTAGTATACATGCCTCTGGTTGATGTCTCCCATTGGCTAGTTTAGGTGGCTCCCTGCCTAGTGTTCTGGCTTTGCCGATCACTGTCTAAGGTCCCAGTCATTATATAAGAGTTTTGGCACCCAAGTCAGGTTTAGTTGGTTATAGTGATGTTCCTGTGATTTTTCTAGGTGGCTAAAAGTTAGGCACCACAATGCTCAGTGTTGCAACACCTAAATTCCTTTGTGATTCTGGGCCCCAGTCACTTGTATAACATGAGTTGCTGGTCTCAGTCTAATTTATAGTGCTCAGACACACTAATTTATAATGCTCGCATGTCTATATTGTGGAATAACTGCCATGTTTTGGGGTGCAATCCCGACCAGTGCGGGGTTGTGCCATTGCCTGTCCTGTAACCATGGTTGCCTTAAATGCTCTGCGGCTTTGGCTCACAGTCTTGACACCAAGAGTCCACTGAGTGTCTGTGTTAAGCAGCTCTGACTCAGCTGCTCTGATTCCTGCAGCCTGCTTGTTACACCACAACAGCCCTACTGTAGTCTCACTCACCCAGTTACCTTATGCAAGGGTGACCCCAACACACTCTCAGCCCCAAATTTCCCCAAAACTGTCTGCTCTGAAGTGTCCAGCCCTCCCCAGGAACACTCAGAGAAATAATACAGTTCATTTGCTTTTCTAAAGAGACAAAATGCACAGCTTATCACTTTGATTGGAGTTAACTAACACTTCAATTCAAACCTTGCACTGGTTGGTTTAGGTAAAAAATCAAACAAGTTTATTAGCAAAAGGAGATAGGATTTTAAAAGATAGTGTTAGAAATGGTTACATTCAAATAAAACTGAAAACTGTTTTCTACTGGCTAAAACTTAACACTATAAGCTACAGCCTTTGTTCAAGGTAGTTTCCTTGTTTCCAGCAAGATGGTTGACCCCTCCACTCTGGTCAGGATCTCCCACAAAATCCAAATTGCTCGGTTCTTTTGTCCTCTTAGGTGAAAGATAACTTGAGATTCTTTGCCTGGATCTTGTATAGTTCAGTGAACTTTTGAGATGGATTCTTCTGGAGGTTACTCCCCAAAGTAAAGTTCATTCAAGCTGTGAGGAAAGCAACATGGAGTCTCCTGGTGAAGGAAATTTCATGCTGGTTTCTTCCCCTGCTTGTGTTTGCTAATGTGAAAATAAATGGCCACTTGACATGTGATTGCTAATTGACTCTGACACCCGGCTGGAGGCATCGGCCTGCCCTTTGTCTGGGAGTAATGTGTTTATACACTCCCAGACTTCTCTGATGAGCACCATTTAGTTCTACATTTCATTCATATTTGTATGCCTCTTGGGTGTTTACCATACATACACCATCAAGAACATTAATGATCAGTGTGTTATTAGTTTTCCAAAGATACCTTACATGACACATATCAGAAACAGTTTGACATTAATGAATTGGGACACACTGAACTGGTTAGGCCAGCTGAAACTCATTACTAGATGCCAATGAGCCCCTTGCCCTCTTGCATTGGGATTCTGTTAGGGTCACAATAACACAACAGCATATAAAATCAGTTATACCCATTTATTACTGGCAGTTTCAACAGAGAGAACAAAGGGTCAATGGGCATGGAGAATGAATTAGCCTCTTATCCCTGGTGGATGTTTGCCCTCTGGATCAGGGTTGAGCTACATTTGCACTCCCTGGTGCTGACTGTGGGATTATCTACTGTATGGACACTATATTGGCACAGCTATGGTACTATAGCTATGCTACTGTAGCACCACAGCCTAGATGCTTCCTACAGCAATGGAAGGGGATTTTCTGTTGTTGTTAATCCACATCCCTGAGTGGCGGTAGCTAAATCAATGGAAGCATTTTTCCATTAATCTAGACACACCTAGATCGAGGATTAGGTCAGCATAGCTACAGCACTCAGGTGTATGAATTTTTCACATCCTGAGCGATGTAGCTATGTCAATCTAAATGTTAAGTGTAGACCAGGCCACCATTATACTCGCTGCAAGAACAAGTGTTCTAGTTTCCAGGGATGCCAATCTGGTTCTTTTTTCATAAGCACTAAACGAAAAAAAAAAAATGATGTCACTTTTTACCTTAATCTTCCTCTTTCTGATGTGATGGTTTCTTGGCTTTTTTAAAATCTATGATTATTAATTTTTCTCCTTTGGTTAAATTTGACTTACTCACCTCAATCTCTCATCAGTGTCTTAGACCTCAGGACAGCCTGATTTCCCCAAGTTCTTTCTTTGAACTTTCAACTCCAAATTTTAATGAGCACCCATCTGATTCAGCTCAAGCTGCAGTGGATTATTCTACCTACTCTGTTACAGATTAAATTGTGTGGTTGCATTATTATGCAAAAGTTCTTGAAATCTTTGCTACCACCTTAGGTTAACATAGGTCTTTTAAAAATAAAAAGCAATTCTCTGTTATTTTGAAGGGAAATACGCTTCTAAATCAGAGTAAAAATCCCAGGGGCAAAACTCCTGGTTGCCCTGATGTAAATGGGAATTTTGTCATTGACTTCAATGAGCCAGAATTTCATCCCAGATTTTGAAACGGCATCATTTTGATCTTAGAGCTGTCACTGCTGACAAGTCTTTTGTTTTTTTAAATATATATTAGCTATTGTAGATTATATATTTCCCATTGCTTTATTTTAATTGGTAGCATATCCTCTAACAGCTAAAATCAATATAGATTTCAAGCACACTTCCAGCATTTCTTATATGAATTGAAGTAGCACTTAGATACCCAATTCCTGTTGTTCTAGGCCCTGCACACACACATAACAAAAAGATGGTCCCTGCCCCATAAGGCTTACAACAGAAACATAAGATGAGAGATAACAGATGGATGTTGCTAATGGTATCTCTTGACCCTCTTAAGAGGGTTTGTATGTGCTCTTCAATCTTAGCACAATTTTGCTATGAATAAACTTTCTGGACCCACCTTGATTTATGGCACTTCTGCAGCTACTTCTATTTAAAGAGACCTTTTAAAAGGGCTTACTGCTGTGGATGTCTGTAAAACATGGCTTATGTGGGACTTCAGTGGTGGAACTGCCTTATACTGCACAAGGGAAAATTTCACCTTTATAAATGAAATTTACTATAATTATTTAATTAATTTATTTATCATTGTTTGCCAGACTATTTCTTATACTCTTTTCATAAAGTATCATTCATTTCTTTCTAAAATCATAGAGAATGTAACCGAAACACAGTTTTATGAATATTTGCAGTTCCTTTCCAAAAAACGTCAGTCTGGTTATACATTCTGCGCCTGTAATGATGAAGTAGCCCTTCTCCGACTGGTGTGAAATAAACTCCTGTTTCACTCAATAGTCATGTTGGTATGTTAGATATATCTCTGAAATTCAATGATGTTGATCAAAAATAGAAAAGAATCTTGTACTATGAATGAAGCAGTGTCCTCATTTGTCTAACCATTCACTTTCTTGGTTCCATTCCCTTTGTATCCTATTGGACTTATTCTGTTATATTTGGGTGATTTACATCCATGTGTCTTTTACAAATGCATGGTTCCCTTTGTTTAATATTTATATGATGCCACTCAGAGGTATCATTCACAGTAATAATTTGTCTTTTTGTTCTTATGTAGATGATACACAACTGCACTTGACATTTCTCTTGATTCAGGGACAATGCTGTAGTTCATCTCTGCTGGTTTTGTGATATTCATCATTTGATGGAAGGGAATTGGCTGCATCTCAGTCTGTGCAAAACAAATTGTAACTTGTTGACGACCAACAAAATCCTGTTAAATTTGCAGATTTTAATCTTTTTATGGAACTACGTTCCTGATGCCTCTCTGCTTCAGATTCTGATTATGCAGTATTAGTTCATTTGCTGAAATATGATTTTCAAAAGAGAAAATTCTCTAACATTCATAAAACATTGATAGAGTATGTTCCTACCTCTCACTCCCTTAGATTTGTAAATTTATAGTTTTTATAATTTTATAAAATGTATACTATTTTAACTAAATTTAGGTTTTACTTCTGGTAGCACAAGGACATCTTGAGTTAATTAAAGGAGAATATCCATACACTCACAAATCATCATCGTGAACTTTAACAGTTGTAAAATAATTAGAAGTAAAAATAACCAATTACAGAGTTCCAAATTAAATAATTTGTAATATCTCATAAGAGAGACACTTTTGTTCAGGTGTAATCAAGTCCTTTGGAGAAAACTGGTAATAGCAGACCTCGTGCAGTTTCTGTAATACTGGTCTCAGAATTTTAGGAAAAGAATCAATTATCAGAAGCCAAATCAGAGCACAAAACAGTCTTATTATTCGAGTTCACAGATTGAGTTTCCCTGTTTCCTTTAGAACTTTTGTGGTCTATGTAAGCCTGTGTTCTTGGAGGCAAAGATACAGCGGGGTCAACAGTGGGAGGTCTGCAAGACGTTCTGGCTGAATCAAGCAGAATTCTTCAGTGAGCTCTGAGGAGTGCACACTACTACAGAAACTGTAACGTTTGCTTGCACAATGCAGTATGATAGCCTAGCTTTGTTGCTTGGTGCGAAAGGAGTTGAGCTGTGGTTCTGCCCTCCCGGGACCTTTGTGGCTCTTAGCTCTGCTGATGGGTAGGTTTGTCCTCTCTCTGTACTTTCTACTGGGATTGTGTCTGCATCCTGTGTGAAGAAAGGAAGGTTTCTTGACCCATAAATAATCAATTGTATTCATCTTTTGGGTGCACAAACATAGGGCCAACAACAGTCAGAATCTTCTAATTCCAGAATCCTTTTTCTCAGCCCAAACCAGGCTTTACACCCTTTGGATGTAAATGAAGAGAATCATCTAGGAATTTTAATTAGCTGTTCAGTTCTTGGGTTTTTTTGGTCTTTTGGGGAGCTGAATTCTTTCAGATTCATATTACACAAAGAAATTCTTTAATGTAATTACACTTTTATACAGACACAGAGAAAAATCTTTTACCCAAATAATTTAAGACTAACAAATTATAAACAAATATAACAATTAATACTGATTGAAAATGATCTGTCATTTTTCTGACAGATAATTCGGTTTTCAACTAGAATAATATTTTTGAGGAACATTTTTGGTTTTCAGATGAATTTTTTTTTTTTTTTTTTTTTGGTTTTCAGTTGCCAAAAAATGGTTTGTTTATTCTCTCTCTTTTTTTTTTAAGGTGAAAAAAAACCTATTTTTTCTTCAAATTTAGACAAAAATGGAAAAAAATAGTTTCCTTGAAATTTTTTACAGGGAGATGAACCGATTTTGTAACTAGCTCTAATAAAAAACTAAACAAGATTGATCCTGAATGGTGCAGATGTAGGCCATTGCACACATATGTGTAAAGTAAAAAGGATGAATTGGGCATAGACCCAGGATAACAAAATTCTCCTTTAATAAGGCGGCTGCTGCTATATCACCAGCAAGTTACTCCCAACTAGGAATGTGAGTAAGGCCAATGGGGGGTGAATTTCTGAACACTTCATTTACAGGCTGAGAACACTTAACCCTGTATCTCATCAGACTTGTCTAATCTCTTGTTATAATCCTGCCTTTTATTATACCTCATGCTCTGGAAGCAGATGCAAGGGAATTGAGACTTCACTCAGCTCAGAGGGCTGTCCCCAGCATTCACGTTGTTTGTACTTGTGTAGCCTTTGCTCACCTTTATGCTGGAGTAAAAGTTTTGTGCTTCATGCTGCACGTTGAACAAGATCAAGGCCTTAGTGTTAACAGAGGCTTACTTTTCCCTACACCAAAGAAAACTACTGTACAACCCCAACTAAAGATGCTGAGGAATGTTTGTTAGAATCGAATTCCAAAGCCTTTACATTAACTTTTACATGCATGTACTTGTAACCCTCTTGAACTGCAATTAGAACAATGACTGCTCCAGTTAGAGTTCAAGATTGTTCCTATATTAGTAGTAGGCATCCTTCACTCTCGAGAGATCATGGGTATGCACCCTTGAGAGTTAAAGAATTTACTCAGTTGGTTTTATGGCAGCCACAAATAGGCTGAAGAGACCCATTCGAGAGAGACAATCTCTGCCACATCTGTCACATTTAAAGGTGATGTTTCGACCCTTTGGGCTCTGCCTACTGTGAGCTCTTTTCTCCTCTGCTAAGCTGGAAGGCTTCCTCTTGTAACTCCTGGGACCTTTGTTAAGCTCTTGTTTCCAAAAGGTTTGGTCTTGAGCATGATCTTCCCATTTGTCCACATCCATGTCCATTTCTTTGATGTCTCGCTTGCACACATCCTTGAAATATAATTTTGGGCATCCTTTGGGTCTTTCCATATGCCAATTTGCTGTAGAGGATGTCCTTTGGGATGCACCTATCATTCATTCGGCACACATGCGTTTCTGTTTGAGGAGTGTTTGCATGCTGGGTATGGTGACCCGTTCGAGCACCTCAGTATTGGTGACTCTGTCCCTCCAGGAGATTCCAAAGATTTGATGAAAGCAATGTCTCTGTTGAGCCTCTTTTCCTGATGAGAGTATAAGGTCCATGTCTTGCTCCCATACAAAAGATCTTTGTCTGTTCTGCCAGTTTGTTGTTTTACCATACCCTCTTGTTCAGTCTAGACATTGTTGTGGCGGCTTTTCCAATGCAGATGTTGAGTTCCATTTCAAGTGAAAGGTTGACTGTGATAGTGGACCCCAGGTATGTGAACTCATTCAGCACTTCAAGTTCATAGTTGTTGATCTTGATAGAGGGTGCTTCCTCAACTCCTTGGCACATTATGTTAGTCTTTTTTAGGCTTATAGTAAGCCCGAAGTCTTGGCAGGCTTTGGAAAAACTGTCCATTAGGCTTTGAAGATGAGCTTCCATGTGGGGTGTCACTGCTGCATCATCAGCAAAGAGAAGATGTTGGCTAAAGGCCTCCCGAGTCTTGGTTTTAGATCTGAGTCTTGCAAGACTGAACAGCTTTCCATTGATCTTCTGTGCAAGTAGATTCCCTCAGTTGAGGAACCAAAACCTTGTTTCAGTAGCAGGGAGAAGAAGATACCAAACAGAATTGGGCAAGTACACAGCCTTGCGTAACTCCGCTACAAATCTGGAAAGTCTCAGACACTCAGCCATTGTATTTCCTGTGCCATACATGTTTTCATGGAAGGATCAAATCATGCTTAAGAGCTTGGAGGGACATCCAATCTTTTCCAGAAGCGCAAATAGTCCACTTCTACTGACAAAGTCAAAAGCTATGTAGAGGGGCTTTTTTTGTTTTCTGCATTTCTCTTGTAGTTGTCTCAGCGAGAAGATCATGTTGATAGTAGACCATTCAGCTCTGAAGCCTCACTGTGATTCAGGATAGATTCTGTCTGCAAGGGTCTGAGGTCTGTTCATGACAACTTGGCCACGGCTTTTCCCATAATACTAAGAAGGGAAATGCCATGATAGTTGTTACAGTCGCTCCTGTCACCCTTGTTTTTATAGAGAGTGATGATGTTGGCATCTCTCATTTCTTGTGGTACTTCACTTTCTTTCCAGCACAGGCAGAGCAACTCATGACGATGTTGCAGTAGAATATGTTTTCTGCATTTTATGACCTTGGATGCTATGCAGTCTTTTCTGGGGGGCCTTACCATTGCTAAAGCCATCTACGGCAAGGCTAAACTCCTCAACAGTCAGTTAATCGGCAAGTTGGTTCATGACAGGCAGACTTTTGATGGTGTTGATGGCTGTGACCATAAAAATATTTTCATGAGAGTAAAGCTCAAAGTAGTGTTCTACCCAGCGATCCATCTGCTTGATGTAGTCGTTGATTGTTTTCCCTGTCGTTGATTTCAATGGGTCTGTCTTCTTTGAAGTTGGACCCAAGGAATTCTTGATCCCGTCATATTTGTTTCTGATGTTAACTGCATCAGCTGCTACTTGTATGCTTTGGCATAAGTGCAGCCAATAGTCATTGGTACGTCGAACAATTTGTTGTTCCTTGGTTCTTGCCATTCTCAATGCTTTTAAGGTTTTTTTATTTGGGTCTCTCTTATACTTGGTTTGGGCTAGCATTTGACCTCTATGACTGGTGTCACCACACTTGAATATGAGTAGGGTGACCAGATCACCCAAGTCAAATATCGGGACGTGGGGGGGGGGGGGGGGGGGGGGGGGGGGGGGGGCAGGGGAAAAAAAACAAAACAAAAAAAACACCCTTCCTCCACAAGCTCTGGAGGGAGGCCCCGGAGATGCAGGGGAAGCGTGGGGCCAGGGTGAGAGAGAGTCGGGCCTGGCCCCGAGCAGGCAGGACTCAGTCGGGCGGTAGGGAGAGTAGGGGGGCGGCCTGCGGGGCCAGGTGGCGGCTGTTCTCCCCCCCGGGCAGCAGGACTCGGGAGCAGCCACTGCTGCAGCTCCCACAGCCGTGGGCGGAGGAAGTGGCCAATGGCCAAGCTCGGTGGCTGCGGCTCTGGCACCCGGGCCCGAACCCCCCGAGCCTGGGCCTGCTGCGGGGACGCAGCAGCGGGCATGCTGCGCCCTGCCCCTGGGCAGTCGCGTCTGGGCTGCTGCCCAGCTGGTGCTATCCCGTGGCGGCCCCGGAGTGGGGGCAGCAGGCCCCAGGTCCCCCGTCCCGCTCGGGTCCCGCAGGGGAACGAACGGGCCTTGGCTGCCAATGCCTCCGCCCTGGGGCCACCACGGGATAGCACCAGCTGGGCAGCAGCCCAGACGTGACTGGCCAGGGGCTGGGCTGGGCACAGCGTGCGCGCTGCTGGGTCCCCACAGCAGGCCCGGGCTCGGGGGGTTCGGGCCCGGGTGCCAGAGCTGCAACCCCCGAGCTTGGCCATCGGCTGCTTCCTCCCCCCGCAGCTGTGGGAGCTGCAGCAGCGGCTGCTCCCGAGTCCTGCTGCCCAGGGGGTGAGAACAGCCGCCGCCTTGCACCGCGGGCCGCCCCCTGCTCTCCCTACCGCCCGACTGAGTCCTGCCTGCTCGGGTCCAGGCCGGACTCTCACTCACCTCGGCCCCGCGCTTCCCCTGAGTCTCCGGGGCCTCCCTCCAGCGCTTGTAGAGGGAGGAGGAATGGTGAGCCTGGGGAAGAGGCGGGGATTCAGGGAGGGAGCCAATGGGGGGAGGAGGAGGCGGAGTCAGGGCAGGGTGGGGGAGGGGCGCGAGCCCTTCTGGGCTCCGGAGCATTTCCTTGTTTGTCCAGTGTCCCAACCGCACATTGGTTGGGACGCGGGACAAACAAGGAAATATCGGGACAGTCCCGATAAAATCGGGACGTCTGGTCACCCTAAATATGAGTCAAACCAGTCATTGGGTCCTGTTTTCCTTTTTCCTAAAGACCGACAGAGCGGCATCGTAGATTGTTCTTCAGTTGCTCCCACTTCCTATATTACTACTTTTAAAAACTTTTACTGTGGTTCCTATTTCATGCTTGTATTGATTTTAAGACCTTTTTACTTCATTTTGTGGAACATAGCTGATTATGCATTCATATCTTCCACTTTTACTGTCTGCTCTTCTGGTTCCAGATTTCCTAGTGAAGGGATGTTTAGATAAAATATACATAATTCCAGATCCTTTGCGGTTTATACATCTTGGCGACATTATATTTCACAAATAATTAGGGAATTTATTGTTGTCTCTTGTTAAATACAAGGAGAAAATATGGCAACTTCTTGTCATTTTCAGTTATTTCTGTCCAGTTAATTACTTGGGTTATCATGAAATGATAAAACTATCACTACTGTTATAATTGCATATTGATCTATTTTTCCAAAGTTACTTTAAAATGGAAGGTGCTATAAATTGCTGTGATGATACTCACTTAAGTGGTTAATACTCACATAGATAGTCTCATTGAATTTAACTAATTTAATAGAAACCATTAAAAACTAACAACAAATAGCCATACAGTATCTTCCATTGTGTTTAAACATTGACAAAGATAAGACAATCCTTAACTATTTACCTAAAATGGATGGGGCTTGAGATCTTTATCTCTAAGTCTAATTAAAATTCTTTATTACTTAACTGCTGTGCAACTACTTCTGAATTAGAGTTTGCAAGACTGGACACAGAGTGGGAAATCATATGCCGATTGTGAAAACCCATTAACACTGAGATTTTTAAAGGCACCTAAGGGAATTGGGTGCTCAAGTCCCATTGACTTTGAAAGTCAACAGAGGCAGTATATGTTCCTCTCACAATATGAAAGTTCCTGTAATAAGATCTTGGACATGAAAGTAGTTTTAAGAGATGACACTATTGTATTTTAGTGACTTCAGAAGGGGGAACATTATTAGTTATAGAATGTATCCAAATTAATGTCATCATTATTTAGTTATTTATTAATCCCCGAGGACTTGCATTTCCTATAGATCTTCTGAAAAGTTTGTAAATGTGCATACTAAAAACTGTTTTTTTCAAATTTTAAGCATTCTTCTCATAAAAAATCCTGTTTGTCCCATAGCTGGTGTACTGTACAAATGCAATATGATCTCCATTATAATAACCTACTTTATGAAGATTAAATGGTTTTGCAATTCAAACAAGGTAAAATTGGTTTAAAGCAAAATCAAACACTATTTTGCTAGTTCAGGATTTGAATAGTGGAATGAGAAATCTTTTTTATATTGCTATTGTGCACTGGTCAGCTAAGAAGTAATTGCTTTTTATAAGGCAAATTTGCTTTTACTTTTTGAAGGTAATGAAATGAACCTGAAACATTTCCTTTGAAATCAAAGTCACTATCACTCAAATGTCACCAGCAGAATTCCATCATATAGTTTCAGCAAATGCATAATAGGAAAGTTTGTGTTTGGAATTGATTGACAGAATTCTATTAGAGAGTCTTATCACACATTCATCTATAATTATCTGTGTTGTAAATCAATAGTGATTTTATTTCTTCATATTTACGTGTTACTAACATGTACAGAAAAACAGATCTCAGGGCTATTCAGAAAGAAATAGCTTCCTGGCATATGCTGGAAAAATACTCAGCACATCAAGGGGAAGATGCTACACATTTTATTTTCTGAGCTAGAAATGCAATTCAGCATTTAAATAAATAGTATATCCATTGACACAAAGAAGATCCTAACACACTGCATGCAGATTTATTCAGAAGACATATAATAGAATGAGTCAGCTCTTTACCAGAAATTGACTTGTGTAAGGGTCTAACAAAGAAATTATTCCCAAATGGGTGGATATTCAAATTGCTCAGAATCAAAGTTTATTAAAGGAAACTGGTGTCAAAGATGGCTTAGTTCATCTCCAGCCTAATCAAGTGTTCAGAAGAAGTGATTTTTGGACAGTCCAGGGGAGTGTTTATTGGGGGCAGGAGGACAAGTAATATAAATTAAATCTCAGCAGGAGGGCTGCATATCCCTGAGTAAAGTAGAAAGAGATTGAGAGAGCAGCGTTGCAGTGAAAAAGCTGTATGCAAGAGCACGAAGTTCAAATCCTCCTAATGACCAGGCGATATTTCTTTTAAATAAGAATAAAATGAAGGTCAGAAAGTTGATGATATGTGAATTAAATAAACACAGTCTCATGCTAATGCAAAGCCATTACAGTAGCATCAATGGACTCCTTATGCTGTCATGGGAAACCATACTTAAAGAGCACTCTAGATATTAGTCTGCAATGGAAAGAAGTAAAACTCACAAGAGTGACAATTTTATTCACTCTTCCTAGTGTTCTCCTAAGTTGTTGAATGAAGTATAGGTATAGTATAACTATTATTGTATTAATGCTAAATATACATACATACAGCCAGATTGTGCCTAACCTTCACAGTGGTGCGCATCTAAGGTAAAGTTCAAGGAGCATGTATGCCCCCCCACATGACTTACCTGATTGGATGCCCCACACCATAATTAAATCTTACCTGTACTTACCGGACAAAATGCTATCCACATCACTGGCATTTTGCAGGGAAAAAGAAAGACATAGGGCTAGATCCTTAGCTGGTATAAATCTGTATATTTTTACTAAAGTAAATGGAGCTATGCTGATTTACACCAGCTGAGGGTCTGTCTCTGCAGTCTGTAAAGGATATAATCTGGCTGAAAGTAACCTCTCTGCAAAAAAGTCTAAACCCTCCATTGGGCAACATTAAGCCTCTTAGGCCTTGTGTACTTGATGTTTTTTTCCTGTTTAGCTTATGCTGCTTGGGAAGGGGTTTAAGTTCAACATCAACAACAAAAGCCACTGGTACTGAAATAGGACAGTCCACACGGGGGGTATAAAACTATATTGGTATAACTGGTAACACTTTCCTGTGTAGACCTTAATCTCCACTGTAAAGGATTAACAGTGCACAGGATGCTGTGTAGGTCCTCTGCCCCACAGTAAATTTCATCCCATGTGCATAGATATAAAAAGTCTGAATAGAGCCTGAAGGCCTGAATCACTACAGCATTACTCCATATATGTTTCTCTATGTGCTTTTCACTGGTGTTACTTCACTGGGATTAAGGGAGTGACATAGTAGTGAATCAAACCCCAATTGGCTGGATTTATTTTTTTTGTCTTGTCAAATAATTTAAAAGTAAAAATGTTCAAAATGGTTTAACAGGTTTGCTTAATGATCTTATAAAGTAGCAACTGTAGTTAAAAAACTACTTCATAAAGGAGAAGAGATACCAAATATAGTATGTTAATACTATTATTAAAATGATAAAAGTAAAACATGTACATGATAAAGAACTACTAAAACTTCTGATGAAAAGATTGTCAAAACTGATTTTTCTCATTGAAAGGATGACACAAAGTATAAATTAGACGAATTCTACATTGAGGTCTAAGATTCTTTTTAATTGTTGTATAGGAGGGGAGTTTTGTTATTGGTAAGAAAAAAAAATCAAGCAAGGAAACATACTTCAACTGAAAAATGTAGGCCTGTAATCTAGACTATATTTAATGTTTATATTATAGGGTTTAATTGGTTACTCATTACACTGGTCTACAATTGTTGAGAAGTCATCTGCTTCAGAGAAAAAATGTGCTATTTATTATGCTTTTTGATGTGCTGAATTCAAATATGACAATTAAAACAACTGATTGGCTACTGTTTCTAAGATATTTAAGTTTTTACATTTTATGTCTATGTATATTGTGTAGATAGAGTTTTAATCATAAATTGTAAACCTAGGTCTTTTCATGTGTTTATGGTTGCTTTACATGATAATATTTCACCTGTCCTCTTTATGTAACACTTTAAAAATCAGCAAAAGGGTTATATAAATAAAATTTATTGTGAAACAAAAGGCAAAAAACTATTATGTACATAGATTAGTCCTATTCAGTGTCAACTCAGCGCTTCTTGGCTTGTCTTTAGTATTCATTAAATGGAGCATCTCTTGTCACTGTCCAGCAATAGTCTGCAAGCATTGATGGGCTCCATTTGCCTTGATAGTGTTTCTCCATTGTTGCAATGTCCTGGTGAAATCGCTCGCCGTGCTCGTCGCTCACTGCTCCGCAGTTCGGTGGAAAAAAATCTAGATGAGAGTGCAAAAAATGTCTCTTTAGTGAAATGTTGCAACCAAGGCTTTTGTATGCCTTGAGGAGGTTTTCCACCAACAACCTGTAGTTGTTTGCCTTGTTTCCGAGAAAATTTATTGCCACTAACTGGAAGGCTTTCCATGCCGTCTTTTCCTTGCCACGTAGTGCATGGTCAAATGCATCATCTCGAAGAAGTTCACGAATCTGAGGACCAACAAAGACACCTTCCTTTATCTTAGCTTCACTTAACCTTGGAAATTTTCCACGGAGGTACTTGAAAGCTGCTTGTGTTTTGTCAATGGCCTTGACAAAGTTCTTCATCAGACCCAGCTTGATGTGTAAGGGTGGTAACAATCTTCCTTGATTCAACAAGTGGTGGATGCTGAACACTTTTCCTCCCAGGCTCCAATGATTGTCGGAGTGGCCAATCTTTCTTGATGTAGTGGGAATCTCTTGCATGACTATCCCATTCACAGAGAAAACAGCAATACTTTGTGTATCCAGTCTGCAGACCAAGCAAGAGAGCAACAACCTTCAAATCGCCACAAAGCTGCCACTGATGTTGGTCATAGTTTATGCACCTCAAAAGTTGTTTCATGTTGTCATAGGTTTCCTTCATATGGACTGCATGACCAACTGGAATTGATGGCAAAACATTGCCATTATGCAGTAAAACAGCTTTAAGACTCATCTTGGATGAATCAATGAACAGTCTCCACTCATCTGGATCGTGAACGATGTTGAGGGCTGCCATCACACCATCGATGTTGTTGCGGGCTACACCTTCCACGAAGAAGAATGGGACAAGATCCTTTTGACGGTCACGGAAGATGGAAACCCTAACATCACCTGCCAGGAGATTCCACTGCTGTAGTCTGGAGCCCAACAGCTCTGCCTTACTCTTGGGTAGTTCCAAATCCCTGACAAGCTCATTCAGTTCACCTTGTGTTATGAGGTGTGGTTCAGAGGAGGAGGATGGGAGAAAATGTGGGTCCTGTGACATTGATGGTTCAGGACCAGAAGTTTCATCCTCTTCCTCGTCTGACTCAAGTGAGAATGATTCTGGTGCATCAGGAACCGGTAGTCCTTCTCCGTGGGGTACTGGGCGTATAGCTGATGGAATGTTTGGATAATGCACAGTCCACTTTTTTTTTCCTTTGACACACCTTTCCCAACTGGAGGCACCATGCAGAAGTAACAATTGCTGGTATGATCTGTTGGCTGTCTCCAAATGATTGGCACTGCAAAAGGCATAGATTTCCTTTTCCTGTTCAACCACTGGCGAAGATTTGTTGCACAAGTGTTGCCGCATATGTGTGGGGCCCACCTCTTGTCCTGATCTCCAATTTTGCAGTCAAAATAAAGGTGATAGGCTTTCTTAACCATAGTGGTTATATTGTGCTTTTGTGAATCAAAAGTCACTTCACCACAAACATAGCAGAAGTTATCTGCACTGTTCACACAAGTACAAGGCATCTCTGCTCACTTTGGCTAAACAGAAATGTGTCTCTTTGCAAAATCAAACCCTGACAAATAAGAGAGCACGACACTGTATGATTTCTAGAGCGGATATAGAGCAATTTGTTCAGCGGAGTGATGTAAGCTTCGTTATGATTGCATCATCCATGACTTCTAGGAATAACATGATGCAATTCATATCATGTATGACGCAATACCAGCTTCAGATTGCATCATTCATTGTTTTGCCTAAAAAGCAAGTACTGTCCAAACCCAGTCATAGATTTATTTATCGATCCAGTCAAAGATGTATTTTAGTCATTTCTGGTTTAAATTGAGATCCCTTCCCTTTATAACTCACTTATCCTCCGCCATTCCCAAGTCAAGGGTCGTATATACTGACCCAATGGCATATCTTGAAAACTAGAGCCAATCAACAATTTTAAGCATCATTTTCGTTCTCAGTGACCCAGAATTAGTAAAGTTTGCCTACATTTATTTCAGAAGCATTTTGGCTGTAGAGCAGTGTTATTAAATGTTGTAGTTTTATACTGGTTCCACAATGATTATTTTAAACTGTATTTGGTTACACATATCCCATAATTGTTCTTAGTAAAGCTTGGTGTATCATGACCCCTTGCAACAGGAGAGTTCTCATTGCAAATGGGATAGCAGAAGCCATGGGACTTCGTTCTCCGTTATCTTGCACCTTTTCTTGTAATTTCTACCTGTGCAAATTGGAAATGATTAATACAAGGTACATGGCACTATAAAGCAGATCTTTGGCCTCCATTACTATGGAGCGGGAAAGTATGAAAGGATAAACACAACTTTCGCTCAACCAGTTGGCTTATCCATCCATCCTTCAAAATTGGGCAGAATCTTTGACCTGGCATCAATGGAACTGGCTGGCAAAGGAACAGAACACTCTTAAAACATTTAGACTGCTGTAGCAATCTTGAGAAATAATCTTACACTTCATTAATGGGTTCACATGTGACTTATTCAGTTAGATTGGATTGTTCAAACAAGTTCATGCTACCTTCAGTGAGATGCTCAATACTATGTCAGCTCAAAAAATAGTCTGTTTTGACTTCCAGCTACACAAAGTTGCATTGTAGCTAGCCTCAATATAACAACACTTATGATAATGCACAAGATAACTCAATCCTCAGGTTGCTGATACATCATGGTCTGAGTGTATCACAAAACAGGAATGATTTGATACAATATAGTCTTTGTTCAAAAGTGGTTTGATTCCATTTTGCAACTCAATTGCATTCTTTGTGCATATACAGAAATGTACAATACTGATTGATGTCAGGGCCTTTCCATTCTCTTTAACCAATTTAATCTGCATGATTTATTTTGAATTTACAAATGAAAAAAGAAACCTGCAGAGAAAAACACATAATAAACACATTTGTAACGCCTTTAGAACCAAATAAGGGAGCTATTTCTATTAGCATTTAGTTGCATCTTTAGGGGTGTCAGTCAGTGTATTTTCCCTTCTTGGAGGGAAAGAAGATCTGGGAATGGGTAACAGGGAATGGATCACGTGATGATTACCTGTTCTGTTCATTCCCTCTGGGGCACCTGGCATTGGCCACTGTTGGAAGACAGGGTACTGGGCTAGATGGAACTTTGGTCTGACTGACCCAGTTTGGCCATTCTTATGTTCTTGCCCACTCCCCCCTACACACATTTCTCAGTATATTTACATTGTATTCAAGAAACTATTAAAGACATTCTGTAGTTAATTCAACTCTTTTCATTGTCCACTAGGCAATAGTGCTTTTGGTTAGCAAAGTGCTTATTTTACATTTCAATAGTGTTTTAATTAAGGGTTGCTCTGGTGATGTATTTAGGTAAATTCTTTACTTTTTCCCCTTCTTGGGAACAAATGATCTATGACATCTTTCACCCCCACACTATTCTGCATCGAATGTAAATATATAGGGCCTGATTCACCAGTGCATTACTCTAGGATTGTGCCACTTTGTGGATAGTTCTCTGAAAACATCCACTCAATGTGCAGCGGCCGACAAAAAAGCAAACAGAATGTTGGGAATCATTAAGAAAGGGATAGATAGAAAATATCATATTGCCTTTATATAAATCCATGGTATGCCCACATCTTAAATACTGCATGCAGATGTGGTTGCCCCATCTCAAAAAAGATATATTGGGATTGGAAAATGTTCAGAAAAGGGCAACAAAATTGATAAGGGGTATGGAATAGCTTGCATATGAGGAGAGATTAATAAGACTGTCATATTTATGTTGCGGTAACATGTGCTCACTCCTGATGAGTTTACAACAACACTAGTACTGAGTTAATGTGTAATGAGTCAAATAACTTATGACTCATAATGGGGGAGGGATAGCTCAGTGGTTTGAGCATTGGCCTGCTAACCCCAGGGTTGTGAGCTCAATCCTTGAGGGGGCCACTTGGGGATCTGGGGCAAAATCAGTGCTTGGTCCTGCTAGTGAAGGCAGGGGGCTGGACTCCTTGACCTTTCAAGGTCCCTTCCAGTTCTAGGAGATGGGATATCTCCATTCATTTCATTTCATTTCAGACTGGGACTTTTCAGCTTGGAAAAGAGACGACTAAGGAGGTGTAGTAAGGCATTGACTCACCAGCGCGGTGCCTCCTGCTGGCCATCCAGGAATTAGCTCTCTCAGCTCTGGAGCACCCTCTATTGGCTGATGTCTCACCTTCTGTTACCTGCCCCTCTTCAGTCCCTTTATCTCCATCATGTGTAGGCCCCACATCCCTCCCGGACTATGGAGCCCCTTACCTTGGGGTGCTGCCCATTACCCAGGGAACCCTACTCCCCTGAGCCCACCTTGCCTCAGTGACCCATTGGCAGTCTTCACCTAGCTCTGTCCCTCAGGGGCAAACTGCAGTCTGAAGTGGCCACTCATCATTGGCTAGGGGGTTGGACCTGTTGCCTTTTCCCTGCAGCCCCCCGCAGTACCTCCTTAGGCCTTCCTGTCAGGCCTCAGCCTGGGAGGTCACCAGGCTTGAGCTCCCCAATCCTTTCCACCCCAAATCTGGAGTGAGACTCTCTGCCTCCTAGGTCACAGCCCTCTTTATACCAGGCCTACCAGGCCCGGATTGGCTGCTACCTGCCTTCCCCTGATTGGCTCCTTGGGGCAGCCCTTTCCCAGAGCTGGTTTTGACCCCTTTCTCTCTGGAGCGGGTTGCTCACTCCACTACAGAGGGGGTATGATAGAGGTCTATAAAATCATGACTGGTGTGGAGGAAGTAAATAAGGAAGTGTTCTCATAACACAAGAACTAGGGGTCACCAAATGAAATTAATACCCAGTAGGTTTAAAACAAACAAAAGGAAGTATTTTTTCACACTATGCACAGTCAACCTGTGGAACTCCTTGCTAGTGGATGTTGTGAAGGTTCAAAAAAGAACTAGATAAATTCATGGAGGATAGGACCATCAATGTCTATTAGCCAGGATGGGCAGAGATGGTGTCCCTAGCTTCTGTTTGCCAAAAGCTGGGTATGGGTGACAGGGGATGAATCCCTTGATGATTACCTGTTCTGTTCATTCCCTCTGGGGCACCTGGCATTGACCACTGTTGGAAGACAGGATACTGGGCTAGATGGATCTTTGGTCTGACCGAGTATGGCTGTTCTTATGTTGTTGTTATAACTCAGTTGATTTCAGAGCATAATATCATGTGAACTTTAAATGTGTTGTCCAGTCTGGAAATAAGGCCAAATTCAGACTCAAAATTAGGAAGAGATGCAAATTGCCACACAATGAGTCTGCACTTTTGCTGCAAAAATACCTTTGAAACACATCTGATTGCCCTAAAACATATCATAAGTATGAATAGGGACATGTTTCACCAATCCATGTCCTATAGCCAAACAAAGGACCAGGTATTCCACTGATGTTTCTTACCCTTGGTTCCACTATGCTTCAGTGCCACGTTCTTGGAGCAAAATCCTTTTGGTAAGGCCTTACCTCAGATTTAGGAGCTTGCCTATACCATCTCTAATCAATGTCTTTAAAAAAAAATTAATCCTTCATAAGATGATAGGAAATTCTATAGAGTTTGATCCTGCACTATTGAAGTCAGGCTCATGGTGATCAAAGTAATACCTTTGTATTTTCCCACCAATACTAGTCACAGAAAATAATTGAAAAGGTGCACCACTGATGGAAACGGGTGCATCTTGTTCCAAGATGGGGCACCAAAATCCAATTTCTATTTACTTTTCCCATCAGTGCAATTATCAATTCATTCTCACTGCTTTTCTAAAGTACAGAAAAAAAAACTGAATATTCACATGTCAAACTGCCAAGTTAATCCAATATGTATTGTAAACATGTGATGTTTACTCAGACATCCAGGTTAGAAAAGGTATTAGCTCATTAAATGGCCAAATTCAAGGAAATAATAAGTGTAACATCATCTACCTTTGGGTTTATTAACATGAAGGGACAGGGAAATATATTTCTAATTACCTTGTTCAGCTTGACCTGATCCAAAGCCCATTGAAGTCAATGGAAACCTTTCTGTTGATTTCAGTGAACTTTTGACCAGACCATAAGCAATTCAAGCTTTCCTACCTTGACTGCATCTTTCTTTGTTTAACTGTGTGACACATTAATGACTGAAAATGATTTTATTAACGTGATGTTTTGTATGTGAAATGTGTTGAATAAAGAGGCCATCATGAGAGTTAAAGGATACAGCCTATCTACATACACATACTAACCACCCTTTCACATCCCCCACATGCCAGTAATCCAAGATGGCAATTACATATTGGTAGTCACACACACACACACACACACACACACACACACACACACACAAACAAAAGCTGATGATGTGATCAGAACCTTTCATACAGCTTCATGTAGGGTCTTTCTGTTATGTAATTTATACATTTGAACAGCATTGCAGGATGCTAACTGCAAAACAGAATGTTCTTGTACATTGTTATTTATTTTTACTTTTGTAGAAAAACAGGAAAATGGGTAGGAGGAGGAAGTAAGTCTGTGTAGATAATTTTGCAAATTTCCAGCTTGACTTTAGAAAATTCAGGATGAGTGAAGAAAGAGTGGGTGGGATTGCAAAATCAGATTCAACTCCCTAAACATAGCAACATGTTGCAATCTTTTTTGTTAAAATGCTGTAAAGGTTGCTCTGTACGTTCCTTTGTGCTTTAAAAAGTCATTTCACAGTTACTGCATGACCTTGCATCTGTGAAAGTCAGCCTTCTGATTAAATCATAGGAGGGAAATATGATTTCTTTTGCTAACGGGTGGCAGGATTCTGCCTATATCTGTTTTAAGATCGCATATGTAAAATATACTATACCAGGAAAACTCCAAGTAACCTAGTTTTGCCTGTGAAGTCATCACTCTGCAATGATATTTCATATCACTTTTGTATGTTGTTGATGTTTCACACAAGGTTAAATATATTCTCTTACTCACTAATATATGCCTCGGTTTATGACTTCAAAAACATGAAACAAACCTCTTCATTCATTTGCAAAATGGAGAATAAGAACAAAAATAGTGAGCCGCTATAGGAATGCCAAAGAGTCTATCTCTGTGTTTCTGTGATGCCTGATACTGAAATCAGATTCAGCTCGTTCCCCAGCATAATCTATCTGGTTGATTTACAAGTGCTGCTAGTGTCTGCATGGTGCTAATGGGAGGCTCACTGCACCTGTCCTTGTGCCGAGATGAAGCCAACAAGCAAAAAACTGCATGATTTCTAGGTGACATACAATCACTGGGGTAAGGGAGGGAGAGGGGAGGAGTGGCTTCTGGCCAGATGCTGGATCTTATCCTTCAAGTTGGAAATGGGAAATATTTCTTTATAGAATACTTCCTCAGTGGGACTGTCTGACTCCTTAATGTTCAGATTAATCACAATTCCATTACTTGTTCTTGGCTGCAGCACAAACTTAACTTTTTTTTCTTTTTGCTTTGTGTTTTTTTCTTCCTGTTCTACCCGAGTCCAGCTGCATGTTATGTGTGCATGTCTAGCAGACAATGCAGTTTGATTAGCTCTGATAATGGCTTCCTCGCCCATTTTACCAAGGAGATGGACCAGGCATGTGATGTGTGGTCAACTACTTCTTTGACTCATAAGGTATGTCTTGATGGTCAGATGGAAGTGTAGCTTTTAGAACTAAGGACTAGCTCTTCCCCTCCAGATATTTCTCCACTCCCTTTTTTCCTCTGCCCCCAGGGCCACGTGGGAATTTTGTGCTCTTGAATGCAAGGGGCTAATAATGCTGACTAGAATGAAATATGGTGTGGGCAGATGATCTGCAAACTTCCCCACTGAAAGCTCTGTGAATGTGCCTCATTTTGAAGTTGGAACAAATTTGCTTCTTTCAGTCCCGAGTCTCTCTACAGAAGAATTGAGCAATTGTGCAAAATGTTAAGATAACTTTGTAATGAGGACAAACATTGCCTAGGGATGAGTTCCTTCAACTCTCATTGACATTAATGGGAATAGAAGATGCTTGTCACCTTGCAAGAGGCATGTGACTCAGACCATAAATTGGGAACACTAATGCTAACTCCTGTCCCAGTACTGGATCTCATACAGTGTGTGCATTAGGTGTGTAAATCTCAGAGTAGAATAAAGATGTGCTTGGTTCTGGTGTACGTATCCCCTGTTGTACTCTGGAGAACCCTGTAAGATTATGAAGTTCCTGACTGCTTGTAAAACACAGGACTTGAAAGTGCTTGGTGCCTTCAAATAGCCACACAGATGAGTTTGTGAAGTCTTCTCAGGATTTTGTGGCACCATAATGATGATGGGATCAAGGCTGCACTAGGTAGTTGCAGGCTTATTTCATCTAGACAGTCATGCTTTGGATTTGGTGTTTCAAAAGGGATTAGAAATTAGAAGGTTAGACACTTGTTCCCATGTCTGATCATTAACGCAGGTGGCTTGAGATTCTTATTAGGGTAATTGACCTGTTTTGACTAGAGGGTCCTGATCCTAGACTGGGGCCTCAAGGTGCTACTTGCAAATAAATAATAATATTAATGGTCTTTTCTCAGAGACTGATGAAAATGGAGATCTCCCAGAGGGCTCTAAGAGAGAATATTGTGGCTCCAACAGACTCCTGTGTTGATGGATTAGTAAACTTTATCATCTTTTATCCTCTCCATCAATAAAGTGGCTCCTAGGCTTTCTTTCCCAGGGCTTTGTCCTCACAGGTCACCTTGGTTTATTGATGATCAGCAACAAATGAAGCGAGAAGGAAGACAGCTGGTACACCAGTGGCAGGAGTCCTAGGTTGCAGATAACTGATTATGACATAAAGATTCTTCTTTGAGTAGATGCAGCTGTATATTCCACTTTGGTGTGTGCATGCCCAGGACACTGGAGCATAATTTTGTCTATCAGTACCCATACAGGAGTGATACTCATGCCCCGTGGCCATAGCCCCTCCCCTCACTATATGAGGTGGCACCTCCCTGATCCCCCTCAGTTCCTTCTTTCCAGTCTGTGGCAGGAGTCAGAGCTTTGTGTGGTCTTAACCTTCACAATCTTTCATTATTTTAGTGTCTTTTTCTAGTTGTATATAGTTAGTAGTACCCTTAGTGTTAGTTAGATTAGCGTTGGTTGTATTTTGTTAAGTATTCTCCTGTGATGCCCTCATTGGGGTTTAAACATTGTCCATCATGTGGGGGAGTGATCCCCAACATGAACCTCACATACAGTGCTTGCTGTGCTTGGGTGAGTCCCATTTCAGGAAACTGTATTAAATCTGTAGATTGTTCACAAAATATACTCAGGTGTATAGGGACCTTCACCTAAAGCAGCTCCTGCTCAGACAGGACATGCGGCCCGTTTTGGTACCGAACTCCTTGTTGGATTGTAGATCAGCCTTAGGTTATGAAAGTGCTGCTACTTCACACTGTGTAGCAAGTGCCTTTCCGAAGAAACAGAAAAGTCATTCCCCACTGTGTGTGCTGAGGAAAAGGTCACTAATCAAGACCTTTCCAGGGGTCTCTTCCACATCCCCCAGGAAAAGTGTGGGCCAACGACTTCCTGGTACTAAGTAGGGAGGTTGAGACCTTGTACCATCAACTGGCTCTGGGGCATTGATTGAGTTTGGAATTTATGAGGGCGATGCTGGCACTTATTGTTTTAACATTGGTGGCATACCAGATGGCTACTGACTTCCCCTGTTTTTCAGTCCCAACCTCTTCCTTGGTCCAGGACTTTGCCAGGGCTATGTTGTTTATAGCCCCGTTGACTGGATGGGCCACTGAACTCTTAGGTCAGTTGGCACTGCACCCTGATGTTCCCCTTTCACAGTCTGTGGAAGCGAGGCCATTACTGGATTTGGTACAAGGGACATCCTTGGCACCAAACTCCTCGGCACTACTACAGTCAGCACCGCCGATGTTACCATGGCATCTGTGATAGTCCACACCCCAACGATTGTGAGCGGCGTGGACTATCTGCCACCGTCTGTCAAATAGCCCTTCATTCCAGGGCAGTATGGCCTAGCGGCCAGAGTCTATGACGTCCCCTTTACCTCAGGGAGACGTGGCCTGACGGCAGGAGTCGGTAACACAGCCCTCGGCTACAGGGCAGAAGGGCCTATCGGCCAGAGTCCAGGAAGCAACCCTCTGGTGGAGGATAGCGTGGCCTAGCGGCCAGAGTCCAGGAAGCAACCCTCGGGTGGAGGGTAGCATAGCCTAGCAGCCAGAGTCTATGTCATTGGGGTGTGACTGCCCCAGTAGGGGGGCCCCGACTCGGGGCCCTAACAGTAGCGTAGTGTTTTTCCACCAACTCAGCAGGGGGTGGGGGGTCCGACTGAAACACGCTGAGTTTCCCCGGGGGGGGGGGAGGGGGGCGAAGGTACCACTCTGTCACCCTCCCAGGGTCCCTTCCTACCAGGTTCTCCGTTGGGGTCTCCCAGGAGTCGTCGGGTCCTTGGCACTCGGCGGATTTGGTCGTCCCCTGGGTCTCCTCCAACCGCCGGGGCGCCGGCAGGCCATGGATGGCGTCTCTTCCCGGTGCAGCAAACGGCTGTGGCTGGTCCGCCGCAGGAGCTTCCCCGGCAGGTCCTTCTCCTATGGGCTCCAGCCCAGAATGAGCTGGTCTCCCTCCCTTTATACTCCTATAGCACTTGGAGCATGCCCAGTCCACCCAGGGGGGCGGGACTTCCGCTGCCAGTCCCTGGGGCTTAACTCCTTCTGGGTTAAGGCGGGGCAGTCTGACCCCGCCACAGCATCTTTCATGGCCCCCCACTTCAGCACCACCGGCTACTTCTGGACCACTGCTGCTTTCATTGCTGCCAGAGGTACCACTTCCATCATCGGCACTGGTTCCTGCCTTGTTCTGTTTGACAGATGAATAGGAGCACTCTCTCAGAATGAATCACTCCTTCAGACCTGGCTCCACCTTTATCCCTAGAAACCAGAGGCTCTTTGGCATTGAGGTCAAGAATTTCCTTCTCTTGCTCTCCATCGCCCCACACACATGTCAGGGACCATTTATGGAGCACTATGTGTACCAGTATTGGCCCTCATTTCATGGTCAGGATGGGGGCCCTGACCCGGCACCTACTGCAATCAATGCCCTCTCCTTATCAGCAGCTTCCATGGAATCCATGTACTCGGTTGCGGAGGTTGCCCTTCTCAGGTCACTCTAAGGCAAGGTTGCCAGACAGATTGGTGACAGGGACTGAAAACTCACGGCAGGTTCAGGCACCAGTGCCCTTCCCTGTGCGGAGCCCATAGAGCTGTCCCTTCCAGCTCCACCAGGCCAGGACTGAGAGCCAGTCTTGGTGCAGTTAACTTCCTCTTTTTCATCCACAGATAATTCAGCAGTGGCCAGGTTTTTCACTCCTCCAATATCGGAGGATTTCAAGGCCTGTCATGACCTTTTGCTGCATGTGGCTGCTTCCCTGAGCATTCAGGAAGACTTCCTGCAGAACCACACTTATAAGTTAGTGGATATCCTGCAGCCATCTGCTCCTGGGAAAATAGCCCTCCCTATCAATGATGTGCTCGTAGAACCTGAAAAGTTTCTCTGGAACATGCCAGCTTTGGTACTGCCTACTACAAAGCATATGGAGAAACACTATTTCATCCTGGTGCAGGGATTTGAGGTCTTTTATTCCTATCTGGATCCAGATTCCCTAGTTGTAATCGCAGTGAATGGTAGAGTCAGGAAAGGCAGATTAAGTCCACTCCAAAGGACAAGGACTCTAAAAGCATGGATTTAATGGTCAGGAAGATTTACACCACCTCGTCCCTACCAATGTGAATTGTAAATCAGCAGGCATGTTGGTCAACTATTACTTTGTAAATTATACAACTATGTCCAAGTTTGCAGACCAGCTGCCTGAAACCTCCAGAGAGCAATTTCTGGCATTTATCAGTGAAGGCGGTTTAGTGGCCAAAACGTCATTGCAGTCCGTGCTGGATGTTGCGGACACTTTGGCTAGAGTTATCGCCTCTGTGGTGACGAAGAGAAGCGTGTTCTGGCTGAAGAATTCAAGTATTGCTCCCAACATGCAGCAGCCATAGAGGATTTATCCTTCGATGGCTGGGTGTTCTTTTCAGACAACAAGGATGAGACCCTACACTCCTTCAAGGATTCTAGGGCCACAGTATGTTGCTTGTCGGTATATATGCTGGCAATGCAGAGGCATCACTTTGGTGGCCAACAGCAACAACAATAACATCTGCAGCTCACCTTTTGGCAGCCTTTTCTTCTCTTAACACAGCAGGATTACTCCAGAAAGGGGCATAGATCCCAGGGGAGAAGGCAGTTAGTCCCGGATTTAGCCAGGCAACAAGGCTTCCCCTGGTGTCCTCCAAGCATCCATTGTTACTTCTTGGTCCAGAGCAGTGGTCCAGTCATCACTTCCTTTATCCCATCTCTATTCAGGGACAGGCTGGCTAGCTTTAACAATGTTTGGGTACAACTGACATCTGGGTCCTAAGCACTATCAGATTGGGCTATTCCATCCAATTAGACTCCACTCTTCCTTTCTCCCACCTTTCCTCTCCATTCCTCTTCAAGGGATCCCTCTTATGAGATACTGCTTCTCAAACAGGTCCACTCTTTACTGGCCTTGGAAGCAGTGGAGGAAGTTCCTCTGGAACACCGGGATCAGAGTGTAACATTCTGTACCTTGGGAAAGCACCCTGTAACCCTCATATTCCTCATCTGTATTTAATTGTGATAGTACATATAAATCATTCCTTGTAAGGTATCAGGGAAAAGGTTACAATCTGCTGAAAGTCATTTTTCTATCCATATATGTGTATTATTAATGCATGTGAAGTTATGAGAATTGTGCTGTATGTTTGTCACTAAACCATGCTGTAAGTTGGGGAATCAGCCAGATATTAGTTCCCCAGAGGCAACAGCAAGGAAAGTAACCAACGCCCTGGCGGGGTGTGAAATGACTCATCAACAGCCATTGTCCAGCAAAGGAGCTGCAATGCAATGACTCACCTGCATGAGGCCACACCAGGGGAACTGCTCAACCTTGCTTGGAGAGACTCAGCAATGCCTCCAGACATGCCTGGACTTGTCTTTTCGAAGCACATGGACTGAGGGTATAAAACAGATGGAGTGGACACATACTGGGCCCTTATCCTGCACCCACTTATGCTGTAAGCAACCAAGTCACCGAGAGGAAGACAAGACTCCATCAGAGGATATTGGCCCAGGTTTAAGGAACAAACTAGTATACTAAGGACTGCAATATCCAGTGGGGTGAGAAAAACTGCTTAATCTAGTTGCTGTCCAGTCTAATAGGATTGAGAGTTTAGACTGCGTGCTTATATTTTATTTCTTTTCATAACTAACTCTGACTTTTTGCCTATCACTTAATATCACTTAAAATCTACCTTTTATAGTCAATAAATATGTTTAATTGTTTCTCTTCAGTAAGTTTGTATGAAGTGTGGGGCAAATATTCTCAGGTTTGATAAAGGCTGGTGTATGTCCACTTTCCATTGTTCAAGTGGTGTACTAATTAATAAATTTGCATTACCCATCTTGAGCAGTGCAAGACTGTATACTCCTGGGGTACAGTGCTGGGAGCTGTGGGGATTTGGCTCTGGTGCCTTTCTCTGGGTATTCATGAGTAGCTGTGTGAACATTCATGCAATATAGCTGCGTGTAGAGCTCCACATGCTGTTGTGCTGAGTGATCACAGCCTCTGGAGAGGCTTGCCATTGGTCACTAGCAAGGCATTGGGAGAGACAGCTCAGGCTGGAGAGATTTAAGGGGGCACAGTAGTCCCACAGTCCCAGGCTGCAACCCCAGGGGATCCCATCACACAGGGCTTCTATTCCTGGTACTTCCTGGTGCCCAAAATCCAAAAGAGGGGTACGACCTATTTTTGACCTCCACAACCTCAACAAATATATCCAAACTATGAGGTACTATTTCATCACCCTATCAACTGTCCTCCCTGAGTTGACTCATAATGACTAGTTTGCAATTCTATGCCTTCAGGATGTTTACTTCCATGTGGCAATTCTCCTAAGCCACAGAAGATTTCTCTGGTTTGTTGTGATGAACTGTCATTTTCAGTACATAGTCCTTCCCTTCAGTCTGTCTTACCAAATGTATGGTTGTGGTAACAGCATACCTCAGGAAGAAGGGAATCAATTTCTTCCTGTATCTGGACAACTGGCTATTCCAGGGCAGGTCCAGGGAAGAAGTCCTTTCTCATGTATGCATTACACTATGATTGCTGGACTGTCTGGGTCTCATTCTAAACACCAGAAAGTCAACATTGGTCCTCACTCAGAAAATCAAATTCTTTGGGGCCCGAATAGACTCTATGAGTTTGAGAGCATTTCTGCTGACCGACCATTTCCAATTTGCTGCCTTTGTCTTGGTTTGCAGTCTCAACCTACCAGGACAGTTCATATGTGCCTGAGGCTTTTAAGGCCACACATTTGAATGTATGCAGGTGGTTCAATTCACAAGGTTGTGCCTTCACCCTCTTCTAATATGGCTCAGAACTGTTTACTGTCCAAGCCTTTAGTCCCTAGATAGGTTGGTCTGCCTCTGTCTGTCTGATCATGAACTCCTTAAGTAATGTACGGTTCAGGGGAATGTATATCAAGGCATTCCCTTCACTCAGCCCTTATCAACCAGGACTGTTGTCACTGATGCCTCCCTGATAGGTTGGGGAGCACATCTTGGGTTGCTGAAGATTTTGGGCTTTTTGCTATAGCAGGAAGCTCCACTGCATATCAGTATGCTGGAGCTTCAAGTCATCTACAATGCCTGTCTTTTTTTCCCAGACCGCATCAAGGGTTTGATAGTTTCCATACTTATCGACAATACCACCGCAATGTAATATGTGAATAAGCATGGGGGAGCACGCTCAAGGGTGCTCTGCCAAGAGGCAATCAAGTTGTGGCAGTTCTGCATCGATGAGAGTATCACTCCAATATCTGATCACTTGCTTAGGGTCCAGAATCATCTAGTGGACAGCACTAATTTTTCCCTGAATCATGAGTGGTCTCTGAAGCCCAGTATTCTGTGAGTCATCTGCGCAGCATAGGGCATCCTGACAATTGACCTGTTCACTAGAAGGGGCAAGAGGAAATACCATCTGTTGGGCTTTTGAGTGGGCTCCCTGATCAACCCTTCCACCTCAGCTGGCAATCAGCTCTCCTGTATGCTCTTCCGCCAATTCCAATCATTCCACACGTCATCCTCAAGCTGAAAGCAGGTTGTCCAACTGTCATCCTCATTGGCCCAGCATGGCCGAAGCAATACTGTTTTTCTGACCTTGCACTATTGGTTCAGTTTCCTATATCCCTTCCTCTCCAACCCAACCTGCTCACACAGAATCACGGTCACACTTTGCATCTCTGCTCAGCTCTGTGCATCTCAATCCGTGGCTGCTCCGTGGTTGAATGAGGAGGAAGAACAATGTTTGACGTCTGTTTAATAGGTTGTACTCAGTGGTCGGAAACCTTCTACCAGGATGGCCAATTCGGCAAAGTGGAAGCTTTTTTTCAATGTGGTCATTGGCCCGCAGAGCTCAGACAATGCTGGCTTAATATTCACATCGTGAAGTATTTGCTGCATCTTCAATCATCAGGCCTTATGCTTAGCTCACTGAGGGTGCATTTCAACCTTTCATCTACCCATTCATGGAAGATTGGTGTTTTCCAATGTCATGTTGGTGAGATTCTGGAAAGGAATCCTTCAGCTCCATCCCCTTGTTGGATCTTAACACTGTCTTAGTGGCTCTCATGAGACCTCTGTTCAAGCATCTGGCTTCCTGCTTCTTTCCTCTCTTATGTCAAAAAAATGCATTCCCCTTGGTGATAACATCTGCTAGGGGAGTGTATGAGTTGCAAGCTTTGAGGGCAGAGGCTCCTTACATGCAGTTCTCCAAAAACAAAGTGACTTTGTGGCTGCACCCAAAATGTGTCTAAAATGGTCTCTCAGTATCATTTAAACCAGGTGGTATATTTGTCTGTGTTTTTTCTTAAGCCACAATCATCTTCAGAGGAGCAGCATCTTCAGATGTTAGACATCAGACAATGTCTGGCATTTTATCTAGACAGGACTAAACCCTTTCAGGCTTCACCTCATCGGTTTGTGTCATATGAAGACCATATGAAGGGACAGGCAGTCTCCTCACAGACAATCCCTAAGTGAATAACCTCCTGCATCAAGATTGCATACAAAATAGCTTTGATGACATGCTCTCTACAGGTGTGAGCTCATTCTATGAGAGCACAAGCTACAGCAATAGCATTTTAAGTGATGTCTCAGTATTGGATATTTGCAAGGCTGCCACATGGTCATTGATACATACATTTACAAACCATTATGTCATTATTGGGACATCCAGAGCAGATGCAAACTTTGGGAAGGCGGTCCTGCAGTCCTTGTTTAAGTGGACTCTGAGCTCCACCGCCTGTGGCTACAGCTTGTAAGTCACCTAAGTGGAATACATGGCTACATCTACTCAAAGAAGAAGAAATGTTTACTTACTGTAACTGGTTCTTTGATATGTGATGCAGATATGTATTCCACAACCCACCCTCTGCCCCTTCCGCAGAGTCTAACCTTTGCGGGTTCAGAGTGGGGTCAGGGCAGTGCTACCTCATCTAGCCAGGGGAGGGTCTATGGTCAAAAGGCGCAAGCGCCACCACTCTACGGGTAGTGCTAGTCAACATTCTCTGGCTCCAGGCACTGGGCACTCGCACACCTAAGTGGAATATGCATCTGCAACACATTTTGAGCAACCACAGTAACAATAAGTAACCGTTTCTTTCCTAATATCTTATTCCATGGCTGTACCATAAGCTCTGCATAATCCTGAACAGTCTGTTTATTCCATGTAAAAGATGGCCTGTTTAATCCTGGTTGTCTTTTCCTGGCAGTTTATTTGAGTGCCTCCCCTGATGAGAAAATGTCTTTGTAGTTTGCGAAGACTATCATACAGCTTCAGACCAATTTGTTGTATCTGTGGTAACAGAGCAGAGTCTTCATAAGATGAGGTCTCCTGTGCTTGAATTGAAGTTGATTTTGCTCCCTGAAGCTCTAGAAGTGTTAGGAGAACTTGGTTCCACAACCTGTGCTTTGGACCTACGTCCTTACTAGTGGGGAAATACTCAGCTCTTTGATGTTGGAGACTGTCAATGTGTCCTTTAAAGATGGCAAAGCACAGAGAGAAGAGGCCTTTGTTTTTCCGTTACCTTCCAGTCCACTTTCCAGTCCAGGAGGCATCTGGGGCTGGTTCATTGTCCAGCACAAGTTAGACGAGTCTCACAGCAAACACCAATTTGCATGCATAGTTTTGAAAATCTAGCTTAGTATTAGTAAAAATAAAACCACTGCTTGTGCTCAAGCAGGATTCTGGCAGAGTTTGGGATACTGTTGGGCAAAGTTCCAAAGGTCTGTAAGTTCTAAACATTCCCTTGTCTGCATTAATTTAGCTGACCACACTACATGCCTGCTTCATCTCCTCAGTGAAATGGGTGAGAAAGCCAGCATTAGAGCTAATCTGGGCCTGCATTGTTGGCTAGCTGCACATACATAACATGCAGCTGTAGTCCTGTACAAAAAGAAGAAGAAATTCTCACTGATTTAACCACTAGTGGAAGGCCAAGAGCATATTCTGTCTTGTCACTTGGTTGTGTCGGCTACTTAGGGCTGGGTGAGAAGAGAGATGTATGGACGATTAAGGTGATGAGCACAGTCAGCCATGCAAGCAATAGGATACAAAGGTCTGACTATCATATGCATGTGAATATTAGCCCATACTCTATCCCTAGAAGAGAGTAACCATTTTTAAGGTGAAAGAACTAAAATGCTCTCTTTTATCATGTCTCGGGCAGTATATATTTCATGTGGTCTTTGAATAATTGGTGACAGAAGTTGCAGTAAGTTTTTATCTCTTTTTAAAATATGCTGTGAATACCATAGGTAAAATAACCTCTTTCCTTGTTCTTTTATTTACTTACATTTTGTTCTTGACAAATTACATCTAATTAGACAATGCCTGAAATCTGCGAAACAACCAAAATACGTAAGAAAGGATTTATGAAAAAATCAGTCTGCTTATTTTATATCTCTTTAGGATTTGATTCAAGAGTCTACAGTTACTACAATTTCTTGTGGGTCACAACATTCAAGAAAATCTACAATGTATATTTCAAATCCATCTCCTCTGATCACATGGGTACTGCTTCTCAGAACTTCAGATGTGTTACAAATCAAACAGCTCCATCTATCTTGCATCCTTTTTTTTTTTGTATCTAAGTTCAGCTGCCAAATTAAAATTTCTGAGGGAAGAGAATAGCTAAAAACCAATGTGGCTGGTATTTAATAAACTTGTAAACTCCAATTTGCTTAAAGCCTTTTTGAAAAGAGAGTGAAATCTGAAGTCTTTTGAAATGCCTAAAATTTATCATAAATAAATAGAAGTGGAGATTGAGAAACAGGAGAGTTACCATGCTGTATAAAAAGACATTCACGAAAAAAGAACAATCCTGTAAATTAAAACATTGAGGTTGGGATTGTCAAAAAGCCTAAGGGAATTAGGCACCTAGCTCCTATTCAGTGAGACACTGGCTGTCTTGAATAGGAGCTGGGTGACTAATTCCCTTAGGCATCTTTGACAATCCCAAGCTTCTGGGGATTTATTGCTGACTTACATCCAGCACAGCCCTACTGCTGTTCCCTAGGAGGAACTGCATATCATATAAATCAGTACAGACCTTGACCTTATGTCGAGGGGGTGTGGTGGGGAATTGCATGTAAATTGTAAACAATTCTCATAATAAATTATGATTCTGGGACTAGTTTAAATGTAAGGGCTAGATACAGAGTGCAACCATTCTTGTTTTCTGAAGATGTTCTTGTTTAAAGAGCATGGAGTTGGAAGTTTTATTTTATTGTTTTAATTTGGTATACCAAAGGGCATCTGAAGGCAGGCAAATCCATAAATAGTGCTAAGGTCCTAGGCAGCCTGCCATTCTGACAGCATATTTTATAAACAACCATAAATAATACTCACTGCAGCATATCAGAGACAATTATACCATGACATCAGCCCCATTGTTTTGATTTACTGGGGTCTTCGAAGCAAAAGAAATACTCACCTGTCATGCCTAACTGCAAGACTCTACTATGGTTGATATTTTTTTTCTCAGAGTTTATTATGTTTGGCTCTTGTTTTTGTTATTTTTATGCTTGTTTGTGTTTCAAAATATGGTCAAGAAGGAACCTAGGTATTTTTCCTGAATCAAACAGTATGTGCAATATGAATACAGTATAGGAGCATATCTTATAATACTATAATACTGCTTTCTAAAACTATGGCACTTATGAAGAGAAACCATGGATACTTTTCCTTTAAATGTATTTGACCAAAAATATCCAGTCTTGGAAGAGCAAAGTGGAATAGGATCAAAGCAGCACAGAGCAGGAAAGATAATGCAGAACTAGAAGGACCAGGGAAAGAAGGAGACAGACAGACAAGACAATAGGTTTATCAAGCACATACTTACATGCTGTCCAGAATTAGGGTCCAAGAGTCAACCTGTAGAGTGATCATTGAGAAATGCTTCAGAGGATAGCATAAAACTTCAGTAATGCACCACTTATGGAATCCTTCCCATTGAACAGAGCAGGGGAAATCCCTGCCTGACCCTGCAGCTGGTAATTAGATTAACCTATACGGTGACCATGGGCATGCAATGTACATCAGGCAAATCATAACCGATATGCCTTCATCAGTGCACATTGTACCTGACTGCATACTTTGGAAGCTTGCCACACTGAAGTAAATATTTTGACAATTATTAGGAATTTAGCTTGAGAGGTAGCAGAAAGCCTGGTGTGGCAGTGATATTATTTTAGAACAAATATTCAGTATAAAGGCAGCATAGCCCAAAGGATAGCATATTCCACTGGCACATAGGAGACCTGGAAGATATTCCTAGCTCCAATACTGACTTGCTCTATGAGCTTGGCCAAGTCACTTCACCTCTCTGTGCCTCAGTTACCCTTTGTCTGTATCGATTGTGAAATCTCCAGGGCACGGATTGTCTCTTACTGTGTGTATGTGCATTGCATGCCTGATCTTATTTAGGGCCTCTAGGTGCTACTGCAATACAGATAATTAGTAATGATGATTCCAAAAAGTTCACCTTGAAGGCTGGACCTAAACAGCACATTCTGACCTTCTCAGAGCCAAAGGCCAAATCTGGGAACAAAGGGGATATTTTTAAAGTGCCTATGTGACTTATGAGCCAAATTCATGCTGAAAAATCAGAGACGTAAGTCCCTAGGTCACTTAGGTGCTTCCAAAGTTAGGGATCTGTACCACCTTGCAGCCATACTGCTTATGCATGTGATCTCATCCAGTCTTATAAACTAATCGGGATCTGCTTATATTAGTGTGTCGGGGGAGACTTCAGAGGAAAACTTAGGCACTGCAGGCTGAGGGGGTGATTCAACAGGTGGCACTCACTCTTTCAATAATGTCTCTGTATGATGTTAGTACTGTCTGGCTGCTGTTCTTGGAGGTCCATTTATCAGATTAAATTCTTTATCCTGTGTGGTTATAAAACATTCAATGACATTTTTAACAAGAGAAGAGGACTGGTCTCCTGGCTAAACTCCAGTTTGGCAGTTAAATTCTGCCTACCTAAAATTCCTCTATAGGTTTTAAATGGATGACTTAATCTTCCGTTTTCATCCTGAACAGTTGTGGCATTTTGCTGTATGCCACTTTAAAACTGCTACATTTCCATGATTGGGAGAAGTGCATTCTGTAGTTTGCAATGTTTTGAATGAAAGGCACTTCAATGTGAAAATATATTATCCTTATTAGCACTTGACTTCAAGGTTAGTGTCATAATAAACATTAATTGTCATTTCTAATAGAATAACACATTAAAATTCCCAGCATATTAACCAGTCTCAGACACATGAAGTGAAAGAAGCAGAATTTCTTTATTAAAATATTGTCTTTTGTGGTCTAACCGTCCATGTTATTTATAGATACTTTCATCAAAACAAGATGAACTTCTGTCTTCCAGGAAGTGTCTGGCAGTAAAAGGGTATAATTCCACAAATTAATGCAAATAGATTGCTATTAGATGGTGGCCATCTGGAGGAAAAGCAATACCACAAGGAAAGTTCTATAAAATGTATTTTAAAATGTTATGTACAGTGGAATACTTTAAATGGTTCACTTTCACTAAGCTGCTCATGCTTTTCCAAAAAGATTTGAATGGCCTTGTAATTGAAGAACAATTATTTTACTTTATAAATCAACAATCCCATTCAAACTTGTTGTCTGTAAATATTCAGTTAGCTTTAACAGATGCTGAATAGATGCCTTTTAATTTTTTTGCATAGATTTCTTACCTTTCCAGGCCTAGTAATATATTTCTGATTATTGACTATATTGACTCAAGAGCTTACACAAATATTAGGGAATGATGGTGTTGGAAATTAGTGTGACTAATGAAAGGAGACAGATTTACATACTTTGATAAAGAGGAATCTTGGATAATTACTAGTGTGCACTTTGGGTTTAATCTGTTGGATTCCATTGTGATTACAAAGCAAAGCAATCAATTCTTCCAAAAAGTAAAATAATTAGCTGTTTCCTACCTTCAGATGTTTCAGTTTACAAAATAGACAGATATGAATAGACAGTATGTATTTATATATATATAAAACTGATAGAGTTTATGATTAAATAGATTCATCCTTGTCTCTTTTTCATTTTGCATGCCACTGTGTCCACTTGAACATAAGTTTCCAATTGTGCAAGATATTCCAATGGGATTCTTTCTTAGACTGCACAGTGTTTAACCTTTGATGTCAAAGACTCTTCTCACAGATGGCTCTGCATTGCGCATATTCACTGTAATATCTCTGAACACATGCATTTAATCACTTATTTATGAAAAGATTCAAAAGTTCTACACCCCAGCATGTGCTGAGGCTTCTAACTGAAGGAAGATTTTGACAGTTTCTCAGTTTGAGCTATGGCAGTTCTGTGTTGACGTCTAAGTGTGCTGACCTTACACATGAAAACAAAAGTCCTCCAGATATCTTATTAACATACATNTGTGTGTGTGTGTGTGTGTGTGCGCAAATATATCGTATATATGTGTACTATAGACACTTATAAAACTTTCACTCTTTTTTTGGTTTAAGTAAACTTAAGTATCTCAATTATATATAAGCCCTTTATATAAATTGTGCCTTTCATTCAAATGGATCCCCAAAGGTTTTGTACAAAATAAGGCCCCCAGTCCTGAAAAGAACACCAGCTGTATACACTCTTATTCCTACATTGAGTCTCTTTGGGCGGCATGGTGGAGAGCACTGAGATATGGTGTGGCGGTTGACTCTGTGGGGAAATAAGGGTGCATTCAGATCTCTGCTGGATCAGGTCCTATGGGTGTGTGTGTATACAAACATGACATTGTCATCTACAGAAATGTTTAAGGGCCAGAAACTGCAAGCTGAAGAGCACCATCAACTCCCCTTCACAACCGCAAGCTGAAGAGCACCATCAACTCCCCTTCACAACCGCAAGCGGAAGAGCACCATCAACTCCCCTTCATTAGGAGTTGAGGATGTTCAGCATCTTTCAAGGTTGGGCTCTAAGGCCCCAATACTGCGTACTCTTACTCATGTGCCTAACTTTATTCTCATGAGCAGTTCCAAAAGTACTACTTACATGCTTAAAGATAAGCACATGCATAAGAGTTGGCAAGAATAGGTCCTGAAATTAGCACACTGACATTACAATGCTATTAGAGAAACGATGTGAAGTATGCTGCATCCAGCTGAATTATAGTAAGAATTTTAAAAAGGCTGATTAGAATTATTTAAATTGGAATTTGGCCAGGACACTAGGGTTAACAATTCCATATTCTTGCAAAAATTGCTATAGGATTTTTAATTACCACAACTGGTCAGGACCTTGTTTTACCTCTACTTTGAAAGATTACACATCTAATAGCACAGTGCTCCTTTGCAGCATGTATGGGCATTCATTCAGGCCTGATTTAAAAGACAGGGTAGTATGGACAGTCACCTACACCACTTCCCACAGCAACGTTTTCATTAGCGGTCTCCGAACCAAGTTTCTATTCAACCCAATGCTGTTGGCTCTGAGCTGACATTTTCACAGGCTTGATGTAATAGGATGACTTCCTGGGTAATACGGTTTTATTTTCTGATAAATAAATTGCACATACTTTTTACATAAATCGGATAATGCATAAATAGTGTTGCAATACTATATTGGCTAACTGTTTTAAAAAATATCTTCTAGAGACAACCATGTATTGTGATTTTAGATGGGAAGGGGCATTTTTTTTAAATTAATGCACTAAAATAGATAGAAAAATAGTTAAACAAAGCCAGTGTACATGGAAATATACTTAGGGTGACCAGATGTACCGATTTTATAGGGACAGTCCTGATATTTGGAGCTTTTTCTTATATAGGCTCCTATTACCTCCCACCCCCATCCCAATTTTTTCACACTTGCTATCTGGTTACCCTAAATATACTACACAGGCAAGCCAACCCCAGGATACAACTACTATGTTTCTGCAAACTAAATAACAATAGCTTTGTTGTACTCTAGCTCCTAAACTGAATCTGTAGCTATCTTGCTCAAACTTGGAGCGTCATGCTGACTTGTGGGCATCTGTTGCACTGAAAAAGTATGTTTTTCACCCCAGAAGTGCCTCAGATGCTAGACAAATTCACCTCTATATAGAGATTTATGCTCAGGTGATACCAACTTCGCTAAACCCGATACTTGTATGGCTGCTCTTTTGTGCTACACAGCTGGAACATGCCAATTAATGTGGCCTCTGGTTTATAAATCTTAGAGCCCGATCCTGGACCTACGCTGGGATGGACAAACACTGTTCTGAAAAGAGCTAATATCACCCCTTCCCTGTAATACTTGCCAGCTATAGTAATTCTGATTGGAATGACCTCCACCAGGTCAAATAAAAGGGAGGAACCATACCTGACTGAAGGATATTGAGTCTGAAGTAGAAAGAATATAGGATGAGGGCTGAGGAGTCCTACTCTATGAAGCCAAGGTAGCAGCTGATTCTGAGAAAAATAATTAAGTTACAGTTTTTGCCTTATTGTCCATTTGTGTATTAATTTCCCCAAACAAAAGTTGTGTTAATTTATGGTTTATGTTGCTCAAGTGAAAATCCCACCAACCCAATCATGAAACATCAAGGAAATCAATAGTTAAGGTAATATTAACCAGCAGGCCTAATACAATTCATGTGTCTAATCACTCAAATACCATTATACCCTAAAGTACTCACAAACGCAGCCTCTCCACAACACACACTCTTTCAATTCCAACATATTATTACCCAGGTTACACACATCAAATTCCTCACAATCATCCTCAAACTACACAAACTCTGACTTTGTTCTCTTTAGGACCCACTAAGACACAATATATTTGTAAAGTGGAAGTATGTCTTTTTTAGCAGAGTTTTCTAAACTTGCTGAGGGCAGTAGGGGACATAATATGGAACTGTAATGGCATTGGGGATAGGGATGGTGTAGCAGGGTGGCTACCCCACTCCTGCCTGAGGGGTTTAAAACAGCCCTGGCAGAGGGCTGGGGCAAAGGGAAAAGCTACTGGGCTGATGGGGGAAGTAGCCACAGCTGGGCCATGCCCCAATCAGGCCCCAGCTGGCCTGTATAAGAAGGCTGGGAGCCAGGAACTCAAGAGTCTCTCTCTACCTTCAGAGAGAGAAGGGCCTGGCTGCAGGGAGTGAGATAGGATACCTGAGTGGAGCAGGGCTGGGGAAAGACTGAGGAGCTCTAGCCTGGAAAGCCTCAGGCTATGGCCTGGTAATAGGCCAAGGGGTACTGGGGGTTGCAGAGGGCAGCCCAGGGCTAGGCCAAGGCAGCAGGTCTGAACCCAACCTTGCCGATGAGTGGCCTATACTGCAGTCTGCCCCAGAGAGTGGGGACTAGCTGGTGACTGGCAGTGGCCTTCACCTGAGGTGAGGTGGGGTTAGTGGGTTGGGGTTCCCCTGGGAGGGGAGACCTAGTGTGTGTGGGTACTGCCAGGGGGCAGCACCCAGAGCAAGGGGCACCAGGGTCCTGGGAGGGACATGGGAGCCTGAGTGCAGAGGACAGGCAGATCACTGGCCTGCAGAGGGCACTCCAAAGGCTGGAGAGCTAATTCCCTGGACAACCAGCAGGAGGTGCTGCAGCAGTGAGTCTGGACCTCTTACAGATGGCTTTTCAAGGATTGGGGTGGTGGTAATACAGGGAGAGGAGCATAGCAATGCCCATGTTAGTATGGAACAATGGGAAAGGGCAGGGAGGAGCATGGCATAATGGACAATTCTGCACTGGTGTATCCATGGTGGAAGTTTCTTCCTACTGAAGTCAGTTAGTGATTGGCATCTGTCCTGCGGGATGAGGGCTGCTGTCCTTTATATATTATATTCTAGTTAGTGAATTACCTTTATTTAGTTTTTTATGTGTACAGGAGAGCACCCTAAGGGCCAAATGCTGTGCTGCCTCTGGCAGAGAGAGTGTGGGGCATGGAGATGTTACTCTTTGTACCGTACATTACAATAATCGTTCTAATCAAGAAGATGTATGGTGGGGGCACACTTTGATGCTCCTTTGAATAGGTATGTGTGCTGATGATTACATTTGCCAGGTAGGGGCCAGCATATACCTCATTTGGGGACAATCTATAGAGGCTAATTTGGTTGCAGGACTTCTCCTAGCACTCTCTTGAACATTTTAGTACTGTTTACATGGGAGGCAAAGGACAAGTGTTCTCTCTTTTGTTAGTAGCTGGGTGGATTGTAGGAGAACAGCAGCAGTGCACCCACATAGGACATGGTCCACCATAAGAAAATAGTTGTGTAACACACTATATTAAAGGAATTGCACATGAAATGCAAGCCTAAATGCAAGAATTTTTAATTAATCTGTAAACTCAGGGTTGGTACCCTTAGACTAGAGAATTGCTAATAAATTTCCTATTTTTAAGCAAGGGGGGGAAAGTTATCCATGAAACTGAAGGCCCACTAGTTTGACCTCAATTGTATGCAAGATCTTAGGACAAATTTTGAAAGGGAAAGTAGTTAAGGACATAGAGGTTATCAGTAATTAGGGGAAAAAATACAACCTAGTTTTACAAAAGATAGATTGTGCCAGTCCAACCTAATCTTCTTCTTTGAGAAGATAACTTCTTATTTAGACAAAGGAAATACAGTAGATCTAATTTACCTGGATTTCAGTAAGGCATTAAATATAGTTCCACATGGGAAATTATTAGTTAAATTGGAGAAGATGGAGATTAAATATGAGAATTGAAAGGTGGATAAGGAGGTAGTTAAAGGGAGACTACAACGGGTCATACTGAAAAGTGAACTGTCAGACTGGAGGGAGGTTACTAGTGGAGTTCCTCAGGGATTGTTCCCAAAACCAATCTTATTTAAAAATGTTATTACTGACCTTGGCACAAAAAGTGGAAGTGTGCTAATAAAATTTGTAGATAATCCAAAATTGGGAGGTGTTGCCAATACGGAGGAGACCAGAATAACATTCCAGAATATCTGGATAACCTTGTAAACTGGAGTAATAGAAATGGGATGACATTTAATAATGCAAAGTGCAAGGTCATGCATTTAGGGACTAAGAACAAGAATTTTTGCTATAAGCTGGGGATGTATCAGTTGGAATATAGAGAAGGAGAAAGACCCTGGTGTATTGGTTGATCACAAGATGACTATGAACCACCAATGTAGCCATGAAAAAGGCTAATGCTAGGATCAATCAGGCAAGATATTTCCAGTAGAGTCAGGGAAGTGTTAGTACCATTACATAAGGCACTGGTGAGACCTCATCTGGATACTGTGAGCAATTCTGGTCTCCCATGTTTAAGAAAGATAACTTCAGACGGGAACAGTGCAGAGAAGGAGTATTTGGATGATCTGAGAAATGGAAAACCTACTTTGAGAGGAGATTCAAAGAGCTTAGCTTGTTTAGCCTAACCGAAAGAAGGCTGGGGGGAGATATGATTGCTCTCTAAAAACATATCAGAGGGATGAAAACCAGGGAGGGTGAGGAATTATTTAAGTTAAGCACCAACATGGACACAAGAACTAATGGCTATACACTGGCCATCAACAAGTTTAGGTTTGAAATTAGATGAAGGTTTCCAACCATCAGAGGAGTGAAGTTCTGGAACAGCTTCCCAAGGGGAGCAGTGGAGGCAAAAAACCAAACTGGCTTCAAGACTGAGATTGATAAGTTTATGGAGAGGATGCTATGATGAGACTGCTTATAATGGCATGTAGCCAATCTGCAACTGCCAGCAGCAAAAGTCCCCGATGGTGGGAGATGGGATACTAAATGGGAGGGCTCAGAGTTACTACAGAGAATTCTTTGCCGGCTGGCTGGCTGGTGGGTCTTACCCACATGCTCAGGGTCTAACTGATTGCCATATTTGGTGTTGGTAAGGAATTTTCCCCTCAGTCAGATTGGCAGAGATGTTGGAGTGTTTTCACCTTCCTCTTCAGCATGGGGCATGTGCAGGTTTAAACTAGTGCAAATGGTGAATTCTCTAACCTGAAGTCTTTAAATCATGATTTGAGGACTTCAGTAACTCAGAGGTTAGGGATCTATTACAGGAGCGGGTGGGTGAGGTTCTGTGGCCTGCAGTGTGCAGGAGTTCAGACTAGATAATGATGATGGTCCCTTCTGACCTTAAAGTCTATAAAGACATTGCTGCTATGATATGCTAAAGGAATTTTCTAAGGCTTATTTCTAGTATTGATTTATCTTACAAGTGGTGTTCTCATGATATTTTTGAGTGGATTCTACATACCAAAGTAAAAAACCACTGGTTTTCTTTTGTTTTATGTCTTGTGACAGAAAAAGGGACTGTGAGCTTTTGGAAGCTGTCTGCTTCAATAATCATATCACTGTCATACAGATGCAAAGGTAATTGAATTTTCCACTTGGACTAGTATTGGGTGGAATTTGCTCTCATTAAAATCTTAATAGAAGATAGCCAACAGTTGTACCAGAAGGGAGTGATATCTTTCACATTGTTCTTTGAAAACACAACTGCTCTAGGACATTACAATGTGTATGTGATTGTGACAGGGAACGTGTCCCCTCCACTTCTGTTTTCTTGTATAAATGGCTCTAATACCTCTGGGTGGTTGTGATGGGGTGTCTAAGAAGCAGTTCTGGGCTAAAGAGGCTTCCCTCCCTCCGCCTTTGCTGAGCATGCTCGGGTGGAGGTGGAGTATAAAAACAAGCCAGGCAACTCAAGCCAGGGAAGAGGACATTCCCTGGGTGCTCTAGGGAAGGACTGGAGCTGAGCCCACACTGAGCTGGGGAGCAGAAGTGCCACAGTGACAGAGTCTAGGGCTGGAAGGTGATGTTCTCCACAGACAGGCAGCAGCCAGATGGGTTACTTACTACCTCAGTCTGCACCCTAGGGAAGCTGACTCCACATGCCGACAGATGAGCGCTCAATCCAACCTCCCAGGGCCCTGGGTTGGAACCTGGTGGAGTGGGAGGTCCCAGTTTCCCCTACCCCACCCTGCACTATATCCACTCAGCGGGGTTGCCGCCCCAAGGACTATATCCACTAGATAGGGTTACTGCCCCCTGGAGCAGACCCATTAGGAGAGACTGCCATCATAGACAATAACCACTATGCAAGGGACCCTGCCTTCCCCGATTACAGTTGTAAATGCCAACATGTAGTTTTTGTGTTATCTCTACCACCACCATCCCTTTACAGTCCTGTGCAGCAACTCTGTTTACAGTGACATACAAACATCATTTTGCCATAGAGAACAGAGGGAAGAGATCTGCCCACACAGAGAGCTCCCTTTTCCCTGGCCTTACTAGTCCCTTCCTCTCTCTCTTCGCACTTCCCTCCTGTGTGCCTTTCTAATCTTCCAGTTAATGGGCTACCTAGCTCTCTCAAGCTTAGCCTGATCTAGTAATTAACTCCAGCTTTCCTCATTCAGGCCCTTCTCTGGGGAAACTACATGGACTTGTAGTGACCAGAGTGCTGGTTCAGCTGCTTGTTTTCACCACTGTCAGTGATGTATAAGTAAATAATTTGTTCCTATAAATCTGGCTAAGCCTAGCCTTCGTGGATTAGAACATTAACTCAACAGAGCCACGACTGTTAGTCTTTCATGTTTCTGGGAAGTGTTTCTATTCCATTTTAATGAGTCACCTGCACTATCAAAGGCAGCTCCAACCTACTTCACATTGTAATGTAGAAACTAGTAAATGATATAGCAGGCTTCCCAGTCTTGATAGAAGAAACCTTTTGCATAAGTGGAAGAAGGAGCTTCAAGTATAAGGGGCAGTATGGAAAGATGTCAGTAAAATGAATCTGGAAAAAGTAAATGAAGAGGTGGAATGAAAGAAGCAATTGGGTGAGAAGTTAGAAATGAAAGCCTAACTAGACTTCTCCAGCTCAGGCTGGGACTGGGCCAGTGCAGAATCAGAGATATAACTTCTCCTGCCCCTTCCCTACTTAACAGAGTTCAGCTGCAGGGAAGACTCTGGTCTAAAATGTGTAGCTCAGTTTTGCTCATGTTAAGTTTGAGTTCATGGTGGGACATTGCGGGTGAGATATTTCAAAGGCATACTTATGTGATGCAAGACTGAGCAGAAGTAGTGGCACCAGGAGTGGTTGATTAGGTTTGTGATTCATTTGTGTGGCAGGCATTGAACAGATCAATAAGAATGAGGATGGAGAAGATGTCCTTAACTTTTTCCAAGGTCACAATACCTGGAGAAAGGGGTAGAAGAACTTCAAATGGTCCCTATATTTGCATTGCCAAACACACTGCAGTTGGGTGAGACATGCTGGCATGGCCTGATTAAGCCAAATGCCAACTCAGGATGAAATTCACCCTAATGCAGAGCATCTGACCAAGCCTCATTCTAACCCCCACTAAAACAAAATTGAAGGGCTAAATGGTGTGCAAGACCTTATATGGGCTCTCTATACCTCTTCATGTCAAGAGTTCAGAAACTATTGACTATTTGGCATGTGACCCAGAGGTCAATAATGTGGTCAAGAGGTAAACAATGTAAAAGTATTTTTGGTCACATGACCTCGACCCATCCGACTGTACTGGGGTGTGCATATATTAAAAAGCAGGATAAATTATACTGAATAATAAATAATTTTAAATACATGACATTCACACACTAGATAAAGTTGCAATTGGAATGTATCATCTTAGTGAAGAAAATGAAGTAGAGAGATGTGAATACTAAATGATTGCATACATTAATTATACATGATGAATTGTATATTATGTTATTTCTTATGTTATTCCTATTTTAGCTATGTGTTTTTAGTGAATAATTGTCTTTTCTTTTCATGTTTGGATAGTTATTTGCTCCTTACCATGCTTATTTTAAGTTTATAGATACAATACTCCGCCTGTATCTATAAAAGCCATCATACTGTTTTGCAAAGAAAGAGCTTTGCAAGCATGGACAGGATATAATGTGCTTACATAGCTTGCTCTGCCAGTAATGAAATGTAATAGGAAATGTTGATACTGTGCCAGTTTTGAGACAGTGCCACATGCCAGCATGATTATTTAACTAATAGGATTAGCGAAACAGGAAGCCTTGGGCTTGTGGCAAGTGTCCCACTACCAGAAATGTATCTCTTCCAAGGGTTGAAACCATAGCATCCATACATTAATTTGTTTGAACTACACAAAAATCACAGGAAAATCCTTTCTAACAGTCTTGTATGTATAGACTGCTCATAATTCCTGTGTCTTTCATTGCCACTGTTCCACAGCCCATTGGGAAAACTCAAAGGACAATAACTGTGTAGCTGATGCTGAGAAAAAGAATGAGTGATGTAACTGGTTTTACCCTAGTACATACAGTATCTGCCTTCAAAAGGTATATTGCTTTCACACAGAAATTTTCCAATGCTTTTTTCCAAATAAGATAAACACACGTTTTAGGGTGTGTGTTTGTTTTTTAGCAGTATCTGAAAATGATACACATTCATGGCTATGATGAATAGGTGGCACTTCCATCTTAAGCAAAAGGCAGATCTAATCTCTGAAAACTGCTCAGATTCTAAACCCTTTAGAGAACCAACTGAGCCATCACTTAGCCCCCAAATTATCTGAATCCCCCCTCAACTTTTGGTCAGGGTTGTTTGGACTTTGGGGTCTGCATGGGGGCTGACACTTGCAGTGCTGGTTTTCGTTCAGATCTAGACCTCAGATGGGCCTATTTCTATTTGAGTTTGTAGAAGGGGAATATTGGAGGACACTGTCCTCATAATATTTCCTCCTGCTCAGGCTTCTCAACCTCCTTCCTCCCAGCTCCATCCAGGTCCAATCTCCCACTTCCCCAGAGACTTGGTTCCCCCAGGGTCCTCCCACAAACCCCCAGACCCTGCCACTTCCCATAGATTTTGTGCCCCCACACAAAGACCTACAATTTTTTTGTCCACATGCCTTCACGTGTTAACCTTCTTGTTTTTGTGGTAGTAAAAAAATAACTGAAGCTACATGGTTACACTGGTTTATCAATTTGTGGGATCTTTTAATACCTCCCAAAGGCCTGGTATATGCCAAGAACCCATTCTTTGTTTAATGTCAATTCATACTATTCTTCCTACAAAACTTGGCTTTTAATTTTATTAGTTGATCCTGTAGCTCAAATAGTAGCATTCTGTAGTGCTAGAGGTTCAGTGTTCAAATCCTGCTGATGATGCATAATAGGGTGGGGGTATGGTTATTACAAAATAGTTATAATAGCAACAGGGCCTAGTAGATTACAAGACTAAGCTTCAGGGAACCTCAATTCTATTTACAGTTCTGCTAGTGGCCTACAGTGTGACCTGGAGCAAAATGCTTCAATTCTGTGTCTCAGTGTCTCCATCTGTAAAACTGGGATAATGATCCTGACCTCTTTTGCCCACTTGTAGATCTACAGATAAAAAGTTCCAAATGGGTGGTATTACTATTTTGAAAATGTATGATCAGTTTAAGGTACAGGAGGTTGGGCACTCAGTAGTCTGGCTGGCCTGCAGTAAGGGAGTACATGCTTGTTGTTGTTAATTTATGTATTATTTGCATTGCAGTATCATCTAAAGACTTCAAACAGAGATTACAGATTCATTGCACTAGGCACTGTAAAAACAAATAACACAGACAGAACCTGTCCCCAGGAGATCCCAGCCTAGGAGTTAGGCATCATGCAACAGTGAATAAACAGATAAATGGAGGCGATGGGAGAGGAAAGACAAGATTATAGTAGAGACAGTTGTTATGTAAATTAATAGTAACACTGGTCTCCATCATCACAGAAAGGATGGGGAATTCATTGCAGGGTACCTTGTTTTCTTTCACCTGTCACTTGCCTTGCCTTTTTCTGATATAAAATACTATGTAGTAAGTTAGAGTAAATATCCAGTTGGCCAGCTCTCTGGGTGTGATGACTGTGTACCCCTTAAAAATTGTTAAATTTGGGAGGATGCCCTACAGTCAGGGATGGGGCGTGTGGGGCTCACCAAGCTAACATCCAAAAGTAAGACCACCAGAGTGAAATTCTTCTTTTCCGATAACATGCCTAAGCATTGACAGGATCTCATTCTTTGTAACATAGCAATAAGGCGGTGACCTGCAAGAGAAATTAAGTGCACAGTCAAAGGACCTGGTAAGGCATAGTTTCCACTGCTGTTTTCTTATGAGGAACTTAACAAAGGTGACATTTTAGTTCTTTAGTAAGTTTGAAGAAATCACATTTATTTCCTCTAAAAGATTACAAATGTGTTTAATGAAACATATGGATATTTATTGTGATCAAATGCTATATTTTCTTTTGAGATTTTTTTTACTCAGCCTATTTCATATCTTAATATTGTTATGGAAATAAACATTCTACCTAACTGTGACATGTTTGTTTTAAAATTGTTCTACAGTGTAATCGTGTATTGCTTAGGGAAAGAAGAAAATACATAACTTTCTGCAGTGTATATATAACCTATGACTATTCAAACCCTTCTCACAAGATAGAACTGTTTCCTCATGAGCTTTTCTGCTCATCACTACAGTATGTGAGTGCTTTACAAACATCACTTAAGATATTTTTCACAACATCCCAGTGAGGTGAGAGGTATTATCCCCCTCTCACAGATGGGGAACAGAGGCAGAGAGATTCAGATCAAAAGTGGGGAAGTGGTAGAAGCTCTCTGTGAATGAAGGGAGAGAGGCATAGGAGGAGGAACAAGAAATCCCAGCTCCAGGCTGAGAAGAGGTATCCTGGCTGTTGCTAAGGCAGTTCCTTGGGGGCTGGTGCCCTGTGCCATCTTCTCTCTCTCTCCCCCCCTTGTTGGCAGCTGGCATCCTCTGCATCAATACCGTCCTGCCTCCCACCCAGGTGCTGAAGCCCTGTCCCCCACCCCACCCTGGCACACATGCTTCTGCCTGTCCCCTGGGCCAAGTGTCTCTGCCAGGACCTGCAGTTTCTAGAAGGCAGGGAGAGGAGAGCTCCTACCCACTCCCCAAAATGGTGCACCATGGTGGCTGCTCCAGCCGATCCTGTGGGTCCTGCTCTTGCCTCTGCCCCCTGCACATACTCTAATTGCAGGTGTGCTAGCCCCCTAGCCTCTCTGGTTCCACCACTCCAATCAAAAGTGGCCACTAATTTTGCATGCCCTATATGAGATGTCTAGGGCCTGATTTCTCAAAAAGTACTTTGTGTCAGATATAGCACTTCGTGTTCAAAGCACAGCTCCCATTGACTTCAGTTGCAGTTGTGAATGCTCAGCACTTGTGCAAATCCATCTCCTGGTCTCAAGTGTGGAACCCAGAAAATGAGGCGCACACACAATTAGTGACTACCTCTGAAATGCTCGAAGTAATTGAAGAGACTTGCCTAGCTTCACAGAGGAACTCTGTGTCAGAAGAAGGAATAAAATCTAATTCTCCTGAGTAACTTTCAGCTATCTTAACCATGAAACAATTCTTTGCCTGCCTGCAATCCCCTGCCTCATTCACTATACACCTTCCAACTTCTGAAGCAAATGAAGCAGGGGTCCTAAAAGTAAGTTTCCTGATTCATTCCCAGAAGGCGGCCATTATGTGTACTGAATGAGGCAGGGAAAAATAGTATGTGGTCATGTTATTAAAGATTGTATCATAGCGTGCACACACAAAGAGCTCAAATTAAGGTGGCACGGGCACTCTGAATTCTGGCATTTCCTGACTTCTGAGTATTTGTCTATCTTGATAACCAGAATAATGTTCTTTTAACATGTTGAGTGTCATTTCCTACTTAATTAAAAAAGAAATCTGAAAACACAAATTCCATTATATTGGCATCATGTTGACACTCTAATGGGTCATCAGCAGGGTTGAAATTTTTAGATCAACAATACAGAGATCTGCCACTTGAGCTAATGGAGTAACTTACTGAAGTAGTAGGTGGTCCTGTATGTGGACCAGCACTAGAGGGAGATTAAACATTTTGCCAATTAGTTGCATGGATATTTGCTGACAGCAGAGGAATGGTGAGACTCAGAAATCATGGGTTCCATTCCAGGCTCTGGAGGGGAGTGCTCTAGTGGTCACAGATTTGTCTACTCCATTCCCTTCAACATGGTCCCCTCACTCCCATTCCCAGTCTTTCCCAATCTCAGTCTGTCTTCTCCCCCACTCTTCATCTCTATCTGTCTCTCTTCTTCCCCCACTGCCCTGGTCACCTGGCTTCCAATCTTCTTCCTTGGCTCCTCATCCAATCTTCTCTCCCTCCTCCTGCCTTGGTTTTTTGCCCAACCAGTCCTAGTTCTCCCCCTGCACCCAGGCTCCCCACTAGATCTGTCTCTTCTCCCTTAATCTCCTTCCTCCCACTGCATTGGTTCCCAGTGTTCCCTATCAGCTCCTCCTCTGATTTCAGTCTTTTCCCCTCTAGCTGTCTCTGTCTGCCAGTCCCAGTCTCCTTCTCCAGACAGTTCCAGTCTTCTCTGAGGTCAGACTAAATGATCTCATGGTCCCTTCTGGACTTAAATTCTATAACTCTGTGTATCCTCTGGCTCTCAGCTCCCAGTCTCCCTCCACCCAGCTCCCAGTTCCAATTTCCTTGTCCTAACAGTCCCAGTTGTCCTTCTGAGATTCCAGTCTCCTTGCCCAGCTAGTCCCACTATTTCCTCTGGAATTTAAACCATCAGAAGTAGCCCTGAGGAGCTGGATGTTTTTCTAAAAATGTTGCTCTATTTCAAACTTGAATTAATTCAAGAAAGTCCTATGGCCTGTGATATGCAGGAGATAGACTAAATGCCCATAATCGTCCCTTCTGGCTTTAGAATCTACGAAACATGCAGCTTCCTCATGCCAGCAGCATGGGTCATTGAGAGCACAAGAGAGACAGCCTTCCTGCTTTTAGATCAGATGTCTGGCCCTGGCCTGGTCCACAGCAGCCCAGAGGTGCAATTGCAGAGAAAGTCCTGTTCAACTCCCTGGGTCTCCAGGCTGTACTATACTTATTGCAGATGGAATCTTTAGGGTTTTAGCTGCAAAACTGTAACAAGTCTTTACTGACCATGTATATATTGAGATTGTCAAAGGTTTATAACATGGCCCAATCTGGGCAAATATTGACAGGGATGGCAAAAACACACATCTTTAACACAAAAGCCAACCCCCTGCTAAAATTCAAGTTCCTGTTCTGAATCATAGCGGTACTAGCGCTTTTCAAAGAAAAGGTTGCCAGAATTTTTTAACATGGCAAAACAACTTTTTTTTTTTACTTGCCTTATTCTTAGGAACAGCTGAACAGCTGGCTGAAATTCTCCACAAAAATTCAACCTGAGGTAGATATTCAGCCTGGACAATGTCAGCACTAATGGTTAAAGTTTGGCAATATTAGAAGCAACTGAAAAGAAGGTGTTTCAATGGGAAATGTAGGGCAACCTTAATAGGCAGTTCTACCAGCCTCATGTATAATTAAATTCTAGTATCTAGGATCAAAATAATAGCATATTAATCTGACCATGTGTATATTTTATTTAGTGCCTTTTTTTTTAGAAAAAGACTTGGAATTATTATTATCCTAATTTGAAGTGAACTGAAGTAGACACATGCCAAATCTGATCTCAAGTCCATGGGTTTAAACCACTAAAGTCAATGAAAGGTTTAGAGACTTCAGTAGGCATTATAAGAGGAAGTGTCACCTGGAAGCAAAATTTACATTTATTTGAGTTGCGTTGTGTTTAGTTGTTAGATTTGACTGTATTTGTTAAAAGGCTTTAAGTATATTTTTTTGAGAATATTGGGTTAATCTTGCATGAAATTCTTCATGGGAAAAGCAGAGAAATATTTGCATACAAAAAGAGAAATCAATAACTAAAACTGAAAAAGGTATAATTGTGAAAGTCGTTCAGCCTCTGACAATCATATCTCCTCTTTTAGCTTTTAATTTGTGCTAATGTAATTATATTAGAAATAGGCTCAAAGTAGAATACACATCCAATTCCTCCTCCAACTTTTAATCTGTGGAGATCTGAATGCAGATCTGAATTTTTCAATGTGACCTATCTGTGATACTGCTTTTTGATAATACCTTGGTTCATTCTAAAGGCCCCTGCATAAGAGTGACAGTGGTTTTCATAGACCACTTCCACCTCCTAACACACCAGTTTTCCTGTGCTTGGTCCTCCAAATGTTTTATTTGGTGGACCAACAAGAGACAGTAAACAGACTGAGAGCCATTGTCATAAAACATATTGGAGTGTTATCTGATCTTGCCTGTTGCACAACCATGTCACTGAAACTAATGAGCAATCATTAAAAAAAATATACCATCTGGGCTCTGACCATAGCAAGAAGGTACATAGCAAGAAGGATTAGGCCAGTCCTTCTGCCCTCCTAGTGTATTGCAAAGTGTAATAGCTTTTGTTTGGGGATTAAATCTAAGAGTAAACACCACATGGAACCTGAAAGAGTTACAATCACCCCATGCCACAAGTTCAAATGACATATGGCAAGTACTTCATCAGTTGCAGCTTAAATAGAAACAACAACGAGGAGTCCTTGTGGCACCTTAGAGACTAACAAATTTTTTGGGCATAAACTTTATCAAATGCATGGAGTGGAAAATACAGGAGCAGGTATAAATAGATGAAAAGATGTGAGTTGTCTTACCAAGTGTGAGGTCAATCTAACAAGACAATTCAATTGACAGCAAGATACCAAGGGAGGAAAAATAACTTTGAAGTGGTAATGAGAGTGGCCCATTTCAGACAGTTGACAAGAAAGTGTGAGTAACAGTTGAGGGAAATTAGTATTTGGGAAATTAGGTTTAGGTTTTGTAATGACCCAACCACTCGCAGTCTTTATTCAGGCCTAATCTGATGGTGTCCAGTTTGCAAATTAATTCCAGTTCTGCAGTTTCACATTGGAGTCTGTTTTTGAACATTTTTGTTGAAGAATTGCCACTTTTAGGTCTGTTATTGAGTGACCAGGGAGACAGAAGTGTTCTCCTACTGGCTTTTGAATGTTATGATTCCTGATGTCAGATTTGTGTCCATTTATTCTTTTGTGTAGAGACTGTCCGGTTTGGCCAATGTACATGGCAGAGGGGCATTGCTGGCACATGATGGCATATCACATTGGTAGATGTGCAGGTGAATGAGCCCCTGATGGTGGGGCTGATGTGGTTAGGTCCTATGATGATGTCTCTTGAATAGATATGTGGACAGAGTTGGCACCGGGGTTTATTGCAGGGTTTGGTTCCTGGGCTGGTGTTTTTGTAGTGTGGTATGTAGTTGCTGGTGAGTATTTGCTTCAGGTTGGGGGGCTGTCTATAAGCGAGAACTGGCCTGTTCCCCAAGGTCTGTGAGAGTGAGGGATCTTCCTTCAAGATAGGTTGTAGATTCTTGATGATGCGCTGGAGAGGTTTTAATTGGGGGCTGTAGGTGATGGCTAGTAGCGTTCACTAAATTCAGTAATGTCCATTCTAACCTATCTTTCCCCCTTTTTGCATATATGTGTCATTTAGGGCCTACTCCTTCACTAATTAGCTAGAACTACAGATGACTTCCATGGGATTAGAGACTGCAGGATCAACTCCTTCGTGTAACTTGTAGTCCCTCTGGGGCAGTGAACAGCTTTTGTTTTTAACTGAACCCACCTATTGTTTTCATCTCTGTATCCTTGTGATTATCCTGAAGGTGAACAATATACAGTGTGCAGGATATAGTGGCTCTGTGAAGAGGACAAGTCAGGATTTTAGTGCCTAATTTGCTTTTACGATGCATTCCCCATCCCCCACCTGCCTTTTCATGCAATTAGTTATTAACTGAAAAGTTCTATGATCAGGGTCAAAGAATTCTCAAAGTCTACAATATAAAACTTGTATTGGCAGCCAGATGCTTGGAAGAATTCAACAACATTTGGTCGTGAACTACCTCTAACCAAGATTTAATTATAATATTCATTACTTCAGAGACTAGGAAAATTCAATATTGCTACCTTGAGGGACCAATAGTAATAAAATAATAAATGGAAATTTCTAAGAAATCAGCCTAGTGAGAGAGTATATCTATATCACTGTAAAACAAACTATCATAATTAAAATAGTCATTTAGCTTCAGATCTATGTGAGTGTATCATAAAGCCTTTAGAGAAATGAGAGGATAAAAAGAGAAACAATTTAAACATTTTTTGCTCAGGCTTTTGCTGGATACTGCAGATCATTATTTTGCTGGTTACATGTACTTTTTTCTAATTTGGGTCAGTGGCACATATATCTTGCTGTAATCGCTCTAACCTTTTATTCCTTATTGGCCCTTCTCCTGTGCTATCACACTGAAGTTCAAATCCCTACCCATCTGGTAACTGACAGAACAGGACAAGGGTCAAGGGCTGCCTTTTCAGAATATGCTATGCCTGCTGCCTGGTCATAATGTCCTTCATTACCTTTCTTTATCTTTGTTTAAAAGGAATGTACTTTTCACATGCACTTCTTGTATTCTGCATCACGGGAACAATTCAACTTTAGTAAAACTAGGTTTTAGATAGCATTTTTCACCTTTTTGCTGTTTTGAAATGGCAAAACATATTTAAAAAGCTCCATATCAGCTCCAAGCACCATAGAAACATTGTGGAATGGAGCCAATGTCTCTAGTGTTAAACACATGGTCAGTACTTTCTGAAATTGCATTTGTTTTGGCATTAATAAAAATATACTTATTTACGCCAGGCAGCAAGTTATTAAAATAAACCATTTACTGCAAATGGAGGGCCAGGCCTTTTGCAGACAATTCTTTATTATGCCTGGCTAGTTGTATATACTCTTGCCTACTGTAATGTACATCAAGAAACATAATGTACTGTTAGTCAGTAAGCAAGAAGGAGCTTGGTCCAAAGTTCACCAAAGTAAATTGAAAAACTCTGTTGCCTTCAATTGATTTTGTGTAAGGCCCAAGTAATTAACAGGCTACAAAAGCATGTTGTTTATTTTCTAAAAATTATTTCCACCATTATTAGCATGGCTTGCTGCCCCCTCCCTGCTTTCCATATACTCTATTATATAGTTTTGACAGGAAGTTACTATTAATCAGACATTTTTCAGGCTGGTTTATCCAATGAGGATTTGTCCTGGTATTCATACAGCATGAGATACTTTCTCTTATCTAAGTCTCACAGTGATCAGGCCAGTGCTCTGTTCTTCTGTGATTCTTTACTTATGAAGTGTTTCCTCCACTACTGTATGTGACTGGATGAATACCCCATACTGGCACTGAAAGGGTTAATGGGAGCTGGAGGGCTCAGTTAGGATACCTAGTGGCAAGTATAGGGCATGTCAAGCTCAATTAAGAATGAGATCTAGCTGGGGAGGACCTGGGTGACTACGAGCAGAAGGAGGCAGGAAGCCCAACAGGGAGAATAAGCTTTGGGATCCACTCCTGAGAAGAGTTCTGCAAAGGGCCAAGTGAGACAATAAGAAGCCACAGAGATGTTGGATGAGATCCTGTGGTGAGCCTTGACAAAAGGGCAAGACTCCCATGAGGCAGCACAGGGGGTTGTGTTGCCAGAGGGAAGAGAAACTGACATGGAGAGCCTGGTCCAGGGTAGAGTCGGTCCAGGGAGAAAGCACTGAGAGCTAATATCTGAGGAGGATGTTAAACAGCAGCTACTAAAGTCAGCCACTTTTAAATCAGCAGGTCTGGATAACTTGCACCCAAGTGTTTTGAAAGAGCTGGATGAGGAGCTTGCTAGACTGTAATGTTGATTTTTAAAAGTCTTGGAACACCTTGGAAGTGCCAGAAGACTAGAAGAAAGATATTGTTGTACCAATATTTTAAAAGGATAAGTGGGATGACTCAGGTAATTATAGGCCTTTTAGTGTGACATCAGTCCTGGGAAAGATAATGGAGTAGCTGATATGGGAGTCAATTAATAAATAATTGAGGGTAATGTAATTAATGCAAATCAACATGGGTTTATGGAAAACAGATCCCATCAAACTAACTTGATACCTAGTTTGTTGAGATTATAAATTTGATTGATAGAGATAACAGTGTTGATCAAATATATTTAGATTTCTACACCTCGTGATGTTTTGATTAAAAAGCTAGAACAATACAAAATTAACATGGCACACCTTAAATGGAATAAAAGATGGCTAACTGATAGGTTTCAAATAGTAATTGTAAACAGAATCATCAAAAGGATGTGTTTCTGTGGGGACCCGAAGGGATCAGTTCTTAGCTCCATTCTATTTATCATTTTTATTAATTACCTGGAAGAAAACATAAAATCATCACTGATTAAGTTTGCAGATGACAAAAGAATTGGCACAAACAAACGATATGTATTTTAATATTGCTAAATGTAAATATATACATTTAGGAGAAAAGAATGTCTCCCATACTTACATGATGGGGGACTCTGTCCTGGGATGCAAAATATTTGAGAGTCATAGATAATCAGCTGAACATGAGCTCTCAGTATGATGTTCTGGCCACAAGGATGAATGCAGTCCTTGGATGCATAAACTGGTGTGACAGCTGCTGAAATAGTGTCCAGTTCTGGTGTCCAGAATTCAAGAAGGATGTTGATAAATTGGAAATAGTTCAAAGATCCATGAGGATGATTAAAGAATTAGAACATATGCTTTATATTAATAGACTCAAGGAATTTAATCCATTTATCTTAACAAAGAGATAATTAAGGGGATTGCAGTCTATAAGTACCTACATGGGGAATGGTTATTTAACAATGGGCCCTTCAGTGTGTAAGAGAAAAGTATATAACATGAATATATAAAATATAACATGATCAAATGGCTGAGAGTTGAAGCTAGACAAATTCAGACTGGAAATAAGGTGTAACTTTTTAACATTGACAGTAATTAATCACTGGAACAATTTACCAAGGGTTGTAGTGGATTCTCCATTACTGACCATTTTAAAATCAAGATTGGAAGTTTTTTCCTAAAAGATCTGCTCTAAGAATTATTTTAGGACAGTTCTATGGCCCATATAGGAGGTCAGATGATCACAATGGTTCCTTCTGGCCTTGAAATCTATGAATCCATGGCATAAACTGGATTACACAATACAAGGGACAGACAGAACTCTGCAGAGTCCAGGAAAGAGTGAAGAGTCTGGGGAGGAGCTGGGGGAAAGTCCTAGAGACAGACCAAGGTAGGATGTGGTCCAGAGAGACAGCTAGGAGTCTCAAAAAGCAAATCTTAACTGCTTGTTACAGGATCCTTGGACTGGGTCCCAGAGTAGAGGGACAGCCTGAGTTTCCCCTACTGGCCACTGAGGAAGGTGGTGTGAAAGCCCCCTGACACAAGCAATGTAAGGATTATTGAACCTAGAGTCAGGCTGAAGACCTGGCATAAAGTTATTGGACTATTATTTGTGGGACTCTCTGCTACCCCAGAATGGATAGGACTGAGTGTGAGCTGGCCACAGGGAAGAAGAGCTCCACAGAACAGACTGCTATGCTGTGTCCAGCTACAAAGGGGCATGCTGGTGGTGTTACCTTTCTATATTTTCTAAGGGGTAGGGCCACTTATTCTAGCAGTGATTGCATGCTAAAGGCTAGCTGATGTAAATAGGATTGCTTAGAAACACCTCCGAGCCTATTGGAGACAGTGGGGCTCCACAAGGGTGCACTTGGGCAGATCTAGACCTAAATGTGCACACGGTAATACTTTTGACAAGTGAAGAAACACAGAAAGCTGTGCTACTTAAATGTGAAAAATAAAGAATTATTTTTGGTACTATTTTTTACCAAGTGTGCCATAAAATATGTTCTTAAAATCTAGTACACTTTTTATCTGCACATCTTTAATTATCTTTTAGTCAGGTAAGAAAAGGCGAGATCTAGACAGAATATTTCATCAATGGTAAAACCTAGTCACTTTTATTGAACAATCATTAGACTATCTGTTGTGTTCTCTTAAATAAAATCTTCTGAATTCATAAGCTTTCCATTTTACAATAGGCAATAGTGCTTGACTCCGGCTTTTATGGTAAGTAATAAACTTCATATATTTTCACCCTCCATTAACTATCAACCTAGAGCATTTAGTGTCATATCAACATAACATGGGCCTTGATCCTACAAACCCACTACTTGCAGAACTCCCATTGACTAGAATGGGAGTTGAGCAAATCAAGGATTTCTTGTATCAGGCTCACAGGTCTCATAAGGACTGTTGACCTACACTTCAGTACCTATAATAAGGACAGAGGGCTATGAACAGTATTTTCATTATATTGCACTAAGCCACATGATTTGTGGAGTTAAAAATGGAATATGATATTTTATTTCTTAATTTGATTTACCTTGCATTATTATTGCTTCATAAATTCAAATCCATTAGAAATAAAACACTACATTATTTCTGCGGGAAATTATAGGCATAGAAGATAGCATTTCTATCAGTAGATTCCAGCAAAATGATTTACAGAATAAATCGGGCCATAAACTGATCAGGAATTAGATCTGGTATATTAATGTTACTCAAATTCACACATGGGGAGAAGGAAGCAGCAGTTGACCATGTATGGGATGGCTGTTTGATTCTGATTTCATCACCAAGTGGTAGAATAATTCCAATTTGTCCCTGCCTCTGCTTCTTTCAACAGACAAAAGGCTCAGGTCCAGATCCTTTAGGCATCTATCTCTCATTATTTTCAATGGGAATTAGATGCCTAAATACCTTTTGAGGATTTGGGCCTCAGTTTCTTTTAAGGGAGTTTAACAGAGTTACTGTGCTAGCTGGGTCTGTCACATCCACAGACAGCCCCAGAGGGAAAGGACCCCTGGGAGGATGGTCAAGTGAGGGGATGTTTCCTACCTGAGGAAGGCAAAGTCAGCAGCAGCTAGAGGGAAGATGCCTCAGTACCCTCTTACAATAATAAATAATACATGTTCTGTTACTGAGATCATGCTACTGTTACCATTCCAGGGAGTCTGTCTGCTGTGCAAATCTACAAGAAGGAGACTGCAAGGTCACACAACAGTACTGTCAGCAAACTCTTTGAGCAAGGCATTTCAACCAAAATTTCTTCTGAATAACTGAAAATAGCTGAAAACCAAGTGAAAACCAAGGAGAGAAAAGATCATAGACCCATTCAGAGCCATCCGTGTGGAATTAGCTAAATGGTATAATTTAAATACTAGAGACTCCTGAGTATACTGTAGGCAATATGGCCTAGCGGCTCGAGCACTGGCCTGGGAATTGGGATGCTTGGGTTCTACTTCTGACTCTGCCACTGGCTTATATGATGACTTTGGCCAAAGTCACTTCCCTTCCTTATGCCTCATATTCCACATCTGTAAAATGAGGATAATGACACTTACCTCCAGTGGTGCTGGAACTAGGGGTTCTACCGCGTCCCCTGGCGTGGTGCAGTAATAGTAAAAACATGGTTTGCATGGTTTACATCAGCAGCACCCCTGCTATAATATTGTTCCAGCACCCCTGGTTACTTCCCTTTGTAAAGTGTTTTGAGATCTACAGATGAAAAGTACCACATTGAGTAATCAAGACCACCGACCAGGGAAATAACCCACTTCCTTCCCTGACAAACCAAGGGACGCACCCCATCCAGGTACTTATTCGCTACACTGATACTGATTTGGACTCTTAATACATTCCATGGGTGGCGTACCCAAGCCCACTTATCCACTGATGCTTTAAAAACTCCTGCACCCCAATCTGGGTCTAAGATGCTTATGTGATATGTATCTCTCTTGTGATCCTTGTAACCAATACCTGTAGTAACTCAAGCCTGACCCCAGATGTACAGTACCTTCCCTCTTAACTTGTGTATATTTAATTTTAAACATTAACTTTAATAAAAAAAATTTAATTGCAGCAACTCAAATCTCTGTAGTAGAAGTATCTTTCATGTGAGCACGTGGCAGATGAGCTCTGGTTTCCCTGCACTCTGTTAATTTCAGTCCTAAAGCTTTTTTGATGTGTCTTTGTGTGTTGGTTTGGAGAGTTTTTTGTTGTTGTTGTGGTTAAGCTATGCAGACAGAAAGCAACATGGGAGAACTATGGTTGCTCAGTCTCCCCAGAGGGAGTATTAGAAGTGCTCATGCACCCAAGGGCAGAACAGACCACTGGATTAGCAAAAATACAGCTTTTAGGTCCTGCAGATTGCTGAACAAGTTCAATGTAACACTGCAGCTCTCAAAGGTATTAATCAGAAAATGATGCTGCTTGAAACCTGCCTGAGAGATCAAGGCTCAGACAAGTAGTGTCCAGGCAATTCTGGATTCTTGATAAGCTATTCTCTGGGTCCTTCACACTTGTAGTCTCAACCTGCAAGTTATTGTGATGTCAAGGCATGACATCTCTTCTTTTCTATGCCTTATTTTGGGAGCTCCTTGGATCTTCTTTACAGGACTATACAGGAAATTTAAAGAGCGTATTTGACCTCATTATCAAGGCAACCTGATAGTGACTGTCTGCTGGCCATAACTGTAAAATTATTGCTTTAGCAAGAGAAAATTGTTCTGAGTGAAGTTCATAAAGTAGTGACTCCTATATAGGGGATGACAAATCTTTTTTTATTGAGATCTCTACCTGGAAGTGCAGAAGAAGGCAATATTTTCTCCCATTAGAAATAATTATGAAGCAAAAATATATGACCCAGTTGTCAGATATGTTTCTGATACAAAGTACAGTAGCTGGTTTAGCTGGTGAAGTTAGGAATTCCTCCTTCCAGCAGCTAAGATCCTGTCCCTTTGTATACTTTTTTTATAATAGCATTCATGTAAAGACATAATAGCACGTTTAAGTACTTAAGAGAGAGAACTGAAAGGAAGGGATGTGAGAAGAATTTTTTTCCCTATCCACTCCCACCACTTCTGCATTTGTGTCTACTCTTCCTTAGGTTTTCTTCCCATTGCATTGTCTTTATGCTCCTGAAAAAATCTTTCCTCAAGATAGCATCATTTAATGTAAATGGCATCAACAATACTAGGAAGAGAGAGAAAATTTCTTATTTAAAGAGGAAGACGACTTACTCTGGCATGTTTACAAAGGATGCATGTTTCTGCAAAACCACAGGAAATTGAACCATAATTGGATCTGGAAAAGTTCTTTTTGTCTCTGAAAGAAGATAAAAAGAGTAGTAACTCTTGCATACACATCCATTAACTTCCTATTGAAAAGGAAGTACATTATAAGGAGGGAACATATAAAAACACTTAATAAAATAAATTAAAAGAGTAGGTGCATCCATCTACAGTGGAGGACTGAAGATAATTCTGAGACAGTAATAAATACCTTTGCCCCAAGTGAAGGACTAGCCCCCTTTCTAAAAGAAATCTTGAATATTTTTTCTGGGGGCTCTTCAGGCATGGCTGAAAATTTCTTTCTCTCTGTGTCACATACATACACACCTCTCATTCTCCCTCTCATTTAGCACTTGATTTACCACTGTGTTGCTCTAGTTACCCATGTAACTCCTCTGAAGTTAAAGGGGCTACCCATTTTCTTAATGTTAAGCACATGCTTATGTGCTTTGCTGAATAGGGGCCCTAGGTTCAGAGAAAGGAGTCTGCCTGGCTAAAAATATAACCCATATGGTATGAATATAGTGGAAGGCTTATTAAATCTTGCAGTCTGTCTGAAGGTTTTCTTGAAATGTAGGGTTATCAGATCCATCTAAGAATTTTTGGTCATGTGCTCAAATTCTCCAATTTATGTGTACTTGCTTGAGCATAAGTTAATTGGACAGCCAAGGAGAGTCGTCTTACTTCTTTAATGGGTAGAAAGGATGGTCCACAGAAGAAATAAGACTCTATAGTGATTACTATCTGTCTTGAGCCTTCATGGACCTTCTCATCACATGGTCTGTACTGAGAAAATGTTTTGGCTAGAAGCCCATGAATCTGTATATTTCTCTATCAATATTACAATAAAACAGTCACTGAACCGATCACTTTTTCCATAAATTGCTTCCACTGCTATGTGAAGTAATTTTATAATGAAAATGAAACATGGAAACAAACAATTATGGCTGAAAAAAAACATGCAATTTCTATCTTCCCACTTCTATTTTCTCTGGTTTAGCTGCAATTTTAATCCATCTCTAAAAACTCATCTTTTAATATTTTCCATTAATTTATTATTAAAGCTGTAATAAACTGCTTGCTAGAGATTTAGATTCTAGCAAACAAGATCTTCCAAGCCTACAAGTTTTAGGTTTTAAGTTCACTTCCATTAACTCATTAGTCCACGTGACCATTTGATGTTAAGGGGGTGTGGCACATTTCTGCCAGACCAGGGACTATAGTTAACTGTTAAACCTTAACAGTTGCTTATTCTAGTGGTTCTCAACCAGGCTACATAGAGGTCTTCCAGGTGGTACATCAACTCTTCCTGATATTTGCCGAATTTTACAACAGGCTACATAAAAAGCACTAGCAAAGTCAGTACAATACAGTACAAAGTCATACAGACAATGACTTGTTTATACTGCTCTATATACTATACACTGAAATGTAAGTACAATATTTATATTCCAGTTGATTTATTTTATAATTATATGGTTAAAATGAGAAAGTAAGCTTTTTTTTTTTAGCAATAGTGTGCTGTGACACTTTTGTATTTTTATGTCTGGTTTTGTAAGCAAGTAGTTTTTAAATGAGGTGAAACTTGGGGGTACAGTAGTGTGGAAATGTTGAGAGCCACTGGCCTATTCAAGTGGAAACACCTGGTGACAATAGGGTGGCTGAAAGAGTGAGAATCTCGTTCCCTCCAATTTCTCTTCAGGGAGGGTAAATGGAAAATCCCCAGCAGCAGAACAAGAAACCAGATGTTGGTAGGGACTTTTAAACCTGAGGACACACAGAGTAGTAAAAGAAGCTTTGGGCAGGAGAGAAGGGCATGCTTTTTTTTTTTTTCCAGGCGTGTCCTGTGCAACTTCCAAGGTCAGGAAAGGCTAGCTAACTTAGAGAGGGAGAGAAGCTCCATGTTTCTGAAGAGAAGCTATGAGCTGCATGAGAAGGTTTCTGGCAACCCCAGAGGTCTCTGCTCATGTGCCAAAGAAGTCTCAAGAGTGTTGAGGAAACTGAGGCAGGGAAGTAAGTGTTGGTGTATTTATTATTTTGGCTAGATTTGTGTATTTCTTTTGCTAAGTAAAGAGTAACTGTTTAGAATACAGTGCAAACTCTGTGTGCCTGTTAGCTTTCACTCTTGCATGCCCCTGAAGAAGTGAACTGTAAACCCAGAGGGCCCACATGACTGGAATTCTGGGAGAGAATGTGTTTATGCTATGACAGAGTCTAAGGTCCTACGGTTGAAGCACTAGGATCATAGGGTCTCAGCTTTCAGAAGGGTATGCTAGACAGAGAATCAGCACCCTGAGAGTGTGTCTAGAGACCCCGGCCGGGGTAGTGCCTGGACTCTGTTCTGACTTGGGAGGCTTAAAGAATACATGACCCTGTTAGCTGTGCCCCAAACATAGCAGCCTGCTGTGTGTCCAGTCAGGGAGATGGAGCTTTATCACAGCTGTGTGACAGTCCATTTGGCTCAAATTTGACACAAGAGTGTCTTTTTCTGCTATTCATCATGAAGCACTCAGGTTTATATTCATACTGATGACTAAATTAAAAGCCATACATAGGAGCAGCATTAGGCCCTTATTCAGTAAAATTCTTAAATACATGCCTAACTTTAAGCATGAATAGTCCCAATGAAGTCAGTAGGAGTATTCGTGTGATTAAAAATACTGTGTTGGGGGTTTAATCCTTAGGATGAGTAATCCCAGTGAATTCAATAACTTTTTGTCCTGTGTTTGTACTATGCCCTAAGGGGCCTGGTCTCTGACTGGGCCTCCCAGCCACTACTGTAATATGAATGATGGGTAATAATAAGAGCTTCTATGTGGGAGCTGAATACGTGGATGATGATTTGCACATTCAGGGTGAAGATTTTTTTTTCTTTATCTCCCATGATATTTGAAGGTCTGTTTTAGCTTCACATGAATTATGACAAGTGAAAATTGTTTAGAAATATTCTGCATACATTTTTTTAATTTTAATTATTTGTGATTGAGTATGTTTCTGAAAAGGATAAATAGTAAAATAAATATTTTAAGAGTTTTGAAGCTGGTTCACTTGAAAATATGCCTGGTTTAGATCCACAACGTCAACAAGGGTGCAGAAGAGCATCTTTAATTAACTTAAATTTATAGAGCTTTGTTCATAAGCTTGATTAAATTTTCCTCACAGGGAAGAGCTTGCTCTCCTAGCAATTTCATTCCAGAATTTTACATATTTTGATGTATTTATTTTAGGCCCCAATCCTGCAATCAGATCTTAGGTCTCTGCTCCACTGCAATCAAAGGTGTTCTATGTAGGTGAAGGGGTCTGGTGAACCTGATTGCAGGATCAAGGCCTAAAGTGGTTACAGATACGATTGCTCAAAAATTCTGATGGTTCTAAATGTCTTATACTGTTTGACCCAGTGAATATCACTGAATACAACTGTGCATAGCTGCTGAGTTATAGAAGCCTCTGGAGAAAAGCTCTTCCCTTCTGAAAAGTTTATGCACATAGTTCTTCAGTCAGTCTAACAGACCTGCCTGTGTAGTACACTGCAGCACAAACCTGACATTTTAAAACATACCAACAAATCCCTAATTTTAAAATATACAGTATATGTAATTTAAACTATTTGGAATGCTCTCTGGATATTTTTAATAATTAAAAAGTACCTCCACGTTTCTGTGCTTGGAATCACTGCACATATTTCTCAATATCATAACACAGTAAACCAGTATCAGCTAATTCATGTTTATAAACAAGTTGTCAAAATCTAAGAAAAAGCAGAGGGATGGTAGTCATTGCCCTATTTCTGAAACTCTAGAATCAGTTGTGTGCATTTTTCTACCATATCCTGTCCGGCAATTAAAAAGAGAAGTCAGAATTCCAAAGCAGGTAATCTCAGTGTCATCTACAAAGAAGCAGTTTATCAGGATAAAGCACAGCTGTCATTATATTTTCCTCCTTTGAAGTCTTGCCTCCTCTGTCCTTTTTTAGGGTAGCTAGACTGAGATACAGAAGGATACATGCTCTGGGTTTTCATGATGACCTCACTGAAGTCAATAGTAAAACTCCCAATGACTTCACAGGGGTCGAGATTTCACTCTGTGTTCCTTTCAGTGTTACCATTATGTTTTATTCTGGTAGTGCTTAAAATACCTTCCTGATCTTGTGTGTGAGTTTGCTGCAGTCAGGATTCCCAGATGATTTTTTTCCCTTCCTTGATCTAATTGGACTATAGTGGTAACCTTGTACAGAGCTGTTTACTTCTCATGACTGCCATCTCAATCAGTGAGGCCATATGGGGCTATAATGTTTCTGTCAGTCTGATACAGTTAAGTGTAAAAAAGGCATTTCCAGGAATTGTACGTATTGTATTATATATATATGAATCTCAGCAAAGGTGAGAAGTGATATATACTTGTCATAAGAGTAAAAAAATAAATGTGCTTTCACATGACAAAGTTAATGAAGAAGGCTCATTTTCACCATTTTATATTCTGTTTAAAGTCTTCAAGATGTTTACCCAGAGCTTCATTTATTTCCTTAATTTTTTAATAAATTTAACGAATACTAAGGGGTGGGGTCTTCAGATTTCTTGGCTTGGTCTCCTAGGGCTAGAATAGGGGGGGAAAGAACTTCAAAGGTAAATGTATGATTAAAAAGAAAAAGAAATGTATTAAAGATTTAATTAAGATTAAATATAAAAATGATGCAGAGAGCATGTAGGACACGCTTCTCCAAGAACTGATACTTAACTAGTCTCATTTAGAGTTTAGAAATGACCTTTTATCAAAAATAAATTAACAAGTTTTATTATTTATGATGTAAACATACATAAAAATATTTAGATGTGTCCCTCTTTGAAAGGCCTGCTTAAGCAATCTCCTATGAGCCTACCTGTTCTCTTCAAGCAGGCCACACATCATCGTATCTGTTCCTTGATCGGGAAAGCTTGACCACTTGTGCTTCAGAGATCATCAGTATTGCTAATAGGCTATCTATCAGAGCGACACAAGGTTTGGCCTTCCTCAGAAATCTAAGACTACTGCCTCCACAGCACTCCCTTACATCCCTTGCTAGCCCTGTCAAGGTCAAGGTCAGAATTCAAATTTGCCTGTCTAACTTAGCTATGCATACAATCAGCACAGGCCAGGCTCATTAACTTTGAACTGATTACCAGAAGTGTTTCAAATATTTTAAGGCAATGTAAAATCAACCACCATGTTTATTTTTCTGTCTCACCCTGTGAATAACCTAAAAGAAGTTTGAAGTGTGTGAGTATCCAGCTGTTATATTGCTATTTAGTACATATTGTGATCTTCTGGAAGGGCAATTCTGAAAAATCTAGCAAATTTTTGTCAAGATCCTTAGTATTTGGGTTTTTTAAATTATAAAGCATTCATAAATGAAACCGTTGACTAGAGGGACACGCAATTCCTTTGCAAAAACAACAAGGAGTCTGGTGGCACCTTGTTGTTTTTGTAGATACAGACTAACACGGCTACCCCCTGATACTTAATTCCTTTGCAAATTATCTAAGCACATTTTAGTTTTATTTAGTTTCAAAACATAAAAACAAGAGAATTCACAAAACTCTAATATTCTACTCCAATCATAATTCCTTGCACTTATATCCTTATGCACAATCACAGGCTCTCAATGATCTCTCAGAAGATTAAACTGAAGCATTAAATTTATATTTTCATATTGATTATTATAGCAAATTCTTCACTGCCTTACACTTTGTGTGGTCATTTACCCCCATGCAAAGGAGGTGTAAAATGCTGCTGTTACGGTTTGATAGGGCTTTGATTTACTTTGCATAGGTGTAGATGACTGTAAAAGGTGCAAGGCAGCAGAGGATCAAAGCCCAAAGTATTTAATAACATACATTTAAATGTGACTTCAATGTGTTTCTCATATCAAGATTTTAAGACATTGGTTTAGTGCATCCCACAAGCAGATTCTTGGAGAAATATTTTATTTGACAATTCAAATTCAATTAACATTTTATTCCTAGTTAAGAGTGTGGAAAATTAGTCTTTACACTCAGAAAGAAAGAAATGGAAATATGTGTCATAATTGGAGTGGTCTTTATGGGCAGTGGCAGTGCATAAATTTGCACAGATAGTTCTGGAATATCACCTCTTTCTTCACCATGAAGTCAGCAAGGGAAGAGCTCTGATTGGAAATGCATAACATGCCTTATTCTCAAGCAAGAGAATACGGAAGCTTTTGGCAAGATCGAAGATGGGTCATATAAAAATGTCATCACAGTGGAAACCTCAACAAACTTCCTTGTGACCTAACACAAAAGATTACCAAAATTAAAGTAATGAGACATTTTATCAATTTAATAGTGACAGTCTTAATTTTACATGGAGTGTCCCTTTGAGAGTTCTGACAGTTTTGTCTCAGAGGATCTCTCAACTTGCTAAAGGATTTCTTGAATACAGTCAAGCAGAGAGGGTTTTTTTATTCAGAGGTGGCCCTTTTTCACTTTCTGATTTGATATTCAACCCCAGACATGGTTGTAACAATGAGAATTTTCAGTCAGAGCATGCATAATTTCCCCATATGGTGGCATGCATTTTTTCCATGTTATGTTTCCTCCTGAACTGGAAGCCATTCTGCCCTCATTAATAATGGAACTCAAACCTATTTGAATGAGGTCATAGGAGGTTTGCCACCAATTGGGGCCACAGTGGTGTTTAGATTTCGGACTGAAGGGTTTACTATGGGACCAGAGAAAGGGAAAGCATGCCAGACACCCTACTTTCCTGATATGTGTCACTACCCCAGATTAGCTTCCAACACCAACAGAAATGGAAGATGTGGAAATACTCCACTATTTATGCACAGAGCCCAATCCTGCTGTTATTTAGTTAGGCAATAATCTCATTGATTTGTAATCAGTTTCTCCTCAGTGTGAGATTAGAAATCAATGGGGAGTATTGGATGTCAGCATCAGGGCTAGAACAAATGATTTGTGGTGGGAAAAAATAAAATCATCAATTAGTTTTGCTAGAAAAAGTCATACTCCTATTATCTGTCACAGTGAATTAAAATACCTTCCTCCTCCTCAAAGCAACAAAATACCTTTTGTGTTATGTTTTTCAGATAAATACATTAGTTTCAAAGGGTAGAATGAATCAGAGCCTGATGTGGTTGCTTTAAGTAATTTCAAATGAGTAAAAGTAAAAATATGTATGCAAACAATCTCTGTGGTAGAGCAGCAGCATCTAGACTATACTTTACAAACTCTCTCAGAAACATACAATACACCTATTATCCACTGTATACTATTATATACACGTATTATAAATGTTTTTTCCAAAGTGGCATTTCCTGTTTTACTGTACTTATTTTTTTCAGTTTTGAATATGCCACACAAGGTAGATATTTCCATTCAGTTCACTAGCTTGTCTTCTGCATCCCTTTTGGATAATGGTTCTCACTAATAGCAACAGCAAGAATAATGCCCCTGTGATCTGATACTAGCTGCATTGAATATCTGAGATATATAATTTAAGTAAATAAAAATGGGAAAAGCAAAACCATTTGAGTGCAGATTAATATTATAAGTATAATTTATATTGTCTTGTAAATGTATTACTTATTGATCACAACAGATTTGCTAATTCTTTTTGGCTAGGTTTTTTTTCTTTTTGAATGTAATGGCATTGGTGAGTCTGCTTCAGGATAGTTATTTACATATGTTCAGATTAGACTGGTAGTTTTTTGCACCACTTTTCACAGGTACAGATGGTTAAGAAAGGTGAAAAGCAGTAGATAGCTGATGCAATGTTTTGTTATCAAACACTACAGTTGTCTAGTTAGCAGGTTCCCTGCTAGTATTTTGTCTGGGTATACTGCAAGAAGGACAGGAGACTTGTTATGGGTTTTAATCAGGCTGCAACTTTATTATATGATGTATGGGACTACCTGGCAGATAAAGTGTACAGTGCAGGCAAATCCATACTTATTCAAATCAATTCTCCAGGGCTTTCACCCCCCCCCCTTTGTTTAATCCATGCTTATTCACATCAATTCTCTGGGGCTTCCACCAGCTCCCCTTTGTTTCCATCCAGATCCCCCAGCGACCCATGGCTTGGACCTTACCATCCACCAGCCTCACAAGAGGCTTAAGGAGGGCTATGAGAATGGGAGGGTGGTGGTGGCGGGGGAGGGAGGTTGGCTCCCTGTCGTACTGGTCATGGGAGTCCACGAACCCCGTCCCCCATTCTGTTTCTTTATCCTGTACCTCCTTTTAAGTCCTTTACAAGGCCATTTATCTGGTCACTGGCTATCCTCCCTATGGAGTACCTGCACTGAACATCCGCCACAAGGAGGCGCCAGCCATTTGCTTGGCTGCTTCCCCCCAACCCCGCCAGGTTCCCAGACATCTCCAAATGGCCTATTGGCTAGCGGCCCTACTGGGGAGAAAGAACCCATTGTCCCATGTGTGATTGTCAACGGACACCAGCAGCTGCATTGTCCTTGACCTGGTACTGCAGTAACCGCCCTTAAATGAGGGCCGTATAAGCGACCCATTCTCTGGATCCTTGTATTGACAAGACTCTTTAAAAGAAACCAAAATAAACAACTTGTAAGATGGAGCCAAAAAATCTGCATTTCGCCAACCACATGACATTCCAAGGTTCCAGAGAGCCCGTGGAAAATTGGAAATGAGACAAGGCATCTGCTATGCCATTGTCCATGCCCGGCACATGCTTGGAAGAAAAAACAGATGTTGAAGGTTAAGCATTGGAGAACAAATGCCCTTACCAACTTCCCAATCCTGTGCGATCTGGAAGTTTTGTGACTGATAACCTGTACCACTGCCATGTTGTTGCACCAACGGCACACCCGTATATTAGACCCAAATTAATAACCATTTGCACCTCCACAATGATACCCCCTTAAATTGACCTAGAAAACTTTTCCACACCCACAAGTCTTACCACATCTGTGTAGTGACTCGTATGCAATTATGTGGTCTGGCTATGCCAGCCAGTGCCGCTGCCAGTCGGGCACAAAAAGCCTGCCCTGGGGCAGCAACCCTGCAAGCAAAGTTCAGCTCAAAGCCCAAGTAGGTTAATGTAGTGAAAGGGGCCTTCTGTTTTGTCCTTTGCTAGGGGTTTCCCCAACTATTTAGCCAGGGCCTGAAATGTGTCCAACAGGTAAAAACACTCATTTGACCCAGTTCGCCCTGCAGACAAAAATTGTGCAAATAATGCACTATTTGGTTTCGTCCCACTGACTGCAGCACTGCCCCAGTGCAACGTTGTACTAAATTTCTGAAAAGCTGCACAGGATATTGAACAGCCCGTGGGCATAGCCTTGTCGAAATAAAATTGCCAGACATAAATGTCTTGAACAACCACCATTATTAAATGTCCAGCAAATACTATTATGTGCCCGGGGCCCTTTTCGGGCTTGTTGCATTATGAACAAACCCCTGGTGCCCTTGGTGTTATGCCCTTGAAACACAGTTTGTGTTGCTGCCCTTAATGGAAACTGCTTATGACATGCACCCAATTCCTGCTAGTATTTTGTTGGTCAAGTGGTGACCGGAATTAATTCAATACTTACTTCATAATCTCACACTTGATGGGTGAACCATAAACCATGGTTTCCACTGCAAACCGTTGCTGTGGTGAAGGCAAAATATAATGGCCAGATTCTTATTTACACTAACTCTGACAGTGTAAAGGGACCTTAATGGGTGAGAAAATTACATCACACCCACATTAGACCTTCTTTGTTACCCACTGGAAGCCCGTTTACACTGCCAGAGAGGTCAATGAGAATCTGGTTCCAGTTGGTTGCTGATATTCTGGAAAATTAGATTTTAACGTTCACGTAGAGGTCAGGGAGCAGGGCCCGCAGCAGAGCCAGTCTCTGGGCAACCTAACCAGCACAGCTGGCCTTTAGTAGTCCGCATCGTTGTCTGCACTGCCTGATTGATTGGCAGGAGCTGCACTTCAGTGGCTGCTCAAAGCATTTGCCGCTGGCTGTTATAGCTCCTGTGCCTGCTCATTCCCAGCATTTCCTCGCCTCACTCTGACCTTTGCTCTGATTCTGGACTACCTGTGCTCTAACCACTAGGCAACAACCACCCACATCCTGGTCACTAAGAGTGAGTCAGACCAGTACTCTCTGCCCTAAAAGCATTAACCTTTGTGTTATCATCTGTGATGAGAGACCAGGTCTATCACTGGTATGTTCAAGAAAAATGGATTCTTGATATTGAGTGGAATAATGTTTTGTTTTGTTTTTTTTCTGGAGTACATGGAAAATGGAATTTCCACTTAATCAGTGTTTGTGATTAAAGTATTTATTCATATATCTCTTATCTATAATATACCTTTTAAAAAAAAGGCCACTGTTTAGGGATTAAGGCTTATTTGAGGGTTGAAAAAGTTACAACCAAGAGAAAAAGCTACATTTTTCATCTCTACTCCCAGGTGCCTTTGCAATGTACATTATCAAAATTTGTAAAATGCAGTTTAAAATCTGAATGTAATAGAGAATAGTAGAGCTAAAGCTAAATTTTATCAGCCAGTGCAGATCATTAAAAATCACATGTTGGAACTATACAGCTAAATCTACAAAAGACCAAAGTATAATACAGACAAGCTGTTAAAGTGCACAGAATGAAAAACATTTGTGCTATAAAGCTGGAAAGCTCCAATGATAAGGAAATATGACACTATTTTTAATGGTAGGAAAGTTTCCTCTTTAGTTTCATAACTATGTTTCTAAATTTGAAGAGTTGCTGGAATACTCCTTTTTTTTTTTTTTTTTTTTTAATCTGGGGTAGAGCAAAGCTTTGAACCAAAATTTGAGATTGCTTAGTAGTATGTGAGGTTAATGGAAATATCATAATGGAAGCACTACTATTATCTACATTGCTACAAAATATAAACATAAGGAAAGCTCTAGTTTCTATTGGGTAACAAATTCAAGCTGGTTTAAATAACTCATCCCAGGGTGAAGCTGAAATAATGTCCATTGCTTTTGATCCATTTGCCAGGTCTCATTTTGAGTGAAATTTACCCCTATGCAGAGCTAACAGAAAATCTATGCACAACTTAAGCCTTATTTTGAGGGCTTAATGGGACTTAGATAGTATATTGGCCTAGTACTGGCCCTCTGACCAGGTATAGATTTTTACCCTCTAAGAGTATTTCATGCTCATCACAACATATTAAGGGACATATTCTTTTCTAAGTTAAAAACATGCAATCTCACTGATTTCAGTTGGAGTTACACAGATGCCTTAAGAATAAATTATTTTTAAATGCCTAATCTTTTAGCTGATAAGTTTTCATGTATAATAAATCCTCAGAACTCTATAGAGATATGCCTAAGTCAAGAAATGCAGGATGGAGTACATGTTGAGAAACCTGAGAAGCTTTTCTCTCCAGCTAAATGAAGAAAGAAAAGTAGTTTTCCACGAGAAAATGTAATTTTATCAAAAATCTAAATGTTTCACAAGAATGTGTCAGTTTTAACAAACTTTTGACAGGAAAAATGAATAATTTGGGCTCTCTAATTTTGTTTTGATAAGGTAATGTTTTATTTAAACTTTCTGGTTACATTTAATTTTGTTTTTACTTGTATATTGTATTAATAGTATAATATATTTTTGATATTATATTATAGTTAATATTGTGATGTTTCAATGTGATCTGAATGAAACAGTTTTACATTATTGTGAAGCAATATATTTTGATATTAAAGCAAAATTATTCAAGATTAAATAGAACATTCTGATGTGTCTGAATCTATGTATTTTTAATTTTTATTTTTTGGGAAATTTCTAAATTTCTGCTTTTCTTTCCAATTTGGAATGCAAATCAATTTCAAAATGTCAGAATTTTCTGCCAAATGTAAATTCTGTTTTTGTCCAGCTGAAATATACACCCCCAACACACATGCATACAATTTGTGTTGCCGTAGCACCTAGGAGCTCTAATGATGGTTGTGCTAGGTGCTGTTCAAACACAGAACAAAAATAGGGTCCCTACCCCCAAAGCTTGCACACTCAGTAGCCAGGTAGGTATATATAATACATGCTATCCCAAAAGACAAGCTGAATTGCCTTATGGGCCTCCTAAAGATTTCTTAAAAGACTCAGATGGGAAGCTAGACAGGCTTTTAAATCTCAGGAGACTTGGGGCTGCAAACAGTGTTTAGGTTTTTTCAAGACAGGAAGCAAGGGTGCTTTTAAATCCCAGGAGAATGTGGGCTGAAAAGTTATATCCTGTGGATTTGTGCAAATATTAAATGTCTGGCACACTTTGATGCTATTACTTTGTTTTACAGCTGTAGGACTGCTGAGATAACACAAAGTAAAGCACTGTGGTTTCTTGTAAAGCGAGGGAGTAGAACTGCATAAATGTCTTGATGTATTTTAACTTGTTAAATTAAATTGCTTTACTGCTGTATATAGACCTTGGGTATTTCGTTCCATTTGTTGTACACTATGCAGTTCACGGTGTTGCTAACAAACACCATGTATCTTTTTACGAGGCACTTTGTGTCTGCCATCATTTCTGTTTAAGTGTTTTCCTACGCTCCAGCGCTAGCCACTTCTTTGGAGCAATCATTTCCTATACATCAATAGCACGAGAATTTCAGCTATGTACATATAGCATTGCTCTTTCGTAAACATTTCCAATTACCAAAGAAAGGCACTGTTTCCTCAGACATCAATGTGATAACAATTGCAAATGTTAACATATGCCTTGAATAGAATACATAAGGAAAATACATGATGTGGGGTGGTATAAAATTTTGGTCGCCTGAGTTTGGGATGACTGTATTACTCGGCTGAAGCCATAATTTAGTTATTCATGTTCTTTCAAATGAGTCCCAATAAAACTGTTATAATGCACCATGTATTCTATATTTGCCTTATGTAGATGTTACAGAAAATCTATTTCAGGAAGGTTTTAGAGCATCTAAAAAAAATTGAGATTGTTTTGAATCCCTTCACCTGTAAAACCAGGGGCCTCACTAGTTGACCAACTGTGCAGGGCTCTCAGGGAACTATGCTAATCTCTCAGAAAACACAAAATAGCTCTTTGATGCATACAAATATAATACTCTAAAAGCTATTATCTAGGCACCTTCCAGGGCTTGAAGTGCTGTGTCCCACAAGGGAACTCATCCCAATGCTGTGTCATGGCTGAGAAATTTAAAAAGCTATAGTTGTAGGGAAAGATAAATTATAGTTTTCAGTTTGAGAGAAATCTCTGCTTTAATTGTCATTTTATTTTTACAATGGATAAGTACAAGATAATAAGATCAGTGAGGGTCCAATTCTGATAATAGCTGAATGTCCTTAACTCAATGGAAACATAAGATGTTAGGCCTTTTGAGCCTGATCTACAGCCCGATGAAGTAAATGGGATTTTTCCATAGTCTTTGGATGAGGACTAAGTTGGAGAATTATAAAATATGTATGGGCTAGGTCCACAATACTCTTACATACTTTGTTGTTTATGGCTGTCTCATACTCCTGAAGTGGTGTGAAGCAGCATGTGACTCTTACCTGTATATTTCTGATCACTTGTGTTTCCATTCCATTCTTTTCTTATAAACACCAAGGTTGGTTACTGTTTACATGATAGATCCAGCAATTAGGAGCCTCGAATAGCCAGCCAGCCTTTATTCGGTAAGTGCCCCAAACCATGCTCAAGGTACGCAGGCACTTTACAAACAATTAAAATACAGTCCTAATAATAAATAAAATCGCTGGCTGAGTTTGCAATGCCCTATACTCAATTTGATATTATTTATCTGTTTGTCTATAAATAAAGCAGAAATGTTTGAACATTTCACCCGATCAAGTCCATAATTTCAGGGAATGTTCTAGGCCCATTCTGAAATGTTCTAGAACCTATTGATTTGGTGAAAATCAGAAAACCAGAAGGGGAAAATGAGGGACAAGTGGAGCTCTTTGCATTTGATTAGTAGGCACATAGTCTTTAAACAGCCTTGAATTGTTTATAGCTCAAAGAACCAGTTAATGGCAGCCATTTAAACCTTCCAGCAATATAATACTCTCATCTCAACTCTGACTGTCCTTTCGGTAGAGTTTAAAATGTTGTCACCCTGAATAAAAAAAAATGGAGGGGGAGGAGGAATGGGGGTGGGGGGCACACAGAGCCCTGGCATAGGGGGATTGGGGTTTCTGGCATAGGGGATGAGGAAAACTGGGGACACAGATCCCCTAGGATAGTATGAAAGGGGAAAAGGGTGGGAAAAGGAATATGGGGGGCATCCATGTGGCAGAGATGGAAATGTGGGGGACATAGTGCCTGGCCTGAGGGATGGTGTGGGAGGCTACAGAAAGTCCCTGAAATAGAGGGGGTGGGAAGGTGCCACATAGGGAGCTTGCTGGGGCAGGTTGGGGGTGAAGGGATACAAGGAGCCTGTGATGTATGCAATGAGCTTGGCCTACAGAAGCTACGAAGTGTGTGACTCTTTTGTAAAATATATAAAATAAAAACAAACAAAATATTAACATAACCAAATGGCATAATTAAAACGAGGTCTCGAGGGGGGTCAGTACATGGGCCAACAGCAATGAAAGTAGAAACTATTTCTGATAGTATATGTTTCACTTTATGGATTTCTCTTAAACTTGATTGAAGCCTTCCCTTCTGTCTGAGTAGCTCTCAGATGTAGCTATCACATGCAACCAAACAGGGCATGTCTATGCTATAGCTAGGAGCAAGCCTCCAGTCAGGGTAGACAGACCTGTGCTAGTAGGACTCGAGCTAGCACATATAAATAGCTGTGTGGATGTTGCAGCGCCAGAAGTGAGTTCAAGCCTAGGGAGTCAGGGGGGTCTGAACTTGGGTGGCTAGCCCAAGTCTTCACTGGAGCCACAATGTCCATACAGCTATTTTTAGTCTTTATCTCAAGCCCCACTGGCAAGTGTCTGTCTATTCAGGCAGGGAGGCTTACTGCTAAATGCAATGTAGACATAACCTAGGAGGGCTGCCAAGCCAGATCACAGGCCAGCTTTGTTGTAAATGATTTTAAAAGTTAAATAGTGTTTCCATCACTCATGAGAATGATATTTTTGTGCAAAGGTGACTGGGTCCTTAAATGCATGGTTTAGGAGGGTCCACGAAATAACTAACCATAATACCTATATTTATGATGGGGTAAATCTCAGGTCAGCAATTAGTTTAGCTATGCTATCATTTATGAATGTTCCTTACAGTAATTATGTTAAATGTTGTTTACTGTTGGAAATCATGTCTTCTGTGAAATGATTTAACAATCAGACCTATAATTTTACACAAATGCACTGCAGTTACTAATTGTCTTCACAAATGGTCTGATATCAGTGGGCAACCTTGTAAAAAATTAACTTCAGTGCTTTAGGGCATGATTTTGCAAGCTACTTTCTCTAGGTGCCCTTAAAGGCATTAAACCACAGTTTCCTGATGCTCCAGGAGTTCCTCAGCCCCTTGGAGGAAGAAGTCCTTAATTACTATTACCCTTTTATTTATAGGCTGTAGTGGAATGAACACCCCCGATGCATATAGTTTCAGATTAAATATCCAAGGCCAAAACACCTACTTTGCATGAGATTATGCTATATGGGCAGGACTCTCCTCTGTTCATGTAGAAGAGAGAGGAAAATCAGCTCTTCATCCCACAGACGACTTCTTCAACTGGAGTGCCATATACAACAGGCCCTTCAGGGTTTTAGGGAGTGGAGAAGGGAGAGAGATTTCTGTATAGAAGACTTGGAGCTATATTACTGCCCTCTGGGGTCCCTCACTGGCTGCTTAGCCATTCTCTCTCTTGTATGCCCCAATGGCCCTACATCCAATAGGTGCATGAGCTGACAGAGTTGCAGTACCCTCCTCCCTCTGCCCCTTCCCTAATTGTGTTCCCTCTGTAGCAGGCTACTCTGAGCTGAACATAAAATGGTTGCAGATTAAAAAAAACTGTTAGATGATTGAAGATGAAGCTCCTAGATCAGAAGCAGAGTCATAACAGTTGTGTAATACTGTATACATAATAGTGTACAACCAGGGCAATTTATGGGGAAACCAAAAACACGAAAAAAGTTTTCCAGGGAAACCAGACCCAGTGTTTACAGAAAGGCCAAGATCTGCAGGGTCCACTGTTGGATCAAACAGGATAGTGTGGCTGGGCCATGAAGTAGGTCATGAGGACAAGATGGAGAGAGATAGCTGAATGCTAATAAGGATTCTGTTCTCTTGCATGTGGCTGTACAATATGTAGAAGTTAAGAAAATGTCAGTTGTTTAACTGAAGCCATAATCCTCAGAGAGAAATTATTCTGCCTGTCACTAAAGATGGCATTGTGAGATAATTTGTTAGAAAAGTTCCTATTTTCTTGACTGGGTTTTGTCTGTTTTAAGAGTTGATTTTAAAATGGCTTTTAACTTCAAGCAGGCTGTCTCAAATTATGGGGCCTGACCTCATTGATGGAGCTTGGATGCTGTTTTATTGGGGCCTGGAACTTTTGTCTTACTTTTTTGTATTTATGGTCTTGAAAATTAAAGAATGAAAATTGTTCTAGTATTTCATCAATATATGGCATATATGAATACTGTTTCCAGCACACATGACATGGCACCCATATCCGAAACGTTATGGAGACATTGTCGAGGATCATCCAGCCCTCTGACTCTACCCCATGGTACTCATCCATGTGAGTACTAATGATACTGTGAGGTATGATTCTCAGCAGATCAGAAGTGACTACAGGGCTTTGGGAGTAAGGGTAAAGGAGTTGGGAGCACAGGTGGTGTTCTCTTGAGTCCTTCCAGTAAAGGATAGGGGCCTTGGCAGAGACAGATGCATCCTGGAGGTGAATGCCTGGCTGTGAAGATGGTATCGCCTGGAGGGCTTCAGCTTCCTTGACCACGGGATGCTGTTCTATCAAAAAGGACTGCTAAGCAGAGATGGGGCCCTATCAAGGAAGGGGAAGAGCATATTTGGATACAGACTGGCTAACCTAGTGAGGAGGGCTTTAAACTAGGTTCAAAGGGGGCAGATGAACAAAGCCCACAAGTTAGTCAAGAACATGAAGACCTGGGAGAAGGTTCGGAATTTGAGGGGAGGCATGGGCTGTTATAGCAGGATAAAGGAGAGACAACACAAAACTTGGGGTAGGGGGAATCAAATCAGTATCTTAGATGTCTGTATACTAATGCGAGAAGTATGGGGAATAAGCAGGAAGAACTTGAAATGCTAATAAATAAACACAACTATGACATAGTTGGCATCGCAGAGACCTGGTGGGATAATATGCATTACTGGAATATTGGTATAGATGCTGATTTTCTTTATAGCAGTAGAGTGTGATGGTTAAAATTTTGAGAACTGCTATTTTGGAGACCTTGGAGACAAGAACCATAAAAATGTTCTAGCCATGTTGTGAGTTGAAATTTTTATTTGTCTTCTTCTTTTCAGAAAACATATTACTACCTAATCTTCACCCCCCACTGTTACAATAAAAGAGCCATGAACATAAGAGTTACCCTGGTGGAATACAATCATAGTCCAGTATCGAGTCTCTGCAAGAGGCCTAGGATGAGACTAGCCTCACTTTTGCATTTGTCCAAATTAGCACTTATTATAAGGGAAAAGAAAATCATTCTTTACCCTCACTCCACAAGTGATCAGTATGTTTCCTAATCCATGAGTGTGATTTAGTTCTGATTAAATCAGTAGGTTAGTTTTGCTCCCTATGCTTATTTGCTGGCTGTAACCAGTACTAGTACCAACTCTCATCTCCTGCTTTGTCATTTGACATCCCCTTGTGTGCTACCTGCCATAGCTTTTTTCAGCACGCCTCACTGGGAGAGAACACTTCTGTCCATGCATCTTGACTGGGACTCAGTGAGGGAGTGTAGGTTCCAGAAACTCTAACCTTCACAACCTCTCGTTAGATGTCACAGATGTTTTCTCAAGGGACCACAAATGAAATTATCCAAATAACACTAGTCTTCACCAAAACCAAGATTTATTAAAAAAATAGAACATGGAATTAAAAGAATAGAAATTGTGTGCTTAACATATTTAGATTTGCTCTTCTAACAAACAAAACCAGATGAGGCAATCCTCTCTCTGACCACCCTTCAGTCAGACTACCAACATCACTTGCTAATTAAACACCGACTCCTCTCCTGAATCCAGGACTCACTTTTCAAGTCCCTGCTACTGAGTCAGCTTGCATGTTCAAACAGGCCGCTCTTGGTTGTCCAATGTGTCTCTATGTTTTAAAGGCTATAAACACATCAAGGTGAAGGTTTCATTAATATTTATGCAACAGAATCTGATCCAAAATCCTATTTGGGAGGTGTCTTCCTGATTCCAAGGCTGGTATGTCAAAAGCACGTGATTTAATTTCTTTAAAGTAAGTGTGATCAGGGGCGGTGAGTTATATGGGCCCATGGTGCCCGGGCTCCAGCAATATTCAGGGCCTGGGGGCCCAGCTGCACCAATGTTTGGGGCCGGGTCTCTCCCCCGGCCCCGCCTGCCACCCCCCCACACACATCCCCCGAGTGTCCCCCGGCCCCCACTTGCTGTCCCTGTGTGCCTCCCGATCCCTGCCTCTCCCCTGCAGCTCCACGCTGACTCCACTCTTCTGGTTCCTGACATCAACTGCCGCTGCAGGGTCCTAGTGCCCCCCATCTACTAATACTAGTCCCCCTGCCCTTTTGCCTTGGAGATCCCTTCCTTTTTCCCTCCACCAGCACAGGGGGCCCCCTGCCCACAGTCACTGCTCCTGCCCCATGCTGGACAAGGGGCAGCCCCATCCCCCACCCCCAGTGAGGCTACAGTGAGGGGCAGCAGCAGGGGAGGAGGAGCACACGTGATGGCAGCCCCCTGCACCCACCACAGGGGAGGCAAGAGGGCTTTCTAGACTTGAGAGGGGCCCTAGGAGCACGTGCAGTGACAGTGGTGCAGGGTGAGTGTGCTGCCGGGGGGGAGAGGGAGCCCCTCCCCCCAGAGCTCACTGCTGCCAATGGGGAGAGGGCTGAGGGGAGTCCTCCTCTCTGGCCCTGGCTCAGCCTGCCTGCACCCCAAACTCATCCACAGCCCTGCCCCATCCCGAGCCTGCACCCCCAGCCAGAGCCCTCACCCCTGCACCCCAACCCTCTGCCCTAGTCCTGAGCCTCTTCAACGCCCCAAATCCCTCATCCCCAGTCACACCCCACAGCCCTCACGCCAGCACCCCCTGCCTCTGCAATCCCTGCCACCCCCAAACTCTCTCCCAGAGCCTGCATCCCCCTCCCTCTGCACCCCCTCCCATCCCCAAACTCCCTCCCAGAGCATGCACCCCTCACCCCCTCCTGCACACACACACCCTGCCCCAGCTCAGAGCCTTCATCCCTCATCCATCCTGCACCCCCACCTACTGCCCCAGCCCAGAGCCTGCACCCAGCACCCAAACGCCATCCCAGAGCCTGCACCCCAGACCCCCTCCCCCACCCAAACTCCCTCCCTCTTCTCACCCCTTCTGCACCCAAACTCCCTCCCAGAGCCCGCACCCTTCACCCCTACTGCACCCCAATCCTCTGCCCCAGCCCAGCGCCTGTACCCCAGACATCCTCCCCCCACCCAAATTCCCTCCCAGAGCCTTAGGCAGGTGGGGGTGGAGTTTGGGGTGGTGGGTTCTGGGCACCACCAAAATTTCTATAAACCTCCCTCCCCTGAGTGTGATGATTAGCTTTTGATCTGTACTTTCATTCTTTTCCATGGGTGTTCACCCCTCGCCAGTTGCATAGACCCAGCTTCTTCATTTCTTCTGAACAAAGAGAGAGTTTGGATATGACCCTTTTAAAATTTCTTTTATTAAGTTCTGACAGACCCTAGATCTTCTATCACAGTGGCTTTCACCCAGATCTCTCTTAAATTACTCTAAACTGATGGATTCAATCTTTTTTTTTTTTTGGTACTGAATTCCTCAGATTTATTATACACTTCATAAGGCATCATTTTTAAGTTTCCTACTAATCAGTTTCAATGAGTGTCCCATATACTTGTGATAGGCATATACACTAGTATGCTGTATTTTTCCGCTGGGAATTTTCTTGGAATTTGTGTTTGAGAGCAATTGAGAAATCTCTTGACTATTTTATAAAAGCAGACTACACACTCCTCTTCAGTCTCACAAATTCTTCATCTGACAGTGAAGCAGTCTCTTAAGGTAAATTATAATGGTTTTAAAGAGTTTTACAAATTAGCTGGACACTATTCATTTTAAGGATACTGGAAATATAAATTACATCATTTGAAGTGACTGCTTCCATTTTTTTTGCTTTCGGGGTCTTAGTTATTTTGGGCTCACTTGTCACCTGTTGCCTGACCCTTTTCGAAGGTTAATAATGTTCGGATTAATGGCCAATTGATCTAACTGTGAATCAGGTTACACAGAATTCACACTATGGAGTTCAATATCTTGTGGGAAATTTCAGGGTGGATGACAAGGACACTTACACTGAGGGCAAAGTAAAACCTTAGATACTGTTATTAGAATAATGGGTAATGCTAGAAAAGATCCAAGCTATATAACCCCAGTATTGTATTATCTCTATCTTGTTATCTGTGGTATCACTTGATGCATAAGCCCTTAAATTGCATACTCACACCCTTTGTTGAGGACCCAGTGATAAGAGACAAAGGGCCAGCCTTTTCTCTGTTCCAAGTTCCCCAACAAGTTGAAAGGTCAAATAGTAGAGAAGCAGACATCAATGGAAGAGGCCCAGGAAAGAACAAGTCCTGGACTACATAGTGTCTGCCCTGTTATAGGGCCTGAGTATCCTCTGCTCATGCTCAGTCCTCCATGCCCATGTTTAGCCTTTTCATCAACATAGTACTGAGGTGTACTCATCTTATTCTATAGATTAACATATTGATACATATAACGGCCATTTAGCTCATGATCATACCTGACACCTCTTGCTTTAGGGGACTTGTGGTTATTACTTTCATGTTTCTTGTGGTTGTACTTATTGGAACTTTCTAACTCCTACCATTGAGCAAGTTCTAATTAGTTCCCAAAATCTAAAGGTAACCGTTGATCTGTGCCAAGGTTATGACCTACTTTACCACACTTATGCTAACTTTTGCTTCATCTAATATCTTACAGGATACAGGCCAGTAGGTTCCTTCTGTTATGGATGAATAATAAAAAGTAGCTAAATATACTGAAGGCAAGCTGAATATATACTGAATATAATGGGCAAGCTTGCCCTATGGGCTACACACCACTCATTGAAACTCCTTTCAGTGAGCAGTTCGTTTACCATTATGATCCAAGATATGAAGTACTGTATGAAGAAAAGCACATATCAGAGAGTTTGTGTTAAATTTTGAAAGTAGTGAAAGTGTGATTTGGTAGTTTAAGCATAGGAATAAGAATCAGGAATGCCTAAATTCTGGTCCCAGGTTTGCCACAGGCGCATTGTGGATAATACTCACTAAGGTCCCAATCTTACAAGTTCCACATGTATGGATCCTTGTGTCTGCATAGAGCCCCACTGAAGTTGATTGGGAAAGGCGCTAATCTTCTTTGTATATGTTTACCATGATTGGGTAGCATTCCATTTCAATATCTATCGATATGTTGAAAAACACCTTCTACCATAAATAGACTGAGACCTAACAAGGAATTTTGTTATTGCCTCATCACATCAGAACTTTGTCCTCCAGCTTTTATTAGTGCATATATTTTGCTTTTGTATTTCTTTTTAAGATCTGCTGTGTACAATGTATGCTTTTGCCAAATGGTTACTTTTATTGCATATTTGTGATTGCACAGCTTGTGTTGGGCACCTTTGCCTTGTGTCGTGATTGCGCTCACATTTATTGCAAATAACCCTTTTATGAGGTGTATATGCCTTGACATACAATTTTTAATCTGATGTATGTTGGTTCTTTCACTGCTTCTTAACATTTTCATTTAAGAAGCATAGTTTCACTAGCCCTGCAGATAGCTTTTCAAAATCGAGTCCATTTCTCATGATAACTTTGCTTTGACCAGGCTATCAATTATGTTACAAAGAATTTGCTGTCTAATTAACACATCTGCTAACTGTTGAGATTCACTTGTTTTACCTTTATTACATAGATCTGTACCATATTGGCCACACTATTGGTTATAGTTTTCTGATAAAACATCCTTATATTCACACCCTAGACACTATTGCAATGATTTTTGTGCAAAAGAGGCCTGGTGGGGTATCATTTGAAAACTAATAACTGGTCAATAATATAATTGTAAAATATGCATGACCATGCTGTATGTGAAATTATGGATACGAACTAATATTATGCTTTAAAGTCTGCCACTAAAAGGTGTGAAAACCAGGGGTATCAAGAAGTGTTGATAAACAGATTTTCTCCAGAAAGGGAAGAGGCTAACACATCACACCAGGTGTGGCTCAAATTCAATGGGCCATTCATTTGTATCAGAAGTTGCAGCAGAAAGAGATAATTTGCATAGTAGCAATCACCAGTGGGGAAGAACCAGCATGGAGCCTTATCTTCTGGACCTCATGGCTCCTGTACTTAGCCTGAACTTTGCCTGCGGGCACTCTTCAGAAGAATACATTTCAAAGGCTCATGGAACTATAAAGAGAAGGTCAAAGAACCTCAAGTTATCCTTCTCTTTAAGAAAACAAAGAAATGAAGTGATTTGGTCTCTGTGATGAGCCCTGGCTAGATCAGTGTTTTCACTTTTATTTGCTGGTGACCGTCTCTACCTTTATTTCTTTCACTTGGTATCACTTAATCTATGCTCTTACGTTAATAAACTTGTTTTGCTTTCATTATAAATCAGCAGTGCTGTGTAAGTTCAGTAAAATGTGTGCGTCTAGTAAGCTAACAGGTTGGAATGTTATGCTGCCTCAGTAGATTGCAGCGGACCTAATACTTTTCCTGTGAGGGTCCAGTGAGAGGCACTGGCCCCTGCAGTAGGACAATTTTGGGGGCAAATTCAGGGCTGGAAGGATAGTAGGTCAGCCTGCAAGGAGTAACCAAGTTGGGCAAAGCCAGGGTGAGGCTTGTGGGCTGCTAGCAAGCTGTTGGGGCCAGAGCTTTGAACCAAAGCTGCACAGCCACAAGACACCCAGCATTATGAGGCAGAGATTGACTGAACGCTTTGCTGGACTGGGTGAACCCAAACATTTCGCAGCTTCTCCCAGTTGACGTTACTGCATATATCACATTGGAATGATTTTGTGCAGTGGTTTGCAGTTCAGTCTCTGTCATGCTCTCACTAATATGTATTATAGCTCTTTAAGGCCTCTGGGCCTGCCACACATAACAGGCCTCTGGGATTTTCTTTCACTACTACTTTATTCCAGGAGAATTAGGAAGTACTGCATCTCGTCCATAATTTCTTTCCCAGGATCCTTTCCACACTGAGCGATTCAGGCAGCTTCATTTGCTCCATTTTTGCCAAAGGTTTATTTTTCTTTTGACACAATTTAATAAGTGAGCTGCACACAGGAAAGCTAGTAAGAGACCAATATTTATTTCTTGTCACCAGTCATATAACATGCAGGGATCAGGGTGACAAAAAAGTGACTTCTCTCGCATAGCAAAGGTCAGTATCCATTGTTTCCAGTGGCTATTACACATTCAGGCTCTATGCGGAAACCTAAATTTGTGTGGGGTCTGCTGGTGGCTTTGCTTCACTCCTCACTTACCAGAGAGATCCATCTGAGGAGAGGAGTCAGGACTCCTTAGTTCTTCAGTGCTAGCTATCTGCTCCTAAGGAGAAGAAAAAAGTCATTCTAAAAGGCCAATGGTTTGAAGAAAACGTGAAGAGCAGCCAGGAAGCTGGCTTTAAAGGAACCACTGGCAACTCTCTGTACTGGGAGAAGGAGTCTGGCTCCTCACCTCTAATCTATGCTGGCTCAGTGGCATCAGCAGTCACATTAAGGAAGGGAAGACAGTATTATACAGGAAGTGCACTCAAAAACTGTGTCATCTATCCTGTGATAAACCCTGTGTCCCACATACGTGTGTGTGTGTGTGTGTGCGCGTGCGCGTGTACAGAGAGGAATTGCAAGGGGCTGGGAAATCCACTGACTTGTTTTCCTGTTTAATTTTTTTTTTCCATAATCGGGGAAAGAGACAGCATCAGTGGGTGAACAAACTTTAGTTGAGCTCTATTTTGCTGGAAATACGTAGGCATTTTCCTGACAAATATACCTAGTGGTCACCTTGTAGCATTTGATGTGCATTATGCATGCAGGAAAGGGAGCTATATATTGCCTGTTCCCATAGCAGAAGGAGATTACTGACCAACACCACTAGTGAAGTTTCTATCCCACACCCAAATCTGAAGTTTGCAAGTAGTTGCTCTGCTAACATCATCTTAAGAATCTTTTTCCCAAAGGGGAGATTCAGTATTGGTATGGTGTTGATTTCTTGAGTGAGGTCTCACATGTCCCTCTTTAAGTATACCTCCCCTCTAGCCCTCAGGCAGGACATTCAAATTCTCATACACATACTTCTCACCCTCTCGGTCAACAGCATCATCTACTCAGGTCTCCTGGCTAGGCAGGAACAGTCAGTTCTTCTTCGAGTGCTTGCCACATGCACCGGTGCCAGAAGTTTTTCCCTCAGCAGTGTCCGTAGTGGACTGGCTCTGATGCCCTCTGCAGTGGCATCCACATAGCGCAGTATAATGGGCACCGCCAGCTCCCCGTACCCTCAGTTCCTTCTTGGTGCCTGTGATGGTGCTGGAACGTCCTGGACACAGTGGCACAGGGCTATACCCTGCAGTTTCTTTCTACCCCTTCTCCTCTTCCCCGTCCCTCTTCAGGGACCCTTCTCCCAAGAGTCTCCTCGTGCAAGAGGTTCAAGGGTTACTGCAGCTGGGGGCAGTGGAGGAAGTGCCTTTTGAGAACAGGAACAGGTTTATAAAATACTTTTTAATTCCAGAGGCCAAGAGTGGTCTACGTCCCATTCTGGACCTGTGAGACCTCAACAAGTACCTAAAGAGGCTGAAGTTCTGCATGGTCTCCCTGGCCTCTATCATCTCTCCCTGGATCTGGGAGATTGGTATGCTGCCTTCGACCTAATGGATGCATACTTTCACATAGCAATCTTCCAAGGGAACAGACGTTTTCTGATTCACGGTGGGACCTTACCACTACCAATTTATGGTCCTCTCGTCTGGCCTGGCAACAGCACTGAGGGTGTTTACTAAGTGCATGTCAGTGGTGGCTTACCTTAGGCGCCGGGGTATTCGGATCTACCCGTACCTTGATGACTGGCTGGTCAAGGGCAGCTCCAGGTCTCAGGTCCAAAAGGATGCCACAGTACTGCAAAGCACATGACACTCCCTGCGCCTACAGATGAATGACAAAAAGTCTACGTTAGTTTCAGTACAAAGGATAGAATTCATCGGAGCAGTGCTCGACTCGACCTGTCTGAGAGTGTTCCTGATGCTAGAAAGGTTTCGGGCATGACAGACATTACCGTGGAGATGTCCGTGTTCCCCCCTGACTATGGCCAGAGTTTGCCTGCATCTGCTGAGCCACATGGCATCTTTCACATGTTGTTCTCCATGCCAGGCTTTGGATGTGACCCCTGCAGCAATGGCTAACTATGGTCTATTCCCAGTCCAGAGATCACCTGGAAAAGATACTTTACCATCCCCTTGGCACTACTGACTTCACTGCATTGGTGGACTGATCGTGAGAAGGTTCTAAAGGGAGTTCCATTTGACAACCCCCCTTACTCCATCCAATTGATGTCGGATGCCTCGGACCTCAACTGGGGTGCTCTCCGCTGAGATCTCCAGACCCAAGGTATGTAGTCCCCGGAAGAGATGATGCTCCACATAAACGTCAAAGACCTCAGAGCGGTCCGATTGGCATGCAGCGTCTTTCTACCTCACCTGTCAGGCAAGGTGGTGAGAGTCCTAATGGACAACACAGCCTCAATGTTCTACATCAACAGGCAAGGGGGAGCGTTCTCATCGACTCTCTGCCAGGAGGCACTCCGTCTCTGGAACTTCTGCATCGACCATGAGATCCACTGGAGACTATGTTCAGTAATAAATGTTAAACACTTATAACTTTTTTTCATTTACATATTTTATTTATTTTCTCAGATTTATTTGTTCTTCAGTGAAGTCTAGCAGCGTGTTTTTTTATACTGGGCCATTTTTTCAATTGTTGGTTACCAAAAAGCTATATTCATATTAACTGGACTTCAGGAGACCTGAGTTCTAGTCTCAGCTCAGCCAGTGGCCCACTGGGTGACCCTGGGCCAGGGCCGGCTCCAGGCATCAGCTTACCAAGCAAGTGCTTGGGGCGGCCACTCCAGAGAGGGGCGGCACGTCCAGCTGTTTGGCGGCAATTTGGCGGAGGGTCCCTCACTCCTGCTTGGAGCGAAGGACCTCCCGCTGAATTGTCGCCGCAGATCGCGATCGCGGCTTTTTTTGTTTTGTTTTTGTTTGGCTGCTTGGGGCGGCCAAAACCCTGGAGCCGGCCCTGCCCTGGGCAAGTCACTTTGCCTGTGTGTGCCTCAGATTCCACAATTTAAAATGGGGATAACAATACTTACCTCTTTTGTGAAGTATACTGAGAACTATTGATGGAAGTGCTATACACCCAAGCTAGGTATTGTTTTGATGGTGAGTATATGTATATATACATATAATTTTCTTTAAACTATAATTTGAAAATCACAGAACAGATTTTCCTTACAATTTTGTGGCAGGGAAGAGGTTTGACATCTTCGGGCTGAACAAGCCCAAAAGGAGAATTTCTCACAAAGTGATGATGAGAAAGAGAACACAAGATGTTAAAAGGAAGCTTAGCTGTACATTTAGTGTTCTTCATTTGTAACACTAAACTGTAATACATTCATACGTATACATATACACAGACATATATATATATATATAGTATACAGCATGAGTATATAGACATATTAAATATCACTGCCATTTTCAGGGGGATTTAGATTTTTCTGAAACTAGCCAAGGATCAGTGGTAGATTTTTAAAATCAAAATATATAAGGAGAGTTGCATTAAAGATAATTCTCTTCACACTACCAAATCTTCAAGGAACATGCTTATTACAGATCAAAATAAATTCTTTATAGATTTATTCCATTTTAAATTAATATGCAGGATTAACTCCAGATGGTTCTGAAACTTGGTGGGATAATGCACATGATTGGAATGTTGGTGTGGATGGATACAGCTTGCTCAGGAAGAATAGACAGGGGAAAAAAGGAGGAGGTGTTGCCTTATATATTAAAAATGTACACACTTGGACTGAGGTAGAGATGGACATAGGAAACAGAAGTGTTGAGAGTCTCTGGGTTAGGCTAAAAGGGGTAAAAAAACAAGGGTGATGTCATGCTAGGAGTCTACTACAGGCCACCTAACCAGGTGGAAGAGGTGGATGAGGCTTTTTTTAAGCAACTAACAAAATCTTCCAAAGCCCAAGATTTGGTGGTGATGGGGGACTTCAACTATCTGGATATATGTTGGGAAAATAATACAGCAGGGCACAGACTATCCAACAAATTCTTGGACTGCATTGCAGACAACTTTTTATTTCAGAAGGTTGAAAAAGCTACTGGGGGGAAGCTGTTCTAGACTTGATTTTAACAAATAGGGAGGAACTCGTTGAGAATTTGAAAGTAGAAGGCAGCCTGGGTGAAAGTGATCATGAAATCATAGAGTTTGCAATTCTAAGGAAGGATAGAAGGGAGAACAGCAAAATAGAGACAATGGATTTCAGGAAGGCAGATTTTGGGAAGCTCAGAGAGCTGATAGGTAAGGTCCCATGGGAATCAAGACTGAGGGGAAAAACAACTGAGGAGAGTTGGCAGTTTTTCAAAGGGACACTATTAAGGGCCCAAAAGCAAGCTATTCCGCTGGTTAGGAAAGATAGAAAATGTGGCAGAAGACCACCTTGGCTTAACCACGAGATCTTGCATGATCTAAAAAATAAAAAGGAGTCATATAAAAAATGGAAACTAGGACAGATTACAAAGGATGAATATAGGCAAATAACACAGGAATGCAGGGGCAAGATTAGAAAGGCAAAGGCACAAAATGAGCTCAAACTAGCTATGGGAATAAAAGGGAAACAAGAAGACTTTTTATCAATACATTAGAACAAGAGGAAGACCAAAGACAGGGTAGGCCCACTGCTTAGTGAAGAGGGAGAAACAGTAACAGGCATTTGATACAGTCTCGCATGATATTCTTATCGATAAACTAGGCAAATACAATTTAGATGGGGCTACTATAAGGTGGGTGCATAACTGGCTGGATAACCATACTCAGAGAGTTGTTATTAATGGTTCCCAATTCTGCTGGAAAGGCATAACGAGTGGGGTACCGCAGGGGTCTGTTTTGGGACCGGCACTGTTCAATATCTTCATCAACGACTTAGATTTTGGCATAGAAAGTACGCTTATTAAGTTTGCGGATGATACCAAACTGGGAGGGATTGCAACTGCTTTGGAGGACAGGGTCATAATTCAAAATGATCTGGACAAATTGGAGAAATGGTCTGAGTTAAACGGGATGAAGTTTAACAAAGACAAATGCAAAGTGCTCCACTTCGGAAGGAAAAATGAGTTTCACACATACAGAATGGGAAGAGACTGTCTAGGAAGGAGTATGGCAGAAAGGGATCTAGGGGTTATAGTGGACCACAAGCTAAATATGAGTCAACAGTGTGATGCTGTTGCAAAAAAAGCAAACATGATTCTGGGATGTATTAACAGGTGTGTTGTGAGCAAGACACGAGAAGTCATTCTTCCGCTCTATTCTGCTCTGGTTAGGCCTCAGCTGGAGTATTGTGTCCAGTTCTGGGCACCGCATTTCAAGAAAGATGTGGAGAAATTGGAAAGGGTCCAGAGAAGAGCAACAAGAATGATTAAAGGTCTTGAGAACATGACCTATGAAGGAAGGCTGAAATAATTGGGTTTGTTTAGTTTGGAAGTGAGAAGACTGAGAGGGGACATGATAGTAGTTTTCAGGTATCTAAAAGGGTGTCATAAGGAGGAGGGAGAAAACTTGTTCATCTTAGCCTCTAAGGATAGAACAAGAAGCAATGGGCTTAAACTGCAGCAAGGGAGGTCTAGGTTGGACATTAGGAAAAAGTTCCTAACTGTCAGGGTGGTTAAACACTGGAATAAATTGCCTAGGGAGATTGTGGAATCTCCATCTCTGGAGATATTTAAGAGTAGGTTAGATAAATGTCTATCAGGGATGGTCTAGACAGTATTTGGTCCTGCCATGTGGGCAGGGGACTGGACTCAATGATCTCTCGAGGTCCCTTCCAGTCCTAGAATCTATGAATGAAAAACAAGAACCATCTCACAAGATTTCTCACAAGTAAATGTTTTTATAAGAATGATAACTGCACTTTGCGGGAATCATATAAGTATTTTCATTTTAAAATGGAGATCACACAGCAAGCATACAACAGAACCTCTGAGAAATGATTTCTGACTGAGATACTTCAGCCATATTGGTAGATTTCTCATCTTATGATACTTAAAATTGACCAATGACTCATTTCATAGTCTCAAATCCAGCTGAGTAGCTAAGTTTGATCCCCTCTGAACTGAGTTTCATGTAAGTTTGAACCTGTATGTGTTTTTGATATTATACTTGGAGTCAGACTTCTTTAGTTTCCTGTGTGCCTAAAGGGATATAGCCAGTTCCGTGTCTTGTTAAATTAATACTGTACATCATATTTATCTTAAACAAGTTACAAAAATGTTCTTAGAAATGCATTCATCATATTCAGAGCTTGAACTGGATCTTAGCAATTGTACAGATAGCGGGTGAATAGGGTTTGGAATTGAAATACATTACATAGAATGAAATACAGCTGAATAATAATGTTTAAAACAGCAGAGTTATCTCTTCATGAGATATAATCTCTCTTTTATGTGAATAATAAATCCTCGTTTTTACAAATGGCTATTTAGACTTCACGTGGCCTTTTTAGGACATTGTCTTCAAACTAAAATAACTGAAAAATTGTTTACCTCCCATTACTGTTGTTCTCTGTTTTTCCCCAACAAGTGACTGTGATGAGACAACATAAACGCCAATGGCAGAGATAGAGCTGGTGAAATTTTTCACTTGAAACTTTCTTTTTTTTTTTTTTTTTTTGGCATAAAATGCCAATTCAGCAACACAAACATTTTGCGCATTTGTGTCAATTTTGCCAATTTGTTTTGGTAGGGAAAAATATTTTAAAAATTCAAAAGAAATTAATTTTGATCCATAATGAAACTTTTTTAACTTCTTGATTCTCCAGAAATTTAGAAAAAATATTTTTCTATTTGACCAAAAAATATTTTTTTTAAATGCCAGCAAACCAAAAAGTCAGTTAATCACCCAAATGTAGATAGAGGACAAATCACAAATTACTGTTTTCCCCATTTTGTTGGAGTAAGAGAAGAACCAATTGTTTGTAACATATGGAAGCTCCGATGTTCCTTTAATTGCCAGAGTTGCAGAAAATGCAGGACCCAATCTAGTTCTCATTAAAGTAAGTGGGAGTGTTTCCATTGACTTCAATGGGAGTTGGATCATGTTGTAAGGCCCTGATCCTGCAATGAGGTCAGAGACAGATCTGAGGTGAAACCCTGACCACATTTAAGTCAATGGCAAAACCTCCATTGACCTCACTGAGATCGGGATTTCACCTCTGGTCCTGATTAAGGAAAGCATCCCAATTAAGGAAAGCACATAAGCATATATTTAAGCCATACTGATTTCATAAGCATGTGCTTAAGTGCTCTTCTATGTGATTATCTTGCCCTTGCAATGAGTTGTAATAATGATCCTATCACCATTATCTTTAGCAACTGAGATTGTTTTCATTTCAGTAGACCTTCCATTTACTTATTATTATTATTATTTATTTTTATTATTTTATTTATTAGTGATTAGTTTACTGTGTTGAGATTGCAAATGCCATTTTGTCTTTCCCTTTCTATAGCTTTTCATTGAACACTACCACTCATGATGCTATTGATGAAATAGATTTCTCTTAACTGCTTCCCAGTCACTTGCAAAACAATGTGCTGCATGTAGGGGACATTCTTCATCAGACACAAAGTCTATTTGCGAGTTGAAAAGAATAAAAATGTAGCACTTTAAAAGTGATGTTTGCCTTCTCAAAGGGCTGCAGGAAGCCTCTTTGTAAAAAACTGTATAGCTTTTCAAACAGCTTTTTAAAAGACTTTTTTTTTAAAAAGTATTGGGACTTTGTCCTCCTGGTTCCTTTATGTAGAAAGCAGGCTGTTTAAAATAGAAAAAAAAAAGTCTTTAAAAGTTTTTTTTTATATGACAAGTTTCTTTCTGTAGTATTTTATTGATGAGTAGACCGATTTAAAGATAAACTCTTTATTATGAACAGGAACTATATACAGAAACAAGGTAAAAAACGTTCCACTATTCTGTGTAGCTGCAGCCTGCAATTGCCCGGTACTGGGTTTTTTTGCTTCTGCCCCAGCAGAAAATGTCCTGGGAAACAATAGACTGCATCTAGAGTGTACAGGAAGTTTGGCATTACTAAATATCCTGGATGACTTAATAACACAGCTTCACTTTTTTAAATCCCTTATTTATACATTTTCTGACTGAAATAAATACAATAAGTGACTTAACTCTTCAAGTTGCTTAAACACAACCCTAACACATCTTGATCAGTCTCTTAGGATGTTTTAGAAATCTTCCTGACCTGCTGTATTGCAAACCCTCTTTGGTCAAATCCTTGACTGTAACAGACTGTTCAGTCTCATGATCAATAGCAGGGTCAGTTTTTGAACTGTTTTCTACTTATACATCTGTAGTCAGTTCATTGGTCTCAGTCAAGTCGTCAGGTATCTTGAGCGGATGCTTACACTTCCTTCATAAGATTTTGCCTGTCTGTGATCACTGAGTATGAGGTGACTCCTATTTGATCATTGTAGCTGTAACTGATCAGTGCCCATCTTGCCAAATTCTCATTGAGTCTTTGTGTTTTAACTGTGGAAGACGTCTTGCTCCTTTATTATAATATTTTGTCTGATTGTACTTTCCCAGTATTTTTCTCACTATCAGCAGACTCCTTAGCCACCTCTGTTTCTGTCCCATATCTGGTAATCAAATATTTATACATCTGCTATAGAGGACTCCAGTGGGTGACTTTGCACATTGCAGTTGTGAGTACAGTTGAATAGCAGTGACTATAGTTGAGTAGTAATCACTATGCACCTGCTCTTGCCTCCGTTGCTTTTCTGAGCAAGTTCTTCACTATACATATTCCACATTTAACTGTTCCATAGGTTTGAGAATATCTGGGACTAGATGTCTCATGATGAAAGTTGCATGTTTTAGCAAAGTCCAGAAATTCCCTATTCTTGAACTGAGGTCCTTTGTCAATTATTACTGTTCTTGGAATTTCATGCTGTGCAAATACAGATTTAATGTGCCTGACAACTGTTGCTTCTGTGGTATGTTCAAGTATGACTACTTCTGGGAAACTGGTAATCAGGTAATCTTGTCTTCCCACGTTGATCATTCCAGTTCTGACTTTGTCCCATGGAATTTCAAGTTGTTCATGCAGAAGCATTGGTTCTCTCTGTTAGAATCTTAGTACTTCTGACATATTTTCCACACTTGTTCACCATTTCTTCAATGTCACTGTTAATCTGTGTCCAGAATACAAATTCTGTAGCTCTTTTTTTTTTTTTTTTTTGATTTGGTCATTCCCAGGTGCCCTTCACATATTTGTTCCAATAGTTTCCTTTTCATTATTGTGGAAATCATGATTTGTGTCCCTTTCAAGAGCCTCCTGAGATCATTGAAAGCTTAGCGGAAATAGGCAGTTAGGAAGTGTTGTTCGCCCTCTCCTTCACTTAGCGCTTGTGTCATTGTTTGCAGCATTTCATCTTTAGTTGTTTTTAACTCCCAGTCCTCCCATGTGCCTGGAGATACAGCACATGACATTTTTATCGTGTTCACATGCATGTTTATTGCTTGTTCCAGATCATCAGGCTGTGTATTGTCAGAAGGTGCATGTGTCCTCCGTAACTAAGTGCCAGACAGATTGGAACTCCACGGTCACATCATATGTCTATATTTTCAAAAGTAGTCACTATGTCCTGGGTGATTGTTCTCCAAGTCCCTTTTTGTGTATTGCAGTCAGTGGATTGTGATCAGTTCCTGTTTTGAAGCTAGGACCACAGAGATAATTATGAAATCTTGAACATCCATACACCAGATCCCATGTCTTCTTCAGTTTGTGCATACATCATCTCTGTGGCTATCATTGCCCTAGGTGCAAATGAAACTGGCAATTAATCAATTCCTTGGCTATAATAGTACCTTTCTCAACCCTCTTTTTGAACCATCTATTGAGATTTTGATGTCTTTCAATAGGTCAAAAAATTGCAGCCCTGGAGCTGATGTCAGAATGTGCTTTAACTTATTGAACTCTCTTTCATGCTCTGGCATCCATGCCCATTTGGTGTCCTTGTGGAGGAGAGGTCTTAGGTGAACTGTGTGAGCTGTAATGTTAGGAATGAACTTGCTGACATAATTCAGCATTCTTAGCAACCTTTTAATTCCCTCTTTATCTTCATGTCTCAGCATGTACAATATTGCCTGAATATTTGATTCATCGGGCAGTATTCCCTTTGAGTTCAGTTTCTCTCCCAAATATTTATTTCCAGTGTTTGAAATTGACATTTGGCATTGTTCATTTTCCAGTAAACTCTTCAGTCTTTCCTGATGTTCCATGGCAGTTCTGCCCCAAATTATTTCATCAATGTACGCTTCCATGCCCGCTAGACCCTCTGGCATCTGGCTCATTGTATGCTGAATTACTTATAGAGGTGAACATTTTCCAAAAGGCAGTCTTGGAAGGTAATATCTGCCAAATTGTATATTGAAAGTGAAGATCTTGGAGCTCTCAGTGTCCAAGGATGTCTGTCAAAATCCTCACCATCTGACAATAGTTCACTTCTTGTGGGCAAGTGACAGTGTTTTCATTTTATGTTTTAGTTCAGTTCTGTAGGGCTCTAAGTAGTGAACCTAATCTGTTGGTTCTTCTCTTCTCTGAATGATACCATTGGCTGTCGTGTTCTGCAGCTCTTCTTCTAGACTTTTCTTTAAGACTTGTGAAACTTTTCATGTAGCATGTAATGGGTCTTCTCTTAATCCTATCTTGTATGTTACTGAGGGACAACCATTTCCTATGAATACATTGTCACATGATATTATTACTTTCATATCTGGTTCTTCGTCATCTCTCGGTCTCTCTGACATATATGCTCTTAACAAGAGCAAGCAATTCAAGTGTACTGACCCAAGACTGATATCTTGCCTCTGTATAAACTCCCTTGTTTTATCATTTTGCCTTTGTATTTAAGTTTCAGTGTGCACTCTCCCACCACTGGAATTGTTCCTCCACTTTCACAGATACTTGTGACTTGTCCATATTTATGTGCTCCTTACATCTCTCTATTTCAGTTTCTGTTATTATATTTACCTGTGCCCAGTGTTCATCTTGCATGTCATAAGTGCCATTTGTGCACATTTAATTAGCTAGTCTTTTGAATTTTCAGCTTGCTCCATTACTGTACTTAAGAACAGCTCTTCCTCTTCACTTGAACAATCCATTTTTGCACTTAATATATGCACTTACCTACTGTATCTGCACATTTTAGCATAATGGTTGGTATTATTACAATTTCTATAGATCTGCTTAGTGCTGGGAATTTCCTATACTCTATGTTGGTTGCCACTTCACTGGCATTGTTTCCTGCTTTCCATTTGTCTGACCCTGGCAAATTTAATTTATGAACTTTTCCCTTACTGGTTTAGCTATTGAACTCACAGTCACATTCTCTGTGTATGTCTCCCTTCTTTTTATTTGTGTTTCTGTTTGTTCTGCTGCTTGGCATGTACATTTTGCTCTTTCTAGTGTCAGATCCATCTCCCTTAGCAACTGTTTGCATGCTTTTTTTATTGCTGTGTCCCAGGACAATCAGGTCTTTAATGAGAGAATCTTTTAATATTCCATAATCATAAGACTGACTTTTTAGTTTTAAGTCTGTGACAGACTCCTCTATTGTTTAACCTTCATTCTTTATTCTTATCCTGAACATATATTTAAAAAGTAACATTTTTTAGGGACACAATGATCTTCCACAGTTTCATTATTTCTGTAAAGCTTTTCTCTCTTTTCTCACCATCATCTGCATGGAATTCATTGTGTATATCTATCTAGGGCTTCCGTGCCTGCCACTGTTGAGAGCAGATCCATCTTTTCTCATCCTCCAGTTTATTTGCCCCAATGGCTTTCAATATACAGTTCAATTTGTTGCTTGAGTCTTTTCCAGGCACATCCAGCATTTCCCCTGATTCCCAGGCCTGGTTGGAGAGTTACTTACGGTTTCACAGGATCTGTAGCAGCTATTTCAATGTTACCTTTCTCACTGGTCTTTCAGCACACTGTGCCTTCCACAAGCAAACCAGTGTCAGGGTAAACCTTTTATTATGTGCAGAGCTGTGTACAGAAATGAGGTAATAAAACTTTCTACTATTCACTGTAGCTGCAGCCTGCAACTGCCCTGTCCTGGGCTTCTTTGCTTCTGCACCCAGGAGGAAGTATTGCAGGAACCAAGAGATTTCATTTAGAGTGTACATGCAGGTAGGGTGACGAGATGTCCTGATTTTATAGGGACAGTCCCAATTTTTGGGTCTTTTTCTTATATAGGCTCCTATTACCCCCCACCCCCGTCCCGATTTTTCACTCTTGCTGTCTGGTCACCCTACATGCAGGGTTGCATCCTACATTTTCTGGAGGACTTACTCTATAGCACATTTTCTCCTTAAAGCTTATCTGACTTTTTATTATACATTTTGTTTTGCTCTTTTTTCCCTTGAAAGATTTTTGGACACTGAAGAGGTCGGTTCCAGAAGTGACATCACTTCCAACCCGGGCCTCACACCCCCCTAGGGACAGCCCTACATCCTACCAATACTGGGTCAGATGGGTAATGGGAGTTAGATTGAGGAAACCACTCTCCCTGTTTATCATAGCTGTTTTGCATTTATATGAGCCATTTTGCAATTTTCAGTGTGGTTATAGATAAAGCTCCAGTTGCAAGATACCTGACTTTTAATACTTTCAAACAGTTTTTGGACCAATGCTGACTCTCCTTCATGTTGGACCTATCCTGCTGCTAATTTCAGTCCTTTAGTAAAGTGGAGTAGGATTACCATGTTGTCAGGGATTGGGTGTTTTTTTTCAGGGATGGAGGCATCTTTTAAGCAAGAGAAATATTTGCTGTAAACAATGTAATGTTGTGAATCATATCTGTGTGAATGGTTGCTTTGGACTGTCTGTAAAAGTACCAGCATGATTTGGTGAATATTATATGCAATTGCAAAGAGGATAACGAATATTCATGTAATGTTGCCTAATTGATCTCTGCCAAATGAAATGCAATACCAAATTACTCTGTGCAATTACAAATGTATTCATTCTAGAGAAAAAACAGAAAGTTGCTAAAAAGAAAGTTTTCAGAGGCTCTAATGATAAGAACATAAGAACGGCCAGACCAGTATCCTGTCTGCCGACAGTGGCCAATGCCAGGTGCCCCAGAGGGAGTGAACCTAACAGGTAATGATCAAGTGATCTCTCTCCTGCCATCCATCTCCACCCTCTGACAAACACAGGCTAGAGACACCATTCCTTACCCATCCTGGCTCATAGCCATTAATGGACTTAACCTCCATGAATTTATCTAGTTCTCTTTTAAACCCTGTTATAGTCCTAGCCTTCACAACCTCCTCAGGCAAGGAGTTCCACAAGTTGACTGTGCGCTGTATGAAGAACTTCCTTTTATTTGTTTTAAACCTGCAGCACATTAATTTCATTTGGTGGCCCCTAGTTCTTATATTATGGGAACAAGTAAATAACTTTTCCTTATTCACTTTCTCCACACCACTCATGATTTTATATACCTCTATTATAACCCCCCTTAGTCTCCTCTTTTCCAAGCTGAAAAGTCCTAGCCTCTTTAATATCTCCTCATATGGGACCCATTCCAAACCCCTAATGGTTTTAGTTGCCCTTCTCTGAACCTTTTCTAATGCCAATATATCTTTTTTGAGATGAGGAGACCACATCTGTACGCAGTATTCAAGATATGGGTGTATCATGGATTTATATAAGGGCAATAAGATATTCTCCATCTTATTCTCTATCCCTTTTTTAATGATTCCTAACCTCCTGTTTGCTTTTTTGACTGCCACTGCACACTGCATGGATGTCTTCAGAGAACTATCCACGATGACTCCAAGATCTCTTTCCTGATTAGTTGTAACTAAATTAGCTCCCATCGTATTGTATGGATAGTTGGGGTCATTTTTTCCAATGTGCATTACTTTACATTTATCCACATTAAATTTCATTTGCCATTGTGTTGCCCAATCACTTAGTTTTGTGAGATCTTTTTGAAGTTCTTCACAGTCTGCTTTGGTCATAACTATCTTGAGCAGTTTAGTATCGTCTACTAACTTTGCCACCTCACTGTTTACCCCTTTCTCCAGATCATTTATGAATAAGTTGAATAGGATTGGTCCTAGGACTGACCCTTGGGGAACACCACTAGTTACCCCTCTCCATTCTGAAAATTTACCATTTATTCCTACCCTTTGTTCCCTGTCTTTTAATCAGTTCTCAATCCATGAAAGGATCTTCACTCTTATCCCATGACAACTTAATTTACGTAAGAGCCTTTGGTGAGGGACCCTGTCAAAGGCTTTCTGGAAATCTAAGTACACTATGTCCACTGGATCCCCCTTGTCCACATGTTTGTTGACCCCTTCAAAGAACTCTAATAGATTAGTAAAACATGATTTCCCTTTACAGAAACCATGTTGACTTTTGCCCAACAATTTATGTTCTTCTATGTGTCTGACAATTTTATTCTTTACTATTGTTTCAACTAATTTGTCCAGTACTGACGTTAGACTTACCAGTCTGTAATTGCCAGGATCACCTCTAGAGCCCTTTTTCAATATTGGCATTACATTAGCTATCTTCCAGTCATTGGATACAGAAGCCGATTTAAAGAACAGGTTACAAACCATAGTTAATCATTTCACAATTTCACATTTGAGTTCTTTCAGAACTGTTGGGTGAATGCCATTTGGTCCTGGTGACTTGTTACTGTTGTAATTCCAAAACTTCCTCTAATGACACTTCAATCTGTGACAGTTCCTCAGATTTGTCACCTACAAAGGATGGCTCAGGTTTGGGAATGTCCCTAACATCCTCAGATGTGAAGACTGAAGCAAAGAATTAATTTAGTTTCTTCGCAATGACTTTATCGTCTTTAAGTGCTTCTTTTTTATCTTGATCATCCAGGGGCCCCACTGGTTGTTTAGCAGACTTCTTGCTTCTGATGTACTTAAAAAACATTTTGTTATTACCTTTTTGAGTTTTTGGCTAGCTGTTCTTCAAACTCCTTTTTGGCTTTTCTTATTACATTTTTACACTGAATTTGGCAGTGTTTATGCTCCTTTCTATTTACCTCACTAGGATTTTACTTCCACTTTTTAAAATATGCCTTTTTTATCTCTCACTGATAACACATTTTTCTTTGTTTTATGATTACATATTTAAGATTACACATGATAAGTATTTTTCAGGGATAGCATGAGTCTGCATCATCACCAATATTGAATAGACTGGAAGTGGTAGCTTGCTAAAAGCTGAAAAAATTAAGATGCCTTTGAGCCATTTGCAGGAAAAGGGTGAATTCTCTTGGAGGTAAAGAGGAATAGTAGGGACAGAAGTATTTAATCAACTTTCATCATTAATAGAATTGCAGTTGCATACACCCTATTTGAAAATATAACAACGATTTAGGCTGGTGAGCAGTTTCATCAGCAAGGGGACAAGCAGAAGTTGGTGTGGGGAAAAATAGGGTTACATTTTTTTAAACATACTTACAGTGGAAGCTGGAGGGTCCAGCGGGGGGAAGCTGGATCCAGGTGCCTGGCTTGTTATTACACAGAATTTTAAAATAAATATTTGAAAGAGACACCCTGGGTCTTTCGGGATCAAAAAAGAAACTGATCACAACTCAAAACCTATTGTGCAAAGAAAAGTTGCTACAGTATTCCACTATGGGAGTTGGGAGGGCTTGCTGGCTTCCTGTAGGCAGATAATGCTTCAAATGATGCCTTTTCAAGCCCAGTGAAGGGATGGGGCAGAGGTAGAAGGAAAGTTCCACCTCTGGGTTGTTTTAGATTTACCCTCCTGTTCTAAGTTCATGGTGGCGGTGGTTAGAGCTTACCAGGAAGAAGGGGGAACAATGACATTGTAATAGACCAAGTGAAAGTAGAGCTTGAAGTGGATATGTAATTGCTTATTTGAAGTTCCTACAAAGAATCTGAATTCTGGTCCTTTGTGGGCCATGTTAGTAGACCTGTTTTTCATGGATTATATGAAAGAATGTTGACACCTTTGCACAAAGTAAAGCACCTCTGAAGTGAACATTTCATACTCCTACTAGATTGTTGTGGGGCTCCTTGATAAATCATACTGACACATGCCAGATTCCACATATTAAAAAATAGGTACACGCACTCTTCCACTATGCTCCTTTATGGGTGTACAGTGATAGTGATTCCAAATACTATGGGCCAGATTTTCAGGAGTTGTACCCTTTGTTCATGAAAATTTGTGTGTGCAACTTGTGTACAGATGTGTCCACAATTCCTAATGCAAGCAATTCTGCATGCAAGAATGCACAGGCGTAAAGGCCTTTTGTGCTCAATCTGCAGCCAGTTTGTGTGCACCTGAGGATTTCGTTTGCATAAATTTTGTTAGTTAAGTCTGTAAATAAGAGTATACTTAACCTACACATGCTAGACACCTATGTATAAGTACAGAGGGCACACAAACTTCTGTTTGTCCCCAAATGTAAGGTGAGGGAGTTTCTCCAACAGATCTTGCTAATCTTCTCTGATATGCCTTTGGAAGTTTTACTTGTAGGAATTTTCTGTAGTGTTCTAGACTTGGCCACACTCCATGGAATAAAAGATGGCATGCTATCTTTCAATCAGTAATTAAAAGTCAAGGAGGATATACTCCTTTGACTCTCTAGCATACGTTAACAGAGGAGCCACTGTTGTCAGAGCTGGTATTCTGTTACCACAGACTCACTGCAAAAATATTAGTGGTGTTTCAAATTACTTTTATATGAAGTGTGTGGTTTTTTATCTGACAATCAGATACAAGGGATTTTGGTTTTCTGGGTAAAATATGTGACTAAAGCTGAACTGATCCTGTCTAACAGGGCCTTTTTTGCAGAGATCAGAGAAAGAAAACATGCCATTACATTGAGCTATGAGCAGAACATCAGGATGTAAGGATATTTAAGATCCTAGGTCCAATCATTGCTATCCATCCATGTGTGGCTCTCTCTGCTCTGTGGGCATGAGGGAAGGGGTTCTACAGAACCATCCCTCCTGTCCTTGGATGCTGCATAGGAGAGGGAGCAAGAGGGAATTAACCTGAACCAGGTATCGGTACAATACATGCATAGCCCCAGGGTCCTTTCATCCAGTGGAATTTCCCTTCAAAATGAGCTCAGGAGACTGCAGCCACCAGAGCATGTCATTGCTGCCTGGGAGTTGAAGAGGCCAGTGACAATTTTATTCTTTACTATTACCAGTGTAAAGACCCAGGATTTCATGGGTCTAGGAGCTGAGTCTATTACTCATTCTTTGGGCTACAGGGGGAAAACCCTAGTCCCCCAATAGAAACAATCTGAGAAAATTTCATAAAAATTTCCTGTAATTCTGATCCCTCTCAATGGGTTTTTTTAGAGGGACTCAATAAAACTGATAAATGAATAGTTTTCTGGTATTGGCTCAATCTCTTTCTTTTTAATCGCTCTTCCTCTCTATGTCAGCGTGAGCTGCTCTGATGTTCTAGAAGACTCTGGTTTACCAGGCACCTGGCTTCTATGATGAGCAGACATTCTTAATTTACTGAGATCCATCCAACAGTATTGGAGAGAGGAAGAAAATAACACTCTAATCTCGCCCTCTCTTCTTCTGCTGAACTTCTTCTGCTTTACTCATCTGTACTTTCTGAGCCAAATTCTGCTCTCAATTACACCAATGTTACTGAAAGCAGAGAGTGAGATATCCCTCTCCCCATCTCCCCAAAACTAACATCTGGTTATTTTTCAAGCAGCTTCTTTTATGAGCTATTCCTCTGACACCTGTACACCAAGAGCAGATTGCATCACTGTTATCCATTTGATCTCTGGGGAACAAATCCTACATTATTCATTAGTGATTTTGGGTATATTTTCAGGCTAACTGGCAAGGAAGCACTTTGCTTGGAGGTTGTTTTTTAAAGCACATAACTGTGTGTTGACCTCTATCCCCCGCTCATCATAAGCAATGCTTGTTTCAGACTACATATCTTATAAGGATAGTGTGTTATCAGCAACACTGTTTTTGCAGAGCAGCAATTTCATATTTACATGTGATAGGAGCCTTGTATCATTTTCAGAATGCCATTCATGCAGTATTCTATTACTGCAAGATTCTTTAGCACCCTGGTTCTTTTTTCTCTATTTTTTTCTTTTTATATTAGGTCTTTCTGCAGTTTCTTTACTCTGTCTATTGCTCTTACCCCCAGTGGGATTCTTCAGTGGTTAGTCTCTTCTTTGACAATACTTAAAAAGCTTTTCTTGAAGTTTATGGGAATCTTTCCATTGAATTCAGTGAGCATTGGATCAGGCCTTAAACCATAATAATATGAAGAGGGTAGAAAATAGGACTGCCAGAAAATAATAATTCTGTTTTGGGCAAAATTTTGAGGTTTGGAAAATTATCATTCTGCATCAGAATGAAAATGAGACCTTTGGTGTGAAAAAAAATATGAGACCCACCCTAGAATAGTCTAGTAGTTAGGATACTCACCTGGGATATAGGGACTCTCTGCCTGATTCAGAACAGGAACATGAACATCAGTCACCAACATCCCATTCAAGTTCCCTAACCATTGGACTATAGAATCAGTCTGTCAGTCTCTCTTGTTGGAACTGTTCCACTTTGCATAAATAATGAAATATTAATTGGACCGGAGAGAAAGAGAGACCAACTGTATGGCCCAGTGGTTAGGGCACTCACCTGGGATGTGGCTGATTCGGAGCAGAGAGTTGAACCTGGTTCTCCCACATCCCAGATGAGTTTCCTAACCCCAGACTATTTTGAGGTGGGTCTTTGTCTTGCTCTCCCTCCTCCCCAGAAATTCTATCCTGGACCTGAGACACCTTCCTGATGAAAATTTATCAAAACCCATACATTCCTCTGAAAAGTTTCAGATTTGACAAATCAGCATTTTCTGATTGAAAAAATATTTAGTCAAAAAATTCCTAGCCAGCTCTAGTGGGCAATTGATTTGGGCCTTCTCAGTAGCTACTACATGGCATCCCCTACATTTAATTTCTCTACCCTGCTGCACTATTTAGTGGATAGTAGCACATATCATAGGTAATGGTGGACTGGCTAGTGGGGCCAATAGCACTCAACCATGCATAGGCGACATACCTGAGACACCTGCATCCTTTTGTACTCACTAGCATTTGGAAGCCAGTGCTGGCAGACTGCATCCTGCATCTTTTTAAAGGTGAAGTAGTTGCTCCAACTGGGCTGCTTCAAAGTCTTCTGAGGCATTGTGTCTGTCATTGCAGAATAACACTACCATGCATCACTAGCCCACCTAAGCATCTCTGGCTCTTGGACTCACAGTTTAACTCTTAATCCATAGAGTTGGATTTCTTTCTTAATTTCTGCTAGTTATTTGCATTACTTTAAAAAATTGTGAATATAGATGTTTACAAAAGAAAAGACCTGTGCATTATTTATGGAGAAAACTTTAAACAAAAGTTTAAAGTTTTAGCACACAGTTATTTTTCTCATAGCTTTTCAGGTGGTGACAAATTAAGTTCTACAGAATTATGCAAATCTCATTACATTTGGATCCACTGGGTTAGGTCCTCAGCTGGTATGAAGCTATGTAGTTTCATTCATTTGAGTGGAGCTATGGCAAATTACACCAGTTGAGGAGATATGCTTATATCAACATTTGTGTAACAACCACTAAATCCCTTAAATTTGCACAATATGAAAACTGTCAGTTTCATGCCACATCCCTGGAAGGTAGGAAACCGACAAATGGCATGCAACAACATCGGTGAAGGAATTTTTCTTTGTCGGTGCAGAACATCTGATATTCAGCAGCATTGGCAGATTACTTAGTGTTAACTATTATGGGGTGATTTTCTGCTACATCTAAATTGAAGATCATAGAACAGAGTTTGGTCAAAGCACTCTGCAACATTTCAGTGGACTGGTTATCTTTCTGTTTTAGGAAGCCATAACCTATGACCTACTGAGAAATAAGTAGAAAGAGTCCCTTAAAGCCTTTGGATATTCATATTTCAGCCACTTTTACATGTCTTGAAGTGATTTCATAAACTCCTTTGTCCTCCATTTATAGAAGTCAGGAAAGAGAATTAGTTAGGAAAAAAATCCACAGAAAAGGGTTTGTGGGTTTTATTTTTTGTTTTTCACATTTTAGTGCTGGTGTTACTATGTGAGTGTAAGCTGTAAATGCCCAGGGAGAATAATTAAATATATGATGGTGTAGTGAGGTGGTGGGATACCCCACAGCCCCACTGACGGCCGAACCTCCCCTAATACCAACGTGGGCGGAGCCACCGGGTCCGGCGCCCGTCCCTCCGAGGTCACGGCCCCGACCCGGAAATATAAAAGCCCGCCTGCAGAGCTCAGTGGAGCCCAGGCCAGCGGAGAGAGCAGATGTCCGTGGCCGAGCTCCCGCTTGGGAAACAGCTGCAGGCCGCGAGCGGCCTGCTGACTCACCGGGCCAGTTGAGCCTACCTCTCGCCCTGTACCCCGAGGAGGACTGGCCAAGCCTGCCCCGTGCCAGCTACCCCGAGGAGGACTGGCCAAGCCTGCCCCATGCCAGGTATCCCGAGGAGGACTGGCCAAGCCTGTCCCGTGCCAGCTACCCCGAGGAGGAGCCGAGCCTGCCCTTCGCTACCTACCCAGAGGAGCCAATGCTGGTGGAGAGCACCGACAACACTAAGACGGCCCAGGTACCATACGAGGGGGAGTGTGGAAGTAGCCTGGGGGCAGCTGACCCCAGTCTGGCTGCTGCACTGCCAGAGCCGATGTCAGTGTGTTGCGGCCAGGATCCCCACTGACAGCAGCGAACTTCTGTCACTCCTAGGGCCCCGGGCTGGGACGCAGTGGAGTGGAAGGGCCTGCGTCCCCCCTGCCACCCACTCCTTGGGTGGCAGACTCCCCCTTTTTCCTGAGCCTAGAGAGGCTGGGGGCTGCTACAAACTCTAACTCTGACCCAGCCCCTGCTTAAGGCCTGGGTTATTGACTGCCTATTTGCTTGCTGCCCCACCCTGCCTTGGGGACTGCTATAGACATTGCCTCAGCCTCTGTGTAGCGAGGTGGTGGGATACCCCAAAGCCCCTCTGAGGACCAAACCCCGGCCGAGACTGTTACAGATGGTTATATAGGGCTGGAGCCAAAGCTGCATTTCAACTCCAAAGCTGTATCCTGGCTGTAGACAAATGCAACAATGATAGTTGGAAAGATATTAAAAAATGATGAAAGATGGAAATACAATATAGAATAATATTGAAACAAGCGGTTGCTGTTTTAGAAAAAGTGGTCATGGAAAGGACTGCTTACCACTCTAAGATCTATTCCATTATTAGTCTTGTAGAGATATCAAGATAGTTTCTGTAGTTCAAACCAGATCCAAGGCAGGTTGGTTACTTTAGCTGATTTAAGGTAACTTTCCTGATACTGTATTTTTGTGTGGCATGAATATAAAGGAACCTCAACATTTTCAGGGCCACTATTAACAGGCCATTCCCAGCCTATAAAGACAATGTTCAAACTCTGAGAAGAGTACATCTTTTTCTGCCTTGAAGAAGAAAAGAATTAAGGCAGAAAAAATGGAAATAGGAGGGAAAACACTATTATCAAATGAAAGGAGAGCTTGGTTAATAGGAATATATAAAAAGAGAGCCGAAAATTGGGAAACATTAGTTACAATTTTTCTTCCTTTTTTTTCTTGAAAGGGTCCCCCCCCCCCCCCCCCCCCCCCCCCGTCAACATATTAGTCCTGAAGCCAAGTGTGTACTTGAAATTCTTTCCCTCACTGCCTGAAATGATCAGTCTTTATTTCAGGAGTTGGCTTATTATTATTTGATCTTATAACCCCTTAAGGCCAGCATTAGCTGTGGGTGTCAGGAAATCCCAATTCCCAGTGCCAGGGGGTTAATTGCATTTTACCGTTTGATCTTTTTATACTCACTTTATATGCTACCTGACCCTTTTACCATCTAAAGGAGGTAAACGTGCCTTGTCAGCGGCCTACTTCTTGAATCCCCCCATAGCTCTCCCCAAGGCTGCTGAACCAATTTTAAATTACATCTCCCTCAACCAAAAAATTATAGTTGACCTGATTTTCTTTCTACTTTTTACACTTTCCCATTTACCTGGCAGAAAATAGTAAGTGTTTTTAAGTTTGTATTTTGAGGAATTGGTCTTATTTATTTTCAATAAAGACAGATATGACATATTATGATAAAGTATATGTTGCATACCTATAGTGTTGCAAAATTGGACTCTTATATGTTGAGTTTGAATTATGTTGTTGTGTATAGTGTGCTAAACAATTTTATGACTTTTTAAACTATAGCAGTTAAAAAGGAGTGTCCAAAAACATTAAAACCAAATCAGATCAGCCCATCCTTTGGAGTTCACTTAATTAAACAGATCACCATGCAAAACAGACACATTAGATTTGTCCAAATTATTTGAGTTGGCAAGGAGTTTAAATGCACAAAGATTACTGTGCATGCCCCCAGAGTTCATTAATTATCATCCTGTTACTTACAGATTGTTTGTTTATTGTAAATGGTCCCATCACCCACCAGGAAAATATTGGCATTAGGGTTAAACTTTGAATGTGAAACAAGTGGTTTAAATTTTAGATGGGGGAAGGTTCTGTACATTATCCATGTGTATCGCTGTCTCTTCATAAGCAGAATGGAGATTGAAGATGCACTTAGCTCACATTCACTGCAAATTTTATTCAATCATCAGGTTACAAGTATACCATGCAATTTTTAGGCAGCACATGTAACTGTTGTCATTAGATGATCTCTGAGTTCATGTTTTTCTCCTGAATTTTGAAATGCTATCCAGTCTTGAATAATTCATATATCCTAGTTATGATTTTCCTGTGTTAGTTTTATTGCTATTTGCTTTAAAATAACAATTTATCTTGATTTCATATTTTGTGGAGAAAAAAAATCACATCGATGTTCTGTTAGTGCTCATAATTTTGCACATTGGTTGCCTTTTGAAATTTTCATTATTTTTATTTGAAAGTAATTAATTAACATTACTAGTCTATTCTTTGAATTTAATAGAAAAACCAGGAATAAAAATAATTGACAATACATACTTTTAAAGATTTTAATGGTGACCACTTTACTTCTGTTTCTGTTCAGGTTCAGTCCCTTTGCCCACGCAGATTTTTTAACTGTCAATTCTGATGCTCTCCTAAATACATTTACAGATCTTATAACCAAGTGTTTGCCCTGTCTATAGATTTTTGATCGATAAAATGAAGTCAGAAACTAGGATAGGAAGATATTTTTATAAGGAAGAAAAGAACACTAGAATTTGTGTATCATTCCAGTTCCCCAAAATATAGCCAGTGAGAGATTAAGCAAGCCTTCCAAAATGAAATCTGAAATAGGCAAAAATCACCTAGCACTGGATTATGTTATATGGCTGCTATAAATCTTCAGCGTTCATAAAAAAAAATGGCCATATGTTCTTTGCACCTCAAAACCTTCCCATGCTAACCCTGAAATCCCAAAGCAGGGGCATTTTGCCTATATTTGGTTTCGTTTGCTTTTTTTGACCAGCCACAGTTTCCCTTCCCTACAGGCATTGGCTCCCTTTCTTTACCTGATCCATCTTCTGGGAGGAGGCCTTTGTCTTTATCCTGGCCATCTACATTTGAGTGCCAGCAGGGAGAGCCTCTACCCATTCCCAGAATTGATTGATGTATTCTGTTTGTGGCTGGCCTTCCTGTTCCAACACTTGTTCAGCAGTCAGGACTTCCAGATGCTTGTTCTTTCTGCTGCCATTGCTTTAACTTTGGGTATGTCAACACTGCTTATGGGTGATGTGATTCCAACTCGGGCAGGCAGAGTCATGCTAACTCAGTTGGAGCTAGAGTGCTAAGAATAGCAATATGGATATTGTGGCACTGGCACCCACCTGGGAGAGCAGCTTGAGTCCAAACCCACTTAACCTGCTGGGTTCAAGATCAGGCAGTTAGCCCAAGTTGCCACACGTTTGGCCACATCCATACTCCTCTGTTTAGCTAAGCTAGTGCAAGTCTGTCTACCCATGCTGGGAATCTCACCTGCCAGCTGCAGTGTAGACACACCCTTTGGGGCTGAAAGATGCCCCAAAGAGTATATGGTTTTGTGGGGAATCAGTGATTCCCTTAAGCTTAGTGCAGTAGGCAGCATGTATCTCTTAGTTTTGAAGATGAAAGACTCATTGCAGTAGAGTACTTTCCACTACTCCTGCCACACAACATGGCATTTAGGCAGAAAGAGGATATTGATGTTATGGGGATGGTCCTATCTTGCTGACCACTGTTTCTCTCCCACCTGTTAACATGTGGGATGAGTGAAGGAGGAGCTAGCTGAACTGCTTTACTATGATGAAAATGAGGAGAGGTAAGAGTTAAAGGCCACTGAGACTCTGCCCAAATTCCCACTTGTAGCTGCCAAGAAAAGATGGCATCAGATAAAGGTGGAAAGCTTGTGTATTCTGTAGGCAGAAGAGCCAGTGGAGTTGGGAAATCAAGTTAAGTTTCTAAAGCTTCAGCAAAACTCCCTTGGTTCTAACAGTTTTTTGGGTGTAAATAAATTCACAATCAAAGCAAAACTCAGGGGGGGCCATACAGTCAGGCATGACAAAACTCATGCAAAACCAAACCAATGTGTTTTGCATAGCCCTAAAAAGAAGGGGGGGGGGAGGATAAACAAATATAAATAAATAATACTTTGCCTCTGAGAGCCAACAGAATGTGACACCCTACACGACTCCTCTCCTCCTACTCACATATCTAACACCCATCCAGTCCCTTCAAGAGTAAAACCTAATTCCACTAAAAAAAAATAAAATAAAAAGGCCTTTGTATCAACATAATGAAATCCAGTCTTCAGTTTACAAAATGATCACTTCCTGGCTATCAAAAGAGTCCATACCCCTTCTAGCATCCCTTTTCTCCCACTTCCCAGGTCTCCAACCTACAGCCACTTTGCTCAATTGCTTCAGGCATCTTAAGGTTGATCATTGAAGAGGCATAGCTGCTGCAGCCTACATAGTCTCATTGGCTCTCAATTCACTTGCTCCCCACAAACCAAAACCAGCCAGCTGGATTCTTGGATTCTCCCATCACTTTGACAGATGAATGCTCAGCTATTATTGACTTGAGTTCTGGGTATATTAATTTTTATGACTTCTCACATGGGAAGCAAGTCCAATCCCAGATTTGCAAATGTGGTTGCAGGTCTTACAAGTGTAGTTGTTGTTGGGAAGATGGGTTGAGGTGTTGGCCTTATGATGTGCTCTCTTCTGTAGGGACCTCATGTGCCACTGCTCAAAAGTGGACACAGCCTTATGGCACAGACCTATCCATATGGGTCTGTCCAGTGCAACAAATTCCCCGGTTCCAGTGTCTATCTTGCATGCTTTGAGGTTGGCCTTCAAGGTATCTTTATATCGGAGGATGGGTCGACACTTAGAACAGGTTACTGTGCTCAGTTGGCTGTATACTTTCAGTATACAGGAAACTCCATGCAGACCATAGGTCTGATCCAATGAAGTTGAGCCCTGATGAGCATGGTTTCAATACCAGGGATTTGACACCTCTCAAGGACTTCAGGGTTGGGGATCCTGTCCTGCCACTTGATGTTGCAGATATACTTAGGCCGTGAGGGTGGAAGCTCTCCAGTTATTTGATGTGTCATCGGTAAAGCGTCCATATCTCACAGCCATAGAGGAATGGGATGAGTACAACAGTCTGAGGCAGACTCCACATTTCCTCCAGAGCCTGTGCGTGAGCCTGCCAAATGCCAAGGTTACCTTTGCCAGGTGCTGAATGATGTCATTATCACCTAATATGGCATTCCTGGAAAGTACGCTACCCAGGTAGCGGAATTTCCTAACCAAGTTGAGGGGTGTGTTGTCAATTGCAATGATGAGATAATGGTAGTCATGATGCTAGGGGTCTGGTGCTGGCTGGTACATGACTTCTGTCTTTTCCAGACTGACTGTGAAACCAAAACATTTTGCTGCAGATTGGTCAATGATAAAAATAAGAAATCACTCCCTCCTTACAAACATAAACCAACAAGTAGAGCTGGGCAAAAATATTTTAACAGAATAATTTTCTGTCAGAAAAAATTTGTTTGTTGAAATCAAAATGTTTTGTTGGGTGTGTGTCAACTTCAGCAATTTTAGATGGGAAAAAGTTTAAATGTTCATGTTGGCTTTTATATTATTTTAGTATATTATAATATATTGTGATAGACCCAGCCCAGTGGGGTACAGGGCAAATTTGCCCGGTAGAGGGCAAATATACTGGTCACTGGATGAGTAGTTTTCTGTTCCCTGAGTGACCAGAGCAGGGGCTGCCCTAGAGTAATCAGGAACCTGCTAGAACCAGTTAAGGCAGGCAGGCTAATTAGGACACCTGGAGCCAATTAAGAAGAAGCTGCTAGACTCAAGTAAGGCAGGCTAATCAGGGCACCTGGGTTTTAAAAGGAGCTCACTTCAGTTTGTGGTGGGAGTGTGAGGAGCTGGGAGTAAGAGGAGTGCTGCTGGAGGCCTGAGGAGCACAAGCGTTATCAGACACCAGGAGAAAGGTCCTGTGGTGAGAATAAGGAAGGTGTTTGGAGGATGCCATGGGGAAGTAGCCCAGGGAGTTGTAGCTGTCATGCAGCTGTTACAGAAGGCACTATAGACAGCTGCAGTCCACAGAGCCCTGGGCTGGAACCTGGAGTAGAGAGTGGGCCCGGGTTCCCCCCAAACCTCCCAATTGACCTGGACTGTGGGTTCTTCCAGAGGGGAAGGTCTCTGGGCTGTTCCCCAACCCACATGATGAATCTCTGAGGCAAGAAAATCTGCCAATAAGTGCAGGACCCACCAAGATAGAGGAGGAGGAACGTTGTCACAATATGCAATATTATAATGTTTCAATATTAACAAAATGAAACATTTTTACCTTATTGAAAGAAAACTTCTTGATGGTTCTGAAAAGAAATTTTTCAGAATTTCTATTTCATGGTAAATTTCTGCTTTTTGTTCCAAAGTGGAAAAATTCTTTTGTTTTTTGAAATCTGTGTTTCCTGTGGAATGGAAATTCTGTTTTCTGACCAGCTACCCCAACAAGGATAAAGGGGAGGAAAAAAAAACTAGGACCATTTCTGTCTCTTGCCCTTCCCCTTCCCCCAGCACACACATTTTAACACTTTGTCAGGGCCACAGTGATCTCATTGCTTAGAGGCACAAAACTACATTGCATCAGTCCAGTGTGTCTGGTGATCACCTAATACAGGAATTTCTATTCCAGACTTGCCAATGACATGGAATTCTGGTGTCCCCAAAACTTTGGTTAAAATTCATTTTGGGCCTTGTTGAAACAAAGCTGTAAATGCTACAACATTGGACAGCAAGTTCCAAAGCCAGGCTGGAGGGAAGAATTGAGGAAACTCCTCAGAATTTCTGTGCCTTGAAAGCTAAGGGACAGATTCAACCCTAGAGTCAACCCATTGACCCTAAGGTTTTTTTTCTTGTGTGTTCCAACATACTCCTATGGCATCTTGTAGCTATACCACTCAAACCAGAGTATATGTCTTTGCCCCTCTTGTCTAATTTGAATGATATTGTGTATGTCTGGCACCAAATGCTTCTAGGATTCAGGAACTTTGTAAATGTTACAAAGCCAGAACCACTAATTAAAAATATGTAGTGTAGACATCTGTTTAATATATGCAATATTTCCAGAACTTGATAGCAGACCACCTTAAAGTAGCAAAGGTCTAAGCCTGTTTAAATAAAGTAATTATGAAGAACAGTGATATGGATGTAAACTTGGAGCCTTTCCAAATGGAGTCATAAAATGTGCTAATTGGTACTGAGAATTAGAATGCAGTAAAAGTCAAATTTACAACACTGACTGTTTTATAGTGAAATTAACTTGGCCACTCTAGAGATTTTAAATGCACCTAGCCATTAGGAGAAGAAGTCACCAAATTATAGGGCTTTTGCATGAACAGCCAGAGAGACAGACGCATCCACTTTCATTGGTACAGATTAAGATAACGTGAACAACCTAATTAATGAGAAGAATGTACAGTGCAATTTGTATGAACAAATTAGTAGTACCTGTGGTCTTGATTAGGTAACATGTTGGAACAATACCAATTTTTAAGCAACAATTTAATTAAGTCACTTACTTGCTAATAGGACAAAATATAATTAATTGTGACACCTTTATTCAACCTAAGGTACAGAGCTATTTAATAACATTAAACCCCTGCATAACCTCATATGAATTTTAGATTAATACTAGGAAGTGTAGAGATTACTGTATTTGTATTGTTGATTTTCTAATTTTCTGAACTAGAAAATACAACCAAATTCATTTCAGTACCAAAACAACAACCTGATAATGCAAAACAGTCACAAATGCAGCATCTCTTTAATATATTTCAGTATATTAAAACTTAGAAAGCCCTGAGAGAAAGATAAAGGGGTCCTTCCTGTAATTAATACTCAATAGAACTATTTCTTTGTTTTTACAGGCAACTTTACAATTCCATCCTTTTTTTTTTTAAATAGTTAATTATTTATATTACTGGGGAATCCTTTACTATTTATAATCTATACCTGCCAAAAATGTTGACTTTCAAATATGTAGCATTCATGTGGAAGCTATACAATACTGATCATTGCGGTTTGAAAATGAACTGAAGAACCAATAAGTCACAGTAAGGCAACTTTACTTAGAAGTACACAGTGAGAACAGGCTTACTAGCTCAGACTATTGTCCATCTAGTCCTGTATCCTGTCTGACAGTGGCCAGTAACAAATGCTTTCGAGGAAGGTGTAAAATACCCCACAGGTGGATGTTTTTCTAATCCCAAACAGTTATACCCTAGAACGTGTGTTTATATTTCTTATATGTTTTGATCCTATCCTATGTTTCTGTCCTGTTTCTGCCCATATAAACTTCTAATCCTTGAATCTCAGCAAGATCTTAGCCTCATATCTCATGGATATTGAGTTCCACAAGCTAGTTACATGTAATGTAAAAAGTATTTCATGTATAAATTAACCCTGTTGTCTTTCAGTTTCTGTCGCCTATGTTTTTATGAGTCGTAAATACAAATATATTATTTACCTTCTCTATCATATTCATTCTGCATGTCTGCTTTAATCTCAGTTAATCCTCTGACATTAGAATTTCAGTGATTATAGTTTAATTAGAGACAACTATGATCTTTCCAACGCTATGTACTACACATTGTACTGTAAGTTAGCTTACGAAATATAGGTTTTGTGTTTAGTAGGATAGCATGTATTGGATCAGAACTTCAACGGGCTATAACAGGATGTGATGTTGTTGATATAATCTGGGACCATATAGATCATTGTTGCAACCAAGGTCCTGTAGTGGCACCCAAATCTTGTATAAAGGGGGTCAAATGGGGTGTCTAAGACAAGGTTATGGTTTACTCATTATGATTATGCTGTCTATATGTGTGTATCAGTTTTATAGTTGAAGTTATGAATATTGGCTCTATATTGTCTGTATTGCAAACTTATGCTATGCTTTTGGGTGACATCCCAGACAAGCTGGTGTTAGCTCTGCCTACCCTGCTTGATGGCTCATTAAGAACCTTCAGCTATACAATGGACTCATTGAGAAAAGGCAAATATGCCTTGAGACTCAGCAAAGTATGCAGGGACTGGCCCATGTGACTCCAGACTCCATTTTGCTATAATTTTCCACAGTAAGAACAAAGAGGTGTTCTTACACCTGGAAAAGACTATATAAGGCTGATGCCTCATCTCCATTTGGTCTTCAATCCTGCTTCTTATCTCTGGAGGGACTTTGCTACAACTGAAGCTCTGAACAAAGGACTGATGACTCATCCCAGCTGGGGATGTTCCAGAGACTTTATTTGAACCTGCAGTTTATTCTATCGCTGCTGCAAGCCTGAACCAAGAACTTTTGCCATTACTGTATGTAATTGATTCCATTTAACCAATTCTAGCTCTCATCTCTATCTTTTTTTCTTTTATAAATAAACCTTTAGATTTTAGATTCTAAAGGATTGGCAACAGCGTGATTTGTGGGTAAGATCTGATTTGTATATTGACCTGGGTCTGGGGCTTGGCCCTATGGGATCAGGAGAACCTTTTTTCTTTTTCTGGGGTATTGGTTTTCATAACCATTCGTCCCCATAACAAGTGGCACTGGTGGTGATACTGGGAAACTGGAGTGTCTAAGGGAATTACTTGTGAGACTTGTGGTTAGCCAGGGGGTGATACCGAAGTCCTCGTAGTCTGGCTGGTTTGGTTTGCCTTAGAGGTGGAAAAACCCCAGCCTTGGGCTGTGACTGCCCTGTTTTAGCAATTTGTCCTGAATTGGCACTCTCAGTTGGGTCCCACCAGAACCGCATCGTCACACAGGATCAGTAGCAGAAAGCCATCTGCCACTAATAAAACATTTGCAGCTGCAAGTAGGACATTGACACTAACTTATATTGTGGGAGAAGAAGAGGAGCAAAGGGAAGGCTTTTTATTTCAAAATCAGTCCAATGCTTCATCTTTGTAATAAGAAAAGTAAACTTTAATTTCAATCCCCAGAAGGCAAAAAGACATAAGTGTTGGGATACTTTTCTGTCATCTCTTACACTGTGCTAAGAAAAAAATAATATAAAGGTAACAGTAATAGACAATAACATTAATAATTCAGAAGAGAAACAGGTGCAGCACTTGCAGTATTTAAACTGTACAAGGATGATGTTAGTTTAATATCAATCAACAGCTGTGAAGTAATTGCCCTTTTAAAATTTAGTTATAAAATTGCTGGCAAGGATAATATTGAGCCAAATCTATGACAATGTTGCTAATTTGATAGCTGAATCACTAGCAGATGCTCAGCAAAGCAGATCTTCCATTGATAATTTACTTGTCATTTTTTGCAAGTAAATCATCAGATGGAATTGACCAGAGAGTAATATGTATTAATATTGTCACTCCGTTTGCACAGACATTTATCTTAATGTACTAAAACATTAGGAAAATGTGACTTTAAAATAAATAAAATGTGAAAAGCAGAATTTGTGTGATCCATTTGTTTACTAAGAAATATTTGCATCTGAATGTTCCAAAGTTGAATGGAGACACTATCATAGGAATCTCCGATTCACATCAGAGATGGTATATGGGGATTTGTACATGTTGTGACAAAGTTCCTCCTCTATCTTGGTGGGTCCTGCGCTTATTGGCGGATTTTCTTGCCTCAGAGATTCACCATGTGGGTTGGGGAACAGCCCAGAAACCTTTGCCTCTGGAAGAACCCACAGTCCAGGTCAAATGGGAGGTTTGGGGGGAATCCGGGCCCGCCCTCTACTCCGGGTTCCAGCCCAGGGCCCTGTGGACTGCAGCTGTCCATAGTGCCTCCTGTAACAGCTGCATGATAGCTACAATTCCCTGGGCTACTTCCCCATGGCCTCCTCCAAAAACGTCCCTTATTCTCACCACAGGACCTTCCTCCTCGTGGCTGATAATGCTTGTGCTTCTTAGTCCTCCAGCAGTACACCCTCTCCCTCTCAGCTCCTTGCGCCCCTTGCTCCCAGCTCCTCACACTCACACCACAAACTGAAGTGAGCTCCTTTTAAAACCCAGGTGCCCTGATTAGCCTGCCTTAATTGATTCTAGAAGCTTCTTAATTGGTTCCAGGTGTCCTAATTAGCCAGCCTGCCTTAACTGGTTCTAGCAGGTTCCTGTTTACTCTAGTGCAGCCCCTGCTCTGGTCACTCAGGGAACAGGAAACTACTCATCCAGTGACCAGTATATTTGCCCTCTACCATACTCCTGTACCCCACTGGGCTGGGTCTGTCACAATGTCTATAAGCAGGGAGGAACAGAGACTAAAGGATGCGAAATCCTTATTAGTGTCATGAAAAGAACTGAGGAAATATAAGATAAATGGTACACCATCGTTTTTCTCCATGTTTGGGTAAAAGAGGGAAATGTGAGGTGAGCAACAGCCCTTTGAAAACCTTAGAAAAATTAAGATGCTTAGATGTGTTCAAAGCTCTTTTAGAGTGTATAGTTTAAAAGGCTGCCATAAAAGATCTGCAGAGCAGAACTGTAAGAGGAAAGAGCAATGGCAAGACCGCAGATGTTTTTTCAGCAATTTGATCAGAAGGATTTGGTAGAACTAAATGTTGCGAAATAGCAACATGTTGAAAATAGCTAATGGCTAGAGCTGCAGTGAGCTGTTCATCAGAGAATTAGACTCTACCAAACAAGCGCCTTTAAGCTCCCATAATATACCTGGACCCATTCCTCTATTTGTCTGGCTCTAACCTGGAGGAGGAAAACTTCAATGAATTCCAAATAGAGAGAATATTAAGTTGGTGTGTGAAGAGACATTTGAGGCCTCAGTACATCATGTTCACTCCGGCCCCCACTCTCTCCAATTTCACTTTATTTATAAAGACATTACAGATGTTTTCGGTTCCCATTAGCTCAGGGCCCCAGTACAATTGTGCCCCTGGTCAGCCCTGCTAAAAAGTAGTTTGGTAGTAGGCAGAGCTATGCAGAATTTTTTGAGCAGAACTTAGAAATTGGGTTCTCTGAATGATTGTCTCAAATTTATGAACCTTTGATGAAAGGATGCTGAATTTCAACTGGATTGTGATGGATGTATTGCTTGATAGCATGCAAAATTAAGTGGTAGATATTTGGCTGGTTGGTTTTTTTATCACATGGACCTTGGATCAGCAAAAGGTGGCAAACAATATTTGCTGTTTTGCTTTGTGTTCAGTGTTCACTTGAACCTGAAACTCAAAGCAAAACTTGGAGGGTGTGAACTGATGAGAACTACAAAAAAGAGACAGAGAATTGTATTCAAGATTCTGTCAAGTGACACTAAGTCTTACACAGCTCTATTTTTGTGATCATGAGTTATTTGCCTCTAGGACAAAAAAGATATGATTTCAAGGGATCAAATTATGGGAAATTAAATAACCTAGTCAGGATGATCCACTGAGAGTGAATTTAAAATCTGCATGCCAGATTTCAACCCCAGTTACACCTGTTTAACGAGAAGGGTTGAGCTTACGTTACTACCACTCCTGAACCAGAAAATGTGAGAAATCACATATGAAATTGGCTAATGCAGTTTTCAGCATAAAAAAGTTTTGATACGCTTCACATAATTCTACAAATGTTTGGATACTGCTCCATACGTAACCTTTTATTCTTTTGAGAGTCACTAGTTGCCCATCAGCACATTTTGAGTAGGCCCTTCATCTGAAACACCACTTACAGAAGATAGAAACATTTGCACTAAATTGGGAAGCACCGTCTGGCTTAAATTGCAAACTCCGTTTGTCTTTGACTGTGAGCTTTTGCTAGAAATGCTCCAGGTATACAACCATATTTAGCAGGGAAAAACCTTCTACTCTATTAAAATAAAATAAAAAATTCTGACCTCTTCTCTGCGGAAAGCAGCTGAACAAAGATGTCCTTTGCAGCAACTGCCTCTGGCTGAGTGAGACAAAGTGGTTGAATGAAGGTGTAAGAGGTAAAAAATGAGTTAAAAAAAAATAAGGAAAGATGTGAATCAGGGTTGTCAGTTAATTGCACGTAACACAAGCAATTAATGCAAACAAATTAACTAGATTAAAAAATAGTTTCAATAAATCACAGTTTTTCTGTGCAATAATTATAGGTGACTCCTCATTTTCTCTATAAAAGTGTCAGTTAGCTAATTAAGGACAAACTCAGCTACTTGTTTTGACTGGTTATAGATAGAACTACTATACCTCTGCCTCAGCAAATCCATCTGCTAAACACACTTCATGGATCTGGAGGGAGGGCATCTGTTGGGAAAAGAAAGAGTCTATATCATAGAGAAACAATAGTGTCTCTCTCTACTCTCTACTATCCCTCTATCTCCTGTCCTCCTTTTTTCTTATGTTTTCTTTCCCTGTCAGGCTGCAGATATGATGCTGAATGGTGCTGAGGCAAAACTCAGTGCAAACTAAGTCAGTCATTCACAGGTAATAGCTTTGGCATCCAAACTTCACTTATTTTGCAGGGATGAAATTGATCACATTTAATTATCTGGATATTTTTCACGTTGGCCATTAGAATCTGGGTAAGCCAGTCTCTGTCCATTTCAAAAAAAGGTATAGTCCGGGGTTCTTACATTTCTTCTTGTTCTGAAGGGGGTTACCTTTCACTTAAGGGAATTTATTTAGAAACAGTCAAATGTTAAGGGTCCAGGACAGTACATACATTGCAAAGATGGGTTCAGAATGGAATCCCTGCATCCATCCTGCAATCCAGATTCTCCCACACCAAAGTTTGGGAAGGTTCAGATTTTGATAGAGATCTGAGTTTCACAGCGCAGATCTATGTAGATAATGCTCTAAACCAGAATTATTTATCCAAACAACCTTGGGAAAGTTTGGTTTCAGTTCTGAACTTCTTGGGTCAGATTCATTTCTGATAGTTCTCACTGGAGACCTTAGACGCTAGATTTTAATGAAACATCGAAAAGGTAATTAAAAATTATTACCATTACAAATTGTGTTTTTAACACAGTACGGAAGACAGTCCCACCAAATATGGAATGGTGAATTACACAGTGCTTGTTATCACACTCCTCAAATCTAAATTGGCTTTGCAAGGGGTCATTTATGGGTGAACTATCGATGATGGTATCATCACACAAATAACAAGCAATCACACTAGTAATTTACAAAGCTAGTTTGCTAGTAAAAGTCTAAATAGCAATCAGCTAAATTAAACAGAAAACATTTTTGAGTACAGGGCCGGCTCCAGGCACTAGCTTCTCAAGCAGGTGCTTGGGGCGGCCGCTCTGGAGAGGGGCGGCAGGTCCAGGTATTCGGCGGCAATTCGGAGGACGGTCCCTCACTCCATACTTAAAGATGCACATAGAATCTGCAGAGACTCCTGCCTCAGGTTAAACTTGGAGAAAACTGTGGAGCCTTGAATGTAAAAAAGCCAGCCATAAATAAGAGTGGTTGCATGAAAAGTACTTTAGGTGTCATTCAAATATTACTCAAATTGATTAGTAGCAAATGCAAATGCACTGAAATAGGTAAAGAAAAGCTTTATAGAAAGCTTTGGATGGACCTTCTGGAGCTACAAATAAAAATATATATTTAAGAGTTATAAAAGTTAATGCCCTCCATGGCCATAAAAAAATTAAAATGTAACTCCTCCAGTACACACTGGCATATTTGCAGGGAGGATAAAATTGTGCCTCACGTTGCTGAAGATACTCTCTACCAATAATTAATACATGGTCAATATTATTAATATGAAAAGTAGAGCTGTCAAGCAATAAAAAAATAATCTTTATTAATTGTGTGATTAATTGCACGATTAATTGCGCTATTAAACAATAATAGAATACCATTTATTTAAATATATTTGGATGTTTTCTACATTTTCAAATATATATTTCAATTACAACACAGAATACAAAGTGTACGGTGCTCACTTTAGATTTATTTTTATTACAAATGTAAAACTTTAGAGCCTACAAGGCCACTCAGTTCTACTTCTTGTTCAGCCAATCACTAAGACAAACAAGATTGGTTACAATTTGCAGGAGATAATGCTGTTTGCTTCTTATTTACAATGTCACCTGAAAGCATAAGAACAAGTGTTCACATGGCACTGTTGTAGCTGGTGTCACAAGATATTTACATGCACTAAAATATCAGGGGGATGCATCTGAAGAAGTGAGGTTTTTACCCACGAAAGCTTATGCCCAAATAAATCTGTTAGTCTTTAAGGTGCCACCAGACTCCTTGTTGTTTTTGCAGATGCACTAAAGATTCATATGTCCCTTCATGCTTCAACCTCCATTCCAGAGGACATGCATCCATGCTGATGAAAGGTTCTGCTCTAATGATCCAAAGCAGTGCGGCCCAATGCATGTTCATTTTCATCATTAGTCAGATGCTACCAGTAGAAGGTTGATTTTCTTTTTTGGTGGTTTAGGTTCTGTAGTTTCCTCATCAGTGTGTTAATCTTTTAAGACTTCTGAAACCATGTTCCACACCTCGTCCCTCTCCGATTTTGGAAGATTCTTAAACCTTGGATTGAGTGCTGTAGCTATCTTTAGAAATCTCACATTGGTATCTTCATTGCATTTTGTCAAATCTGCAGTGAAAGTGTTCTTAAAACGAACAACGTGTGCTGGGTCATTATCCGAGACTGCTGTAACATGAAATATATAGCAGAATGTGGGTAAAACAGAGTAGGAGACATACAATTCTCCCACAAGGAGCTCAGTCACAAATTTAATTAACTCGTTTTTTTAGCGAGCATCATCAGCAAGGAAGCAGGTCCTCTGGAATGGTGGCTGAAGCATGAAGGGGCATACGAATGTTTAGCATATCTGGCACGTAAATACCTTGCAATGCCGGCTACAAAAGTGCCATGTGAACGCTTGTTCTCACACTTTCAGGTGACATTGTAAATAGGAAGTGGGCAGCATATCTCCCGTAAATGTAAACAAACTTGTTTGTCTTAGCGATTGGCTGAACAAGAAGTAGAACTGAGTGGACTTGTAGGCTCTAAAGTTTTACATTTTTTTTGTTTTTGAGTGCAGTTATGTACCAACAACAGAAACCTACATTTTTAAGTTGCACTTTCACAATAGAGATTGCAGTACAGTACTTGTATGAGAAGAATTGAAAAATACTATTTCTTTTATCATTTTTACAGTGCAGATATTTGTAATAAAAATAAAGTGAGCACTTTGATTTCAGTTACAACAAAAGCTGAATTTTTTTAGTAAAAAAGGGAAGCACCAGAGAAGGGGGTCGGCTTATGAACGGGTATAGAGAGGGAGAGGTGGGACACAGCCCCTCCCCCCAACAGAGGGCGCAAGGAGAGACAGCACAGCCAGAAGGGAAGAGGTGGGGCCAGAGTCTCTCTGCTTCTGGCCACGCTGCTCTCCCCCCAGCCTCCGAAGCAGCTGCAGCTCCAGGACTGGCAGGCTGCAGCTGTGCCACTCAGCCCCGCCCCCCCAAATCAGGCTGTGGCCGCGCCGCCCAGGCACCAGAACATGCTGCGGCCGTGCCACCTGGCCCAGCCCGCTGGAACATGCTGTGGCTGCGCCGCCCAGTCTGGCCCGCCGGAGCAGGCTGCAGCCGCGCTGCCCAGCCTGCCAGAGCAGCTCCAGCCAGGCCAGAAACATCCTCCCCTGGCCCTCCCAAGATAAGGTGGGAAGGGGTGGGATGAGGAGAGTGTGGGGGTCCCGGGCTAGGGGTGGGGTCATGTGGGGGTGGTCACAGAGGTCACTCCTCTGACCCCAGGCTTCTCCCCCTCAAAACATTTCCCCACCAGTTGCTGTCCTGGCCCATCAGGGTAAGCACAGGACACTTTGTTTACTTAGGTTTACCGCCGTGCCTGCAGACGCTCGGCACCATCTCGGTGCCACCAGCAGCTTATCCTCATGGCCAGGAGCCAAAGTTTGCCGACCCCTGAATTACAGGGTCGGCTTATGAACGGGTCATAAAAATTTTCCATTTTTACTTATCCATCTTGGGGGGGGGGGTCGGCTTATAAATGAACCAGCTTGTGATCGAGTATATATGGTATATTAAAATGTAGAAAAATCATCCAAAATATTTAATACATTTCAATTTGTATTCTATTGTTTAACAGAGTGATTAAAACTGCGATTAATCGTGATTGATTTTTTTAAGTTAATTGCATGAGTTAATTGGCAGCCCTACTAAAAAGAGACCCTGAAAGCCTTCAACTTTAACAGTGAAGTGTTGAACCTGAACCTCCAGCTATTAAATAGGAAGGTTGATCTTGTGGGTAAGGCAGGGGATAAAGGAGCCCTAGTTTCACTTACTATGTTTACTATAGACTACCTGTGTAACCATAGGCAAATCAATTAGGGTATGTTTACAGTGGAGCTGGAAGGTATGATTTCCAGCTCAGGGACACATACCTGTGCTAATCTGATTGAAGTAGCATGCTAAAAATAGAAGTGTAGCTGCAGCAGTGTGAGTGGCGGGAGGAGGGTCTAGCTGCCCTGAAAAAAAGGTCTGTACAACACATATGTACTCAGGGTGTCTAGTCCTTCCCACAACTCATGCCGCAGTGGCTACACTTTTATTTTTAACCCACTAGTTCGATCAGAGCTAGCACAGGTATGTCTCATGGGGCTGGAAATTGCACCTCCAGCTCAAAGTGTGGACATACCCTTAGGGTAAAATTTCAAGGAGTGTTCAAGTCTCACTTTAAAAAAGGACTCCTAGTGCCTAAATCACACATGAAAATATGAGTTAGGCTCCTAAATCATGTGGGCACTTTTGAAAATGTTGTTTTTAATTTCCTCTGTGACTCTGGCCCACATTTTTTTTCTTTTCTCCCATACTCTGTCTTGTCTATCTAGATTGGGGGAGAGGGGATAGCTCAGTGGTTTGAGCATTGACCTGTTAAACCCAGAGTTCAATCCTTGAGGGGGCCATTTAGGGATCTGGGGCAAAATCAGTACTTGGTCCTGCTAGTGAAGGCAGGGGGTTAGACTTGATGACCTTTCAGGGTCCCTTCCAGTTCTATAAGATAGGTATATCTTTTATTTATTTATTTATTTATTTATTTATTGTAAATCTTGGTTCAGGGACTCTCTCCTCTATTTGTTTGTACAGCCTAGTACAATGGACCTCCAGTCTCGGGGGGGACATTATTAGCTTAGGGGTTTGTTACAGGAGCGGGTGGGTGAGATTCTGTGGCCTGCGTTGTGCAGGAGGTCATACTAGATGATCATAATGGTCCCTTCTGACCTTAAAGTCTATGAGTCTATGAACTATTTAACAACAGAAGGAAGCCCATTAACTTCAGTGGGTTTTAGATCATCACCTACATGACTTACTGTTAAAAATGATCTGTTGTCTTCTGGTAGAACTACAAATATAAAGTTAAAAAATGCTTTTCCACATTTGCATAATGCAGCCACAACAGTAAGAAGTATGTTCCTCTGCAAGTGGAGTGAGAGGGTTTGAACATGTAGTATCAGCCCAACCACTTAATAAAATTCAAGAGAAAAGAAAAATAACCCACCAAGCAAACCCCTCTTTCTTGTGATAATTCAATTTGTAACCCAAAGATATGTAAAATAATCTAATGACCCCAATCTTTCCATGGACAAATAACAGGAGAGGTGCCATATAGTGACATGTGTTCCACCTGACCTTTGACAGACATTTATTGATTAGAGTCATTTGAATATTTCTGTGGTTTACACTGATTTTAAACCTATTTCATAAGAAACAAATCAATAGAAATAACAATTGTTAGCAGTCAAGACTTTCTTCTGCAAGTTGTGGATGCTATGCAAGTAATTACTATACTTACCTGTCAATGACACTGCAGTGTGACAAACTGCCTAATTTGTGAAAAGGGACCACCGTAAACTCCAAAAGCTTTCAGGAATGAAGAAGCAGGAAGAAAAATCTATTTCTCTATATTAGCAGACTTTGGTCCTTATTTTCTCTCTCCTCTTTGAATAATTATCAGGCCACTAGTTAAAAATTGCTGCTGTTATGCAGCTGCTAGAATTTATCCCTGAAAAACAGACATCTTTTGAATAAAACAAAAATGAGTCCAGAAACTGTCAGAAATTAAAATTTCCTTTCCAGTGACATAAGATGTTATTGATAAAAGAACTTGTCTGAATAAGAATTTTAGTTTTACAGATGTCTTAAGACTTGATGAAGGGGAAATCTTAGCTATGGTTCAGTTTACTTTATGTATAAGGACTTCTATTTATGAGCAAACCCATTGGTGGAACCATTTCTAAAAGGACCCTATGCCATAAATTTAACCTGTTCTATTCTGAACAAAAGATAGGATTTCAAGTAATTGATATTTGCCAAGCTACATGTATTTTATTAACCAGAAATATTAACCAGCTGGTGTGCTGAGACAACTGCCTGTCATGATGACCAGTATTCTCTCATTGTTTCCTTGTATTCCCCCATCAGTCCATAGCCATCTGATGTCTCTATTTTTATATTTGGCTTGAAAGCTTCTTGGCGCAGGGACCATCTTTGCTCTATGTTTATACAGCACCTAGCACAATGGGGTCCTGGTCCATAACTGGGGCTCCTAGGCTCTACAGTAGTGCACATAATTACAAATAATAAATAACATACCAGGAAAAATAACAAATGTATGATTTGCTGTCCTAGGGTGAACTTCTGAATCTTATTCACTGTTTGTGAGTTTGCCTGAGAAGAACTGTATAAAGATTTCGAGATGAGTCACTTCATTCACTCCCTATTTTCATTATTGTAACCACCTTTTTTTCTGGCCTACCTGACACCTACATTGTTCCTTCCAGTCCACACAAAGCACTGCTGTCAATATCATTACCCCTCATTCCATCCGTTTTTTTACAAAAAATTCCACTGGCTCCCCCATCTCCACCAAATCAAGCATCTCTTCATTTTAGGTCCTGTGTAACTCTCGCTTTACTTATCTGCCTATGTCTTATTTACACTGTCCCCATTGCCTTCTATTCCACTAATGATGTCAGCCTCTACACCCCATTTGTCTGCCTTGCACTGCAAGCAATACTGTATGTTCTTCCAGGCTGCTCCTACACGAGCATTAGATTGTGAGGGGAGGGATGCTAGTAATTTTGTGTTTGGTAAAACATCACGGAGGGAGACTTTTAAAGGCACAAAGGATAATTAGGTTCCTAAGTCCCACAGATTTTGCCTAACTGCCATTTGTGCCTTTGATCGTCTGCCCCCATGGTTATGATGATGCAGAACTCCAGATGAGAAAATCTCCCTTATTTACCATACTGCCATCCTTGTCCCTGATGTTTGGTATATTGAATCACCATCAGCTGTTGTCATTTACAACAGGTACCACACAGTTGTATGTGGATACTACTTAGAATCGGGGAAAAAATGGTGGTATCTCTCTCTTATCTATTGAGATTATCACTGTGATATCCGAACATGGTAAGGTAGTGAATGCAGTTTTCTATTTCCCTCTCTCTCCCTGTTCCTCCAGACCCTTAGTTAGAAAGAGGAGTTGCTGCTGCGGGAAAGCTAAGTTGAAGAGGTGGGTATTATGTTTACTCCTGATGGGGCTCGGATTTATGGTCATTCAGGTGTGGTATGTGTGGGTAGATGTTGATTACTTTATGGTGACCAGTATATAGATAATAGTCTATAAAGAGCAAGGACAGTTATTTTTTTTTTTAAGGCAAGTGCTTTAGTGAAGCCATTGGATGCTTTCTTAGTTGTAAGCCTGCATCTCTGAAACTTGCTCCCTGTGCAAATAGGATTGTGCATTAACTTGACATGAATTTGTACAAAGAGAGTGGTAGGACTCATCTCTCTGACCAAGCCTTCGCAACAGATGAAATCCTGGTTTCCTAGCTGCCAGCTAAAGTTGCACTGCAGCAGAGTGCTTGGTCTCATTGTGAACCTCAGTGTCTCAACTTAATCCTTGTAACGTGCCCAGATACCACAGTGAGAAGGGCCCAAGTGTGCTTATAACAACATAATAATTATTAAAAGAATAAAGTTATAATCACAGTTATAATCTCGGTTCTCAGACTATCAGTCTCTGAACTGGCTTCCAGTGTAGCTGAAGAGTTTTTTAATATGACAAAGAAAACAGTTCTACAATAATTAGATGGTGTGGGGGAGAAAGAAATAACCAATAAAGTAATAGTGTAGTTAATATAAAACATCTAATCTATCTACCTGTACCTAGATACTGTGATTATTGCTACTCTATAAATTCCTGAGATAGACATTTATGCTGGAGTATGATGAGTCATCTTCTCTCTTATAGCACAAGAATGTGATTGCCAATCTTCAAAAAGCCTAAGCCAGATTAGTGAGCCAATGGGTAGCTTCAGAAGTGGCTTGGTGGAAGCCTGAGATGCCACTAGCAAATGACCAACGCGACCACTGATTTATAATACCATCCATAGTTTGCAACTGGTTTCCACAGTAACATTGTGCATTGTCTCTCGTCTTCCAACAATGTATGTAATGAGAGACTCTGTCATGTGTTGAGAGGAAAAGTGTTTTAAAATAGAGGAAAATGACCACAAATTAAAGTGGAGGAGCTTGCTCAGGAAGAATGCACAGCGAGGCTAGGAGCAGCTTCATGTCCCCGTGTCCCAGCACTGAAAAGTAAATAAAACTGGAGAGAAGTCATCACAATGGTCAACATTAATCTTTGTTAAAAGATACATTTCTAGTGCCACTGAATTTTTTAGTGTTTTGTATTCCAGCAGAACAGTGGAGACCAGCATGACTTGCTAATCAAATCAGGCTACAAGGTCAATCCCTTTTATGTTGAAGACTATTTGCGCCCAAAAGAGAAAACACTCCAAACTTTATTTCTTTTACAAGGTCACAGTTTATTGCTGAATCAAGAGTTTGACTTTGAAGTTATTGTTTTAGTGGGATTGTCTGAATCCTCTCCAGACTTCTCTCCAAAACAATGTGGGAATATCATAACATTTAAGTAATGCATTTTTGGTACTTAAGGATGTTTTTATAAGCTCATAAATAATTGAACAAAATTGCCCTAAAAATAGCTGCCTGAGCTTTCACCAATTATTGCTTCATTAATGTTTAGCACTATGCTGTAATGCACAGGGAGAATAGATATGGGGAAGGAGATACAATGAGAACATTGAGTGAAAAACTATGTTTTTTAATTGTTTTAGAGAGAAGAATAAGAAAATGGCTTTCACCACTTTGTTTATAAGATCAGAATTCCAGTGATGCGCTATTCTATCATTTTAAGAAGCATGGCAGACTTATAGGGTTTGCGAAATCCATGCCCTGTCACTACACATCACTTGCTAATAATGTACTGGATTCGTCCTATATTGGAATATATCATAGCTATTTGTATAATGCCAAATTTCTGTGTTTAGTTTAAACTGCCTATTTAACTTAAATGAACAGTATGAATTGAACATGAAGGACCAAGTTTTCAAAAAACATCTGAAAGGCTATCTGAAAATGGACTGTCAATTATTCATTTATTTTTGGTGAGCTGTACCTATTTGTGCGTACAAAATTACATATGCATGCAAGCAAGTGGGGACTTGCAGAAAATGGGAAGTGGTCAATGGAAAGTATCCATTTACAAATAAAATTGTATGCATAATTAAAGCTTGTGCACATAATTAGTGAAAAATTGACCTACACTTTTAAAATGTTGAGCAGCATTAGCAAGAACTCTTTCATTTGCCATTTTGCGCCTCAGTTTCTATTTATAAACAAAACCCCTGAACAATTAAAAATTGTTCCTTGCTGGAGTCTCTCACAGAGGTGCTGGAACTGCCATACCCCCTACCTTGAAGTGGTTTCCTTCAGTCACAGGGTTTACAGTTTGGTTCAGTGGCTGAGAACCACCATTATACTCATTGTTCCAACACCCCAGTCTCTCACTCTCACTTTTATAAGATATATTAAAAAAATAAGTAATGCGTGCTCTACATTTGACATACCTTTAAACTGATGCTACTATATGTCTGTATTAGACGGAAACATTGCACCACCTCAGCTTATTTTAAAATGAATTATGTTAAGCTCCCTGGTATGTACATGGTGCATTCTTCTATTAATTTGCATGTTTTGATTATACTGTCTTAAGTGGTCTAAGGACTTTTTTCTTTAATGCCCCTCAGACACATGTCATGTGGTGTGCACAGCAGATGGCTCATGTGGCGTGTATGTATGTATGTCTATGTGTATATATATGTATAGAGAGAGAGAGAGAGAGGCATATTATATCTATCTTTCTCACATATACAGTGGCTGATGCTATATAGCTAACTAATGAGCAGTCTCCTCCTCCTCCTCCCCTCACCCAAGAATGAGCAATCTTCTTGCAGAAGATTAATGATTGATCTGGAATTGGATGGACAGAAGCAGTCACACCAGCTGCTAGTTTTTAATTCTAGTCAGCTTTTGGTCTTATTTTATCAATGCAGTTAGTGGAGGTACAGGATGAAGTGAAAACTCTTCCTTGATGTCACTCAACTCTGTCATGCCTTTTTAAAAAATATTGGCAAGTTGTGACATGTATGTTCTAACTGTATTTGTTTTTGTTATAAGTGAGTACAGCTGTGCTAGTGGAACAAGAGTTCCAGAATTTCCCCATCACTTCTTACTGCAAATATCCTATATGAGAATGCCTCTGAGGCATTAGAAATCATGCTCTGGAAAATGTTATGTGTGCGTGTGTTTGAGAGAGAGAGTGATCCTTGTGCATAGTACTGCAAATTCATAGGTACCATAAGAGATAGCAAGAACAGCTTTTGAAGCAAACAAAAGTCTACAGTTCCCCATATATAATTGAAATAGAATCTAACTTTCTCCAGAGGGCATTCACATAGATGGACTCAACTATTTAACCTGACAAAATGTAAGAGGTTTTTTCAAAAACAAACAAACCACCATCTGTATGTGGAGATACAGGTGCCCAGATATTTCAACCAAGGCACAGACCATGTGCTTAACTTTTTACTTATCTGACTAATTTAATCCTTGAAAGCACATTACAAAATATAAACCATCTGTAGCAAGCTTACCACAAAAAAGTTAATATCTGGAGGGGGGATTTTTGGAGATGGCACAACAAAAGTAGTTAGTCAGTTTTTAAACGCATGCAAATACTTTAGATTTCTTGTTTCTACCAGCAGTTCCCCTTCATTCAGGGCAATTAACAAAGTTGTATTAGGAAATGCAAGCCAGAAGTTCATGCGATTTTTTTTTTTTAATTGCTCAACTAAAGGTCACTGCAGCAATAATTCAGAGTTTGCTCTTGTGGAACAAATGAAACCGCTAACTCCTTACCTTCCTGTTTTTTGTTTCTCCACATTCTGTTTCTTTATACAGTGCTTTAACACAGCCAGAAGTCAAACAAATAGGTTACTACCTGGGTTTCATACCTCCTGGTCCACCATCCACTAGGTCTGCCAACTGCATTACATTGTCAAACTTAGCCTTTCTATTGACGAGCATATTGATTTCCTGATTAATGTACCTCTCTTTCATTGGCATTTACTACAGGAGACATAATTTTAATGTTTGTATGATCAATAGCTCCATCAAAACCAAGAATTCCTACTGTTAGCCTGCATGGTTCTAACTATAGGGAGTTGTATATTTCTTGATAAATACTACAGGGAAGTTGTAAACATTACAAAAGCAAAGAAAATTGATGTTCTGCATGGATTCCTATTGTATTTCACCCCTGGGGGAGAATGCAAAAACTTTCAAGTAATTCTCTGTTGAGAAAGCAAACCAGCAGGTACAAACTGTTTGGCCTTGAATATAAATGTATGGGAAATAATTACTTTTAAAATTCCCATTGTATAGTCACTTCATCTCAAAATGTGTAAATACTCATAATAGAAATTATGGGGTTTTATTCAGTTTTAGATTATGAAGTGACATTTTAAATCCCCTTAGTTAACTTCATTACAGTAATGGAATTCTGTGGCTGTCATAGACATTTCTAGAGCTACAGCCATTTGTAAATTATATATGTTACCCGAAGGTGGCAACTTAAAATGTAGATAAAGCTGTTTTTTTTTCTCTACATTGTAATGAGCTTAAAATTACCTGCTTGTTGTCAAAATTACCTGCTTGTTACTTTCTCCTTTTTCTTTTAATACTAGAGAAGTGAAACGAGAGTTTGTTTGCTTGGGTATAGTAAGTAGTAAAAATTTAATATTAACCTTTTTTTCTTTGGTCTTAAAACAGTACAATAGATAAAAGGAAAAATAACAATAAATTACACTATTTTTCAGAAAGATTGTCTAAAATATTTTTCAGATCATGTCTTTAGAGTCTTTGATTGGCCAAGTGAAGCAAGGCCCTACTCTCACCTTGATGACATCTATCAGTGTTGAAATACTGCATGAAGAATATTTGTGAACGTTGTGTTTGAATATTCTTGTGAACACACATTTTGTTCTCATGAATAGTTGTATAGTGACGATTGCACCCATAGTTACGAGTTCATGGGTATCCAGGCACAAATGAAAGGATTTGCTGTTTCTCTCCTATTCAGTCATTGTTTTGTTTTAAAAGCTGATCAACCAGTAAGGGAGGAAAAACAAATCTATGAGACTTGAGTGACCAATTATGCCATACAAATAAAGCCCGGTGGTAGGTGAAGTGAAAAGTTTGTAAAGAACCCATTAGTTCAGGGTTTTTTCCACATATACTGTTACATGAACTATTGTGTGAATTACAAATCTGCATTAAAAACAACAACAACAATTGCGGATAACATTTGCAAACATGGCCACTGATTTCATGTGTTTTAGGCCTGGTCTACACTACAAAGTTTAGATTGACATAAGCTGCCTGGCGTTGACCTAGCTGTGCATGTGTCTATGCTTAAATTTGTCTCCTTCCAGTGTAAGCACTTTATTATGATGATGCAATTACACCACTTCCCTGAACAGTGTTGAGTCATAGTCAACATACCGAGGTCGATGCAGTGCAGGTGTAGACACTACATGACCTATGTCAACCCTAACAGTCCTCCAGCAGCTGTTCCACAATGCCTGACACTGACTGCTGTGATTACAATTGTGAACTCTACTGCCCAGGGGTCACAGAGACCAGAAGCCAATTTCCGCCCTTAAAAACCCTGCAAATTTTTGCAATGCCTTTTCTTGATTGTCCTTCTTGGTGAGCACACTTAGCAGCTCTCCCTTGTGTGCAACTGCCCAACCGACCATGCGGGCTACATGCTTCAAACGTGCTCCTGCCTGGAGTTGACAGGAGATATTGGATCTCCTGGGCTTGTGGGGAGAAGAGGCTGTGCAAGCACAGCTTCAAAGCAGTTGTAGATTCATCAGCATCTAGAAGCAGATTGTATGGGGTATCCAAGTGAAGGCTATAAAGGGGATCAGCAGCAGTGTCATGTGAAAGTAAAAGAACTGCAGCCAGCATACCAGAAGAACAAGGAGGCTAACAGTCAATCCAGTGCTGAGCTGCAGACCTGCCACTTTTACAATGTGCTGCATGCCATAGTTGGTGCAACCCCACCAGCACCCTGCAGAGTACTGTGGATACCTTTGAAGAACCTACATGCAGATCTCTGCCATGAACAGTGAGGAGGAGGAAGAGGTGGAGGAGTAGGATGGGGGTGGAGGCGGCTCCAGGCATCAGTGCAGCAAGTGCGTGCCTGGAGCAGCAAGCTGCGGGGGTGGTGTGCCGGTCGCTGTGAGGGCGGCAGTCAGGAAGCCTTCGGTGGCATGCCTCCAGGAGGTCCGCCGGTCCTGCGGCTTCGGCGGCAGGGCCGAAGGCGCAGGACTGGCAGATCACCTGCAGACAGGGCCGGCTCCAGGCACCAGCCGAGCAAGCTCGTGCTTGGGGCGGCAGATTCTACGGGGCAGCATTCCGCCCAATCCTAGGGCGGCACGGCCGCTTTTGTTTTGTTTTGTTCGCCAATCTGGCCGCCCTGTAGGGGGCAGCGGCGCGGAGGAGGGGAGTGCCCTGCTGGGAGCGGGCTGCTTGCTCCGTCTGCCCCAGCCGGTGCCAGATCTGTAGCAAGTCTGGCAGGGCAGTCCACGTCCTTCCCTCCCCGCTGACCGGAGCGGTGCGGAGCCCTCCTAGCAGGTGGCGCGACGGTCGGGGCCACGTGGCGAGCGCCCTGCTGAAACCCTGGCTGCCCCCCTTCTCTCTCTCCCCCCACTACCTCCCTCCCCCACTATGTGACTAGGGATCCAGCTAAGCTGTGAGTCAGGATTGTTTGAGACTTCACCTCAGTGCAGTCAGTCCTGGCATGTGAGCATGAGCGAGCCCAATGCAGGAGAAGGAACTTCAGGTAAGTGTGTGAATGCATTTGTCATTACAACATTTAAGTGTACTGATGGCACCTGACCCCAACCTAACAGGCAGACATTAGAGAAGCCCAGGAACCGTTTGACCCCACTGGTGTCCTTTGGTGCAGCCCAGTCAGTGATGGCTGCCAGCTTGCTTGGCTTCATGGTTAGTCCCTTAGTTATATTATCTCCCTCTAAGGAAGTCTATTGTATCCTGGCCAAACTTGCATTTTTTGACTTTGCATATAGATGTTGTTAGCAAAATTTTTCTAGGACACTGCAGACGTGCTGATCACGAGAAGCCTAATTCTCAGAAGAGATGAGGATGTTATCCAGATAAATGACTACTTAGCAGTCTAACATATCCCTGAAGAGATTGTTTATAAGGTGCTGGAATGTTGCTGGGGTATTGCACAGGCTGAACAGCATGAACAGGTACTCAGTGTTCATACCATGTATGCAAGGCGGTCTTCCACACATTTCCCTCTCCAATATGGACCAAGTTATTGGTCCCTTGAAAAGTCCAGCTTAGGAAAAACCGTTGCAGAGCAAAATCTTTTGAAAAGCTCATTAATGAGAGGGAGAGTATATCTATGTCGAATCATTACTCTGTTTAACGCCTGATAGTCGATATGGGACCTTAGTGATCCCCCTGTTTCTTTACAAAGAAAATTGGCACCCCAGCTGGAGAAGTGAAAGGGGTGGGGTGGCACTCTCACCTTTTTGTAGATTTCCCTGGAGGTAGTCGCAGAGAACCTCAAGTTCTCGCTCCAAAAGGGAGTAAATGAGGCCAAAAGGGACTTCTGCTCAGGGCTAGAGGTTGATGTGACAGTCATAGCTGTGATGGAGTGGCAGAGTATCTTGTGTCCTTTTTCTCAAACACATTGGCAAAATCCTTGTATTTAAGCAATAACGTGGAGGCAGTGGACCAGACCACAGAACGTAACAAGACTCCCTGGCAATTAACCTTTTCAGATTCAGAATCATGAGGAAGGCAAGTTGAATCATTAAGGGCTCTCAGTCTATGGTCCTCACAGTCGGGTTTCAGGAAACAGAATTGTCAGCAATGTAGGAAGCTGAACTGTATCGCACTTGCCCGCCCCTGACTGCATGGATTGTGGTAGTGAGCCAGGGCATGCTGAGAACTACTAGAAAGTGTGGTGCTCAGTTAAGTCTAAACTGCAGGATCTCTTGGTGACCTTGAAGAGTCACAACCAGCGGGATGAGGTCTGATGGGTAACCAGGCCTGATGGAAAGGAGCAAGCCACTGATAGGCTCCATCAAGTCTGGATTGTCCTTGCTTTGGATGGGGATCTGATGTACTTATGCAAAGTCTTGATTCATGCAATTGCCTGAGACCCAAAACTACCAGTGTCTACAGGTGAACCTCAGAGATGGAGGGATATCAGACTTGCAGAGGGAGCTGGAGATGTGTTGGGATCAGCTCGGTTGTCACCAAAGTACCACCAGACAGGTACTGATGCTCGATACCAATGACAGGCAGAGAGTGCCACCCCACCCCAGACCCCCTAGAGGGTAGGGCAGCCTGACATGAAGTGTTCTGGTCTTCCACAGTATAGGCATAGCTCCAATGCACAACACCGCTTTTTCTCTGGGTTGGAGAGGTGGGGCCAGACTTGGTCAAATTGCACGCTTCGGGCTGTGGGGAAGACATCAAAGGTTGCTGGGCTGGAGACAGCAGTCTGGTGGGAATTGGAAAGCTGACTTTCTTTCTTGGTGGCATTCCATCAGGAATTAAGCTTTATGCTGAGGTCAATCAAGGCATCTAGAAGCATACTCTGATTACCCAGCTTTGCAATCATTATTGGAGGAAACCATTGGGACTAGGAAGGCATAGCAACGGGTGCCATTAATTCCTATAACTTATTCCCTTGTGCCATGGTTCCTGGGCAATCCAGACTGTGGTTAAGTGGTGAGCAGGAATTGCTTAGATTTGTCTATGATGCTTTTTAAAAATGTATAAAGTAGTTCGTCTGTCAGCAGCATGGCCTAGTGGATAGAGCACGGGACTGGTACTTAGGGGACTAGGATTCTATCCCTTGCTCTGGAACTAGGTTGCGGAGTCACCTTGGGCAAGTCACTTCACCTCTTTGTGCCTCAGTTTTCCCATCTGTAAAATGATAATGATATTGACCTTGTTTGTAAAGTGCCTTGATATCTACAGATGAAAGCTATATGAGAGATGAATACTATTATTGTTATCCTTTCTAAATATTTCCATTAAGCTTCCCATTCCTGAACATTAGAGACCTGAAGATACACACAGCTCTGGAATTAATTGTGTTCTTACTGCAGTTACAAACACTTGGGTAAAGCCATAAAGACCTTATGAGGAGATACTGCTACTGACAACTATTTCTTTCAACTGATTTTAATAACCTATAATTATTCATTCTACTTGTGGCAAGGAAGCTAGTTTGAGTCATAAGGTTCCATGGGATTACTTTTGCTGTTGGAAATACTTAAAAGTCATAGGGTTATCCAAGGGGATGCTGGTGCTGCCTCTTGTGACACTAGCTCTTAGTTTAGTCCCATCTTCATCTTCCTTTTCCTCTTCTGATATGGCAGAAACTTTGTTTAGAGACTTGGCTAATTTATTTTAAAACTGTAGGATTCTGAAATCATCCCAGGAGGCTAACTGGGAACTGCAGTCAACTACTTCTTGGCTAATAGTGAGGCAGATGGACACTGAGGCATTGAGTTCAGTCAGGTTGCAATAGTATGTGGGTTTGGGTAGCACTGCCCAAGATGTGCTAATGCTCCAATGGGAGTTGTTTGTTTATTTTGGGAGTGGGAGACATTTGAGAGATTATTTAGCCTGCAAGGCTCAAGCCTTCCCAAATCATATATATAGGGCTTAAGTCAGAAAAAGACTGAATTTTATCCGTGTGTATTTCATCTTTGATTTGTGTTACATGTTCACATATTCATTACCTAAAGTATTGTGGGGAAATGTGATTTTTTGTAAGGTGTAGAATATATATTTTTTCTCTATTGGATGCAGAATTTGTATAGTGCTAGATCACAAATAGTAGGTGTTGGGAGATGTTGGTTCTCTTCCCAGCTTTGACAATGACTGTGTGTGACTTCGTTTGAATCACTTAACCTCTCTGCCTGCCCATTTTCCCTTTCTGTAATATGGGACAATTATCTCCACTGTAGTAAAGATCTTGAAGATCCTGGATGGGAAGACACTCTCAGATATTACAGTGGATGGTCTTCACTGTTGTATTTCCCCTCTCTCCACCCACCACCACCCGAAAGAGGTGCAAAACAGAAGAGTTAATAGGAGAAAAGAAGAGCTCTTTTCATAAAGTACAGTGTATTCAATCCTTTTCCCCAAACGGTTCCAATAGAATTCAAGAAAGATTGGACATAAGTTAGCCCTAATACTGTTGGGCAGTTTTCTATTAAGGATTGGTCATTTATCAGCATTTTAGCCTGAGGGATTCCCCACAATTCATTTTTTTAAAAGCAATTGCTATAGCAACCTCGTATTATCTGACAAGCAGCACACACAGAGGACATATACTCATACAATGCAGCATGAGATTAAGAAAAACAAACTTGAGAGCCAGGTGGAATGGTGGTATTACAGTATTAACCTGTCACTTCTGCAGACCTGAGTCCAAGCTGTAGCTTAGGTCTCCAATGGAAATGATCTTGGATGGCTTATCCTAGATCTTAGGGCTTATCTTCACATACAGCGCTGTAGTACTTTAGTGAAGATGTTTCTACACCGCCAGGAGAGCTTCCCCATCAGCGTAGTGCTGTCTACATGTGGGGAAGGGGTAATTTTCCCTCTGACATTCAACTCCCCTTGTCAACTGTTGGGAATGGGCCACAACAACCCTGATTGAGTTGGCCTCGTTAGCACTGACCCCACACTTGGTAAGGCAACTCCCATCTTTTCATGTGCTGTATATTTATACCTGCTTACTGTATTTTTCACTCCATGCATCTGATGAAGTGGGTTATAGCCCACGAAAGCTTATGCCCAAATAAATGTTAGTCTCTAAGGTGCCTCGAGGACTCCTCATTGTTTTTGCTGATACAGACTAACATGGCTACCCCTCTGAAACAAGTGAGACATTCTCTCTGCATTTACTTCCAGTGACCCACCCAGCAGCCAAGAGGAACAATTGCAGGGAAATTCCTGCTCAGGCCCTGCAGACCAGGGCTGGTGAACGCTCAGTGCTCCCAGATCTGTCTATAATTAGGCCTATAGTTTCCATTGCACTGTAACAACAAGGAGTCTGGTGGCACCTTAAAGACTAACAGATTAATTTGGGCATAAGCTTTCGTGGGTAAAAAACCTCACTTCTTCATGAAAGCTTATGGCCAAATAAATCTGTTAGTCTTTAAGGTGCCACCGGACTCCTTGTTGTTTTTGTGGATACAGACTAACATGGCTACCCCCTGATATTGCACTAAAAGCATTCCAAGTTTATTTTGACTGGTTTTTTTTAATCCATGCCATGATGTTGTCTGTGTAAGAAATATACTGAAACCTGTTATGATATACAAAACGAGAGGTATTTTCTGAGTAACATTACTACTGCATGCTGAAGAAGAGAGCTGTGTCTCTCTCACCAACAGAAGTTGGTCCAATAAAAGATATTATCTCACCCATCATGTCTCTCTAGTATCCTGGGACTGACACCAAGTCTTAAATTCTCAATAATTATTTCCCAGAGGTCCCTCCCAATTGGGGTTTCAGGGTTTAGCCATGTCGGGGGAGGGGGCTCATGGTGGGGTAACTCTGAGACCTTGAGAGTCCTCTCATCAGAACCCTGTGTATACTTTGCCACAATAGGACCAAATTTCACAACAACCATCACTACATTTTAAGGCAAGGTTAATTGCCTTGCGTCTCTCCCCCTTCCCAAACACACACAACTATGGCTTATAGCTGAACATGCTTGATGATGAACAATTTGTCCATGCTTATTTTCAGCAATCATTATTTTTAACAATGGGCTTTTTCACTGTGTTCTCCAGCGGGCTCTGCAGTCCCAAGGTTGCTGTGCAGCTCAACTCAGAATCTTTTCCCCCACTCCCATTTCTCTGTCCAAGTGTGTCATGGTAGTGGGGAAGAGCTTGTAGTCTGCTTCAGTGGTTCATCTTTTCAGTTCCCTGAGTCTCAGCTGTTGTTTTAGTGGATAGAACAGTCTATAGAACAGAGCATGCAGTGTAATCCAATTTAATTCCTCCTGTGGGGAAAGGTGCAAAGTAAGAGGCAGCTGCATGAGGGTCCCACCTGAGCAGGGAGACAGAAAAGAAAATACCAGGTGCCTGGGTGCAGCAAACTAATGAATTCTGCACCAGAAATGCTGAGTTCTGTTCTATCTTGGGGAAGGTGCCAAATCCCATGGGTGTGGAATGTCAGAATTCATGTAACCATGAGCAAGATGACTGGGACACTTCTTACTTCTCAGAACCATTGTTTCAGCTCCTTCCAGATTGAGAGGGGCATCAATTTGCACTCCGTGCATGTTTACGAGGTTTTCTGCACAACCATAAGGGCTGGGAATGGAATAATATTTTTAAATGAGAGCTGAGATTCTGGAGCCCAACTCTATGGCTAGGAGTGAATTGTGTTGCAAATTCCACAGCTCCAGAATAAAAGGGACTCTGTTCAGTGCCCATCACTATAGCATTTCAATGCTACTTCGGGGATCAAAGTGTACAAAAAGACCAAGCTCCAGAATTTAGAAACAGACAGTGGGCAAACTCATGTACTACAAAACCAAGCTCTCTACTCAAAATAGAATTTCTCTTCCAAGTGTAAGTAATTGACTATTACAAAAGATTCTTTTGGCACTGCCTGATGCAAGGTTGATAGAAGCAGAGCAGTTGGGAGTTGGCTATTATGATTGCCAGTAGTGCAATGCCTCTATACTTATAAATAATGTCAAAACAGTCATTCTCTCCTTTCAAGACAGTTATATTATTGTATCCTTTTAATTGAACATATGAAATCAATATCAACTTAACAGGGATCTAAGAATCCATGATTTGAACAGCAGGAATTTGATGTGAACAGCAGGAATTTAATGAATACCCTTTTTAAGGTAGATATCCACAGTTCAAATGTTTTTAAAACAGCATGCAACAAGAGACAAATGCACTTGCGGAAGGTAGAGACAAAAAGGGTCCTGATTATTGCTTTCTTCACTAAACCTCAGGTCCACAATTTTGTACCCATGTGATTGAAATTGCTGTGGAAACTTGTAAGGATAAACAATATTGAAACTTTCAAGCATGATTTAGTGTTACCTAGGTAACCATTTGTAATTAATTTTAAGCACCAGCTGGTTTGTGATGAGCATGAAACCTGACAGGTTCTCAGAAGGATTGTTTCCCATTTCCTTAGCTGCACTAATAAGAGTATTAGAATTTTCTTTCAATGCCACAACAACAAAACAAGCAGTAACCTGTACATTGGTTAACTAGTGAGATCAAACAATATTTTCTGCACTAACAAGGTGAAATGTGCAGGGAAAAATTGGCCTTCATGAACCAGAACTAAAAAAAAAATGTACTAGAGTAAGGGACCCTAATATTTAGTCTATTAAATTGTAGTTTGTATTGTGCAAATGTTGTACATCACTTTTAATTCATGATTTATATTTAACTGTATATAGAAATGTTCACCAGGTTAGTTGATATGCAGGTTGTAGAGAATTTGTATTAAATCTTATATGAAAATAGGTATAATTTTTCTTAAAGAAAATGAATCAAAACTCTAAGGCCTAGATCCTCAAAGGTGTTTAGACACTCAACTCCCGCTGATTTCCAAAATACTTTTGGGAATCTGGGCCCAAATCCTTAGTGCTCACTAAGACCTAGAGCCTACAGTCTGATCCCCACACATGGATGCTTGTGCCCACAAAGAGCAGGGTTCACGCAACCACAAGGGTTCAGCTACATGTATCCTATTCAAATATTAGGGCTTGTGTCCAAACTTGGGGTTAGAGTAATTGAAGATGGTGTAGAGAGGTGTCATTTATGCCAGAAGAACCTGCTGACATTTCTCAGGGTTTTTGCTGGGGAGGGCAGCTTTTCATAAGTGGTGAGGTATGCGCTGAATCAGTGTAATCTCTGCTTATGCCTCTTTCCTGGCTTGCATTAGTTACCTACAGCTCCCCAAAAGACAGGAATTTGGAGTACTTTCTACAACTCCATGTCCTTACCCTGGCAAAAGGTATCCTAGATGTAATCTGAATCTAGGCCCCAAATTTACAGATTCACCCAACGTTTAATACATTCTGTAATTCGGAAGCAAACAAGCTTTTCCTCTTTTGCAGTATCTATTTTCTTTTTATATGAGTGGTCTGACTTGTAAAAATCTTAGGAATCACAATTTTTCAATTTGCACAGCCAACAACATTTTCTGAAACAAATTTAAAGAGAAGTTGTTCTACTCAGAATTCCCTTTTGATATCTCTAAATTCTAAATTACCTCCCTGGTCAGAAAGAAAATTAAGCATGTGTATGCAAGCTTTAAAGAGTAATTAAAACACAGTCTTGTAAAGACAATTTTGCACATGGTATATTATCCTTAGCATAAGGCACTACCTCCTCCCCTCCAAAGAAGGGTCATTGGGGAGAAACACATTTCAGACCTTGGGAAGTATTCACAAAACAATCATACATCAATGTCTTTGCACTGTGTGCTGTTGTGTATGTCAGATTTAGTTTTGAAGTACATTATAAAATTAGTACAATCAATTATTAAATAAATGGGTTCAATTTCATTAGGGTGGTGGGTTTTTTTATATAAGCTAGTTTTCACACATTTTGCTTTCTAACTAATTAATTAGACTCTGGGGATCATCATCTAATCTAGAGGTAATAACTAGCTATTATATACCAATAAATGAAGTTTATGAAAAATTGCAGATTGTTGTGAACCACCTACTCCAGCAAGATACACCTGTCATGCAGAACAGTGGAGAACAAGAAAAAAAATACAAAACAGTGTAGGGTTTTTTAGCAAAAATGATGTGTGGTTATCCAATCTGAACATCCCTGGCTTCCCCAAAAATCCTTTAAATATATTTGCTGAATGAATAGTGTTATTTTTGCATGCATCCGAAGAAGTGGGCATTCACCCATGAAAGCTTATGCTCCAATACATCTGTTAGTCTTAAAGGTGCCACAGGATTCTCTGTTGATTTTTGTTATTGTTACCCACAACTTCTAGGTGCTGCCAATGTGGGCATTTTTATGGAAAAAAATCTAGTTTTCACTATGATGTACTCTATATAAAATCTGTAAAACACTTATAGATTGTTCTAGCTGTTCAGAGCTATGTAAACATAAGGTTTTAAAGCCGTATTGCCATCCACAAGTGTTCAAAAATGAGTCAGGCCCCCCAAAATCATGAAATTGATTTAAAAGTTACAGGGGGGGTTGGGGAGAGGGGTGGAATTGGGTATTTTTCATCTTCTGGATTTTAAGTTTTACGATGCACTGAGGTCACATTTTCAAGCTTTTCTCCATGAGAGCCAGAAACTCAATTTTTAAAATGAAAGCTGAGATTATTGCGTAATCAGAGGATCCAGCAGATGGAACTTGAAAAAAAAACACCAAATATTGCAAGAATTAACAATATTTTTAAATCAACTATTTGTAAAGTGTGAGGGCAGAGGAAGGATAAATGCCACATGTGTAGCTTTAGTTAAGATTACATCTAGGATGGATGGTAAACAGCCAAATCATTAGAAATGGAACACAACATCTTGCTGATCTGTACCTTGGCCATTCTGCTTTCTGAGAGCAAGACTCCATCTGAAAAGCTCTCGTCATTCACATGGCAGGATAACACCGAGTCAAAGCACCAGCAAGCTAGCTTTTCCTTGGCGTTTTTAAAAGGCAAGGTGTTTTAATCCAAAAAAAATCCAATATTTTATGGGAAAATAAATATCCTTTCTTAAATTAAGAAGTTATTAAACTCTAATAAGTAAAGTCACTCAATTTTTCATTTGGTTCTGGTGCTGAACTACTTAATCACACCTGAAGGGTTGAGATTAGTAAAAGCTAAAACATTATTGCTGTTCCAAATGAATGTCTATAGAAAAGAAATTTATTTTCCAATTCTACAAATGCAAGCACAGCTGCATGGTTATATATCCAAGTCACAATTTAAAGCTTTAACTTGCTGTGGGTGAATAGGGCATGCACTTTTTTTTTTTTTTAAAGCCCCATGCAGTAAATATCCCAAGCTGCTTGAGATGGGCCAGATTCTGATCTCTACTACACCAGTATAAATCTGAAATAACTCAACTGAAGTCAATTTACTCCAGAATAACAGATCAAAACCTGTCCCATTCATTCAAGGTCTGCATTGACTTTTGCTTGTGCAGACCTTGGAGCAGGGCCCCAGTGGTGAAAAGTTCATTAGGGACATGGGGTGTTGGTATAAAATAAATAGGCATTCACAACCACCCGCTCTGTAGGGGAGCCTACCACCGAACAGTACAGCCCTAAATGTAGCAGTACTGCCCGGGAAGGGGACATTGTTAAAGTGGTGGTAAATTAGCTGATTTGCCACCTCCCCCAGGCAGTGTTGGCTGGCAGAGCTCCTGACAGACTCCCTCGCAGAGATAGAATCAGATGTGCCAGAATGATGCCAGGCAATTCTGAACCAGTTTGTCCTCCCTTTGGTCAACTCCCCACAATGTCCCAGGACCCTGGACTTAGGCTCCATCATTCACCTCAGCCTCTGGCTAGTAACTTTCTTACAAATATGAAACACCACATCCCTCTAACTGCTGGAAGGGAGAAGTTTTGTCTTTTTTTCCCCCTCTTCCAGAGCTGACTAGCTGTTGTGAGGTGGAGATGTTGTCTGCTAATATACTCCTCCCCAGTCCTTCCTTTTTTAATGTTTTATCCTCTTCCCCATCAATAATGGCAGTGCCTATATTTGTTACAGCTGTTGCTAGTAACTTTCCCAAGCAGCAGCAACAGCAGCCTGAAACTAATATGATGATTAAAAGTGTAATGCTCCCCAAAAGGATCTGAATAGCAGTAGCAAAACTGATCAGTTTTCCTAAATTTACTCCGCTGTTAATGACAAAGCTAGGAGCAACAACAGGGGCACAGCACCTATTGATACAAGTAAAAAATCAGCCTGTGCATTTCTGCAGAATTATGCAAGACACCCTTCCAGAAACCCTTTTTAATGCACTCGGGGACTTGGGGCTTGATCCTGCACTGATTGAAGTCAATGGTAATTATTTTTAATGCTGCACGATCAACCCCTTAGAAAATAAATGCAAAATCCACCCTAATGGAGAGAGGCCTGAATGGCTCAGAAGCTGAGTTCATGTGGTACCCATGGTGAAAGAGAACCTTGCAGGTGCTCCTCTGCAATTCAAACCTGCTTTTCAAACCCATTCCTGTGTTTCTAAACAAAATCATTTAATGCCTCTTAGCCAATTACAATTATAATCTTGAAGTGTGTGGAAATTTTGCAAATTAGATTTTATGAGTGATTTTTATATCTTTTGTTTTTAGTTTTAGAAGAGCATGGTTCTCATCAGCAAATTAATTTGTTCCCAGAATTAATTCCTGCTACAGCTCTTAAAGTGATATATTATCATAAATTAAGACAAACCAGAAATCTATTATCAGAAGTAAAACGGAGCATCTGCAGGTAGAAATTTCTTACCACTAGAATTGCTTAAGTAGGTGTAATACGCAACATACCTCTCAACATCCAAATATTCTCATGTTTGGAGATATCCATTCATAATGCAGCTAAACCATGTATTGCTGGATTTGCTAACCCTAATAGACTTAAATAGGACATATTATTAGCTGGGGTAAGTCCACATATCTCCACTGATATGGAGCTATGCTGCTTTATACCAGCTGAAGATAAGGCCCTCAATGTTCAGCAGTTGACGATGTGTCTAGTTAACAATGAGATGTGATCAGCACAGTACATGTTATATTTTCTGTAATGTATAATTTTAAAAATTTGGATGGATTGTTAATTATTGGGAATACTCAGCTGCTTGAACCTCAGTGTGAGAATCCATGAGATTGCTAAACAAAGCATTGAGATACTTCTAAAAATTTTGAAGGATAATGTTTGAGGACTCAGAGCATTTGCCGCCTTAGGCTATGCCATGAAACAACCGTGGTATTACTCTGTCTAAAAATCCACAAAACAGTTTTAAAGAATCATTGAGGAAAGTGGGGGGGGAGCATGGTTAGAAGTGTTTTTGTGTTTTCTGAATAATTATAAGATGAAAATATTAAAATAGACTATTACCATACTAAACCAGTTTAGTTTCAGCATTACAAAATCTCTTTGGGTTTCTATAAAAGAAACAGCAATGAAAAGATCTAGGGAAAAGAACACTATTTTAATATTAAAACATTCTTAGAATAGAAAACTATTTATGGATGATTTTAAATTCAGTAGCATGTCCAAGTACAGTAATAAAGAATCTCTAATAGGTTACTTGCAAGTTTAACAATACATACTTAATAAAATCACATACAGGTAAAACAGAACATTAAGTTTTGTTAGCCAGAATTTTATTTCTGTGTCTCATTAATCCATGTGGCTGAGTTGCATTTTCTTCATAGTTGTGTCTGTTCAGTTTTAAACTGATTCCTGGCAGCATAGTCTCTGTGTCACCCAAGAGGCTTACTTAGAATGATTGCCTCTTAATAGCCCGTGCATTGGAGTTGTTTACTGCCAGCAGTTGAAATTAACCATAGTGCCTGGTAGCCCAAGAGAGACAAAATTTCCAAATTAGAGGCTCAGCACTTTTCATTTCTCAGGGAGCCTTTACATCAAATGTACTCAGAGAGCCAAGTCATTTTAGTAATTTAAATCTGAGTAAAGGATTAACAGAACATCATCAGTGATTTACCACAACAAATAAGACACATAACAAAATCAGTATTAATATTAAGTCCAATATAAGATAACCTACATTAGTACATGTTTGGTGTTTGTATATAAGAAACTAATAAAGCCAATCATAATGTGAGGAGATGCTGTATAAGGTTATTTGTGCAGATTTGCTGATGCTTCTCAATCCTGACATGCACTATTGCTGTTATTACTGTCCTCTGCCTGTCATGAGGAGAGAACAACAGCTGTGCTTGACTGCTTACTGTTTGGTGCTGTGAGCAAACCTCTGTTATGGACTGTGCTGGAACAATGGGCTTAATTCTCCTCTAATTTAAACTGATTTTACAACAGTGTAATTCCATTGACTTTGGAGTTGCTCCTGATTTACACCAGCACAGCTAAAATGACAATCAGGCCCTTGAAGCAGTCTTGCTTGCAACCTATTGTCAGTGGAACTGAAACTCTCATCTTCATACATGAAAAGCTAGTGCTTTAATCCATTGTTTTGCTTCCTCTCTAACTCCAATAACTTATTTTAAAGCATATAGGGGAAAAAAGTGCTCTAGGTATATGTATAAAAAAAAGTTAAAAATCAAGTTGAGCAAATATTTACCACCAACCCTTTCATCTAAACAAAGTTGAAATTTTCCTCTTCACCTAGCACCCAGCCTCACTTGGAGAAATCCATGGCAAAATTCCCCTTGACGTTAGTGATGTAGGATCACACTCCAGCAAAAGTATAGATAATATAGATCAGGGGTGGGCAAACTACGGCCCGAGGCCCACATCCGGCCCTCCAGCCTATTTAATCCGTCCCTTGAGCTTCTGCTTGGGAGTGGGGTCTGGGGCTTGCCCTACTCCCACACTCCAGCTGTGGAGCGGGGTTGGAGGCCGCTCTGAGCGCAGGTGCCGAAGCTCCCGGAAGCAGCAGCATGTCCCCCCTCTGGCTCCTACATTTTGGGGTAGCCAGGGGGCTCTGCATGCTACCCCAGCCCCAAGCGCCACTCCTGCAGCTCCCATTGGCTGGGAACTACAGCTAATGGGAGCTGCAGGGGCAGCGCCTGCGGACGGGACGGCGCGCGCAGAGCTGCCTGGCCGCAACCTCCGCATAGGAGCCAGAGGGTGGACATGCCGCTGCTTCCAAGAGCTGCTTGAGGTAAGCGCCACCCAGAGCCTATATAAGAAAAAGACCGAAAAATCGGGACTGTCCCTATAAAATCGGGACATCTGGTCACCCTATTGCATGGATTCATCAGCCCAAGGATGCTGTAAAGCCAACTTTACATGGCCAAAGGATGATTTCCTCTGTATAAAGGGAGGGGAGACCTAGACAGTTCAGTGCTGCCACAGGGTAGGGTTACCATATTTTAATATTCTAAAAGGAGGACACTCCGCGGGGCCCCGCCCCTGCCCCCAGCCCCGCCCCCAGCCCTGCACCAACTCCGCCCCTTCCCCGCCCGGCCCCTCCTCAACTCCACCCCTTCCCCAAAGTCCCGCCCAACTCCGCCCCCTCCCCTGAATGCTCCACCCCCCTGCTTCTTCCCCTCCCCTGCTTCCCGCGAATCAAATGTTTGCGGGAAGCCTGAGGCAGGCAGGCAGGCAGGAGGTAAGCTGGGGCTGGGGTGGTGGGGGGCGGGGCACGAGGAGGCGTGGCCCAGTCCGGCCCCCCTGGCCGAGCGGCTCCCTCCGGTGGCTGGCCCCGGCCAAGAGGCTCTGGCCCCGGCGTCTCTGGCTCGGCTCGGGCCCTGGGGCGCTGACCCCAGTTCCGGCCGAGCGGCTCCGGCCCTAGCGACTCCAGCTCGGCTCGGGCCCCCGGGCCCCGGCTGAACGGCACCAGCCAGCGGCCGCACCCCCAGCCCCGGTCCCAGCGGCTCCGGCCTGGCTCGGGCCCCGGTTCCGGACAAGCAGATCCGGCCCTGGCCCTGGCCCTGGCCCTGGCCCTGGGCGAGCGGCGCTGGCCAGTGGCTAAGCACCCCCAGCCCCGGTCCCAGCGGCTTGGGCCCCGGTTCCGGTCGAGCGGCTCCAGCCCGGCCCCGGCCCCAGCGGCTCAGGCTTTGGCCCCAGCGGCTCCAGCCCAGACCCAAGCCCCATGACTCCTCCTTATTTTCCCAGCCATGTCCGGCTTTTTGGAATTTCCTCCCGGACAGGGATTTGAGGACCAAAAAAGCCGGACATGTCCGGGAAAATCCGGACGTATGGTAACCCTACCACAGGGGCTTTTGTGCCAGACCTCTTGGCTGCAGTCAGAACAGAGGGTGTGGCTGGGGAAAATGGGGGCATGGCCTCGGTATGCCTGAGCACCAGCAATCCCCAGCTACCACAATGATTCCCTAGTAGCATAAGCTACCAGTGCAATTTAGAACAGCCCTCTGACTGCTCTAATCAGTATAGGGGGACTAGCCCAGTGCCGGGAAATACAAAAGTCGTCTCATTTTGTTTTCTGTGCATTGCACCCTTAAATCTAAGGAATTTGCTTGCCTGTCTCCCTGGGTGGGCAAATGGTGTGAGTGAATTGAAAATGAACAGTGAAATTGAATTGAATTTGTAACAGTGTGAGCAACACATATTGCTCCCTAGGGGACTGATACACTGGTCTACAATTTTTGAGAAGTCGTCTGCTTCAGAGATAAAATGTGCTATTTATTATGTATTTTGATGTGCTGAATTCAAATATGACAATTAAACCAACTGATTGGCTACTGTTTCTAAGATATTTAAGTTTTTACATTTTATGTGTATGTATATTGTGTAGATAGTAGAGTTTTAATCATAAATTGTAAACCTAGGTCTTTTCATGTGTTTATGGTTGCTTTACATGATAATATTTCACCTGTCCTGTTTATGTAACACTTTAAAAATCAGCAAAAGGGTTATATAAATAAAATTTATTATGAAACAAAAGGCAAAAAACTATTATGTACATAGTTTAGACCTATTCAGTGTCTACTCGGCGCTTCTTGGCTTGTCTCTTGTATTCATTAAATGGAGCATCTCTTGTCACTGTCCAGCAATAGTCTGGAAGCATTGATGGGCTCCATTTGCCCTGATAGCGTTTCTCCATTGTTGCAATGTCCTGGTGAAATCGCTCGCCGTGCTCGTCGCTCACTGCTCTGCAGTTTGGTGGAAAAAAATCTAGATGAGAGTGCAAAAAATGTTGCAACCAAGGCTTTTGTATGCCTTGAGGAGGTTTTCCACCAACAACCTGTAGTTATCTGCCTTGTTGTTTCCGAGAAAATTTATTGCCACTAACTGGAAGGCTTTCTATGCCCTCTTTTCCTTGCCACGCAGTGCATGGTCAAATGCATCATCTCGAAGAAGTTCACGAATCTGAGGACCAACAAAGACACCTTCCTTTATCTTAGCTTCACTTAACCTTGGAAATTTTCCACGGAGGTACTTGAAAGCTGCTTGTGTTTTGTCAATGGCCTTGACAAAGTTCTTCATCAGACCCAGCTTGATGTGTAAGGGTGGTAACAAAATCTTCCTTGATTCAACAAGTGGTGAATGCTGAACACTTTTCCTCCCAGGCTCCAATGACTGTCGGAGTGGCCAATCTTTCTTGATGTAGTGGGAATCTCTTGCACAACTATCCCATTCTCAGAGAAAACAGCAGTACTTTGTGTATCCAGTATGCGGACCAAGCAAGAGAGCAACAACCTTCAAATCGCCACAAAGCTGCCACTGATATTGGTCATAGTTTATGCACCTCAAAAGTTGTTTCATGTTGTCATAGGTTTCCTTCATATGGACTGCATGGCCAACTAGATTGATGGCAAAACATTGCCATTATGCAGTAAAACAGCTTTAAGACTCGTCTTGGATGAATCAATGAACAGTCTCCACTCAACTGGATCGTGAACGATGTTGAGGGCTGCCATCACACCATCGATGTTGTTGCAGGCTACAAGATCACCTTCCATGAAGAAGAATGGGACAAGATCCTTTTGACGGTCACGGAAGATGGAAACCCTAACATCACCTGCCAGGAGATTCCACTGCTGTAGTCTGTAGCCCAACAGCTCTGCATTACTCTTGGGTAGTTCCAAATCCCTGACAAGGTCATTCAGTTCACCTTGTGTTATGAGGTGTGGTTCAGAGGAGGAGGATGGGAGAAAATGTTGGTCCTGTGACATTGATGGTTCAGGACCAGAAGTTTCATCCTCTTCCTCTTCCTCGTCTGACTCAAGTGAGAATGATTCTGGTGCATCAGGAACCTGCAGTGCTTCTCCGTGGGGTACTGGGCATATAGCTGATGGAATGTTTGGATAATGCACAGTCCACTTTTTCTTCTTTGACACACCTTTCCCAACTGGAGGCACCATGCAGAAGTAACAATTGCTGCTATGATCTGTTGGCTGTCTCCAAATCATTGGCACTGCAAAAGGCATAGATTTCCTTTTCCTGTTCAACCACTGGCGAAGATTTGTTGCACAAGTGTTGCAGCATATGTGTGGGGCCCACCTCTTGTCCTGATCTCCAATTTTGCAGCCAAAATAAAGGTGATAGGCTTTCTTAACCATACTGGTTATACTGCGCTTTTGTGATGCAAAAGTCACTTCACTACAAACAGAGCTTCGTTATGATTGCATCATCCATGACTTCTAGGAATAACATGATGCAATTCATATCCTATATGATGCAATACCGGCTTCAGATTGCATCATTCATTGTTTTGCCTAAAAAGCAAGTACTGTCCAAACCCAGTCATAGATTTATTCATCGATCCAGTCAAAGATGTATTTTAGTCATTTCTGGTTTAAATTGAGATCCCTTCCCTTTATAACTCACTTATCCTCCGCCATTCCCAAGTCAAGGGTCGTATATACTGACCCAATAGCATATCTTGAAAACTAGAGCCAATCAACAATTTTAAGCATCATTTTCATTCTCAGTGACCCAGAATTAGTAAAGTTTGCCTACATTTATTTCAGAAGCATTTTGGCTGTAGAGCAGTGATATTTGTTCTGTGTTTGTCATTATTTTTACTCTGAAATAAAATCAGCCATTCTATAGGAACCTTTTCCATGCTTTTGTGGTGCCTGGCCCTTTAACTTTGGGAATGATGAGCAGCTGCTGCCCTAAGGTGCTCATTTTGCATTTGAACTGCTGCAGGCTACACCTTCCTCCCTTCCAGCTGGTGAGTTTTCTTTGCTCCTGTTATAGCTTTCTTTTTTATTTATTCTTGAGGCGCTGGCACATCCTAACAATCTCCGTGTTACCCTAGCAAGCTAAAACATTTGCACTGCATGGGGGACTTGCCACTTCGCTATATGCCAACAACAATGCAGGAAGCAACTGGAGGTGGAAAATTTTTCATTGTGTGGTATTCATCCATTTATGCAGCTGACTGATCGCTTTGAAATGATTTGCATAATCTGGCAGAAGTGGGAGGTATCTTGCAGACATGTAGAAGTGAATCAAAGTTAGTTTGTTGTAAAGGCCTGCTCAAAATGATGTGGTATTCTTAAAGCACAGCGAGAAATACCCAGCTCAAAAGTATTCCATGAATAGTTTCTTTCTTTCAATACAATCCTTGAAATTTAAAGTGTCCAGTCTTTCTGGCCTGAAGTTTGAGTGTCCATCAAACAAAATCCATCTAGCCAATTCAAAATAAAACAGAGCGGTCAAACAAGCTCAAGGACCTTTAGATATTATATTCTTAAACTCAAAAGCAGGACTTGAGAAATTAAAGCACAAATTGTGTTCAAAGATTTTGTAAAATAGTGTGTTTGTGTTATGTTTTCAGGTGTTCTCAAAAATGACATGATGATAAGGATCATGCATTGTATGAGTATTCTCAGGTATTTGTTGTTATCATGATTATTTGTACAAGCTACACCTCAAGGCCCCATGGAGCTAGATGGTGTACAAAAACGTAGTCAGAGACAGCCTCTGCCCCATTTGCTTACAATCTAAGTAGTGAGTGGGGGAAGGAAGTGGTTTTTATCCCTCATTTTACAGATGGGAACTGCAGCATAGAGAAACTAAAGGTCAGATTTTTCAAATGGGCTTTGCATCCACATTCAAGGTAAGATTTAAAAAAAAAAAACAACCCTCTGCTCCCATTAGGCAGCAAAATAAATGGCCAAATATTAGGTATTGAGCTGTTCTGAAAATCCGATCCTAAATGGCTTATATAAGATCACACCAGCAATATTGGCAGAGCCTGGAACTGAAGCTAGATCCGTTGAGTCCCCGTCCAGTATATCCGTCACAAGAGCATACTTCCTCTCATACAATTTTGGATGGGAAGGAGAAAGTGATCCTGAATCTTTACTTTACGACAGAGAATTTTATTCAGAAACTGAAAAATAAGTGTCCCTGGTTAAGATGTATATGAAACAATAGTAATGTTTTCAGTGGTATCTAGGGCTGTCTGGGACCAAAATACTTAACCCACTTGGCTGCATGATCATCATATGATTTGTCTGTTACCTGGGAGGAAAAGAGCAGGTGGGGAGACCTTGCTAACTTTTAAAAATGGCTTTGATCTATTTTTACACCTATTATGCTCACTAGTTTTAGTTGCTGTTAAGGTGATTCGGGAGACCTTTTGGTCTTTTGTTAACTTTCCCTTTTATAGTTCTTAGATGTTCATCTGCTCAAAAAAGTCTCTAAAGCTGCTAGTAAAAATAATACCTGAATATCTACCGTGCAAAGATTCAATGTGGGATGATAATAATTTGCCACTTACAAGCATACAACACTTTTCATCTGATGATCTCAGCATACAATGCAGTATTAAAGAGCTATCATCTTACCCTTTAAAATTGCTCTTTTCCTTGCAAGTGATGTTCCATAGGCTCACAGTATGTTGACAATACATCTGAAACTGAGAGTAGTGAGTCAAGAAGACAGGAATAGTAGAATCTAGTTTTGTTGTTTAAATATATCTGAAAATTCTAACTCACTGCTTTGCCTTATAGATGTCTGTGTGTGTGTGCAATTCTTTATATATAATATTATTTGCTACTTTCATTTATTTTTTTTAAATATTAAAAAAAGAAGAGAATTTAATATCTAAGCTTCCCCACATGGGGGGTGGGGGAGAAGCTTAGAGTCTCTCAACCATGCAAGTATATTTGGGGTGGGGTAGAAATGGTAAGATTCTCAATTATGTTTTCAATGGGGCTCCCCAAAACAGATTGTTCATGTTCATCCTTTCTCTAATATGTTTCCTACTAGATGCTAAAGTGTTGGCCTTCAAAAAGAGATCTGACCTGCATTAGTTCGTGCCATGCATGGAAGACTATGGAATGCATCATCTACCCACAAAAAACTAAACTCTTCAAAAATAAAACTAAGTTCCTTAAGTTTCCTGTGATGGTGCTTTAAAAACAGAGTGATTCTGGCAATGTGAGGCTGCTCTAGAAATGATAGCGAATAACTGGACTTTAGAAAGAGATAATATTCTTTTCATGCTTAACAAAGTAATGCACCTGGAGATTTATTTCTCATCTCTAATGCAGTTTTGACAGAATAACAGCACATTCGGTATCTGCTCTTTTGCTTTTATCAATTTCCTAGAGCATAGCATGAACATAGACTGATACAAAAACAAGTGGCAAAGCACCCTTAGAATTTAAATTTCACTGTTCCCTCTCTATAAAGCAGGCCTTGCCCAGCCACACACTTTGGGAGAAGTCTTTGCTGTAAAAGAGGCATTCTACAAAGGACTTCAGTGAAGTTAGAAGTCAGAGAGCACTAGTAGCCTTATTGAAGGGAAAAGTTGCAGATAAAATGAAGGAGCATTGCAATTCAATCCGGAAGAGACTGTGAGAGAGGCACAGTCTGTTTCAGTCTTTTACTCTCTTGGCATGGTACAGGACTGTGAATAAGAATAAGGAAATGGAAATAACCACTCTATCCTGATTTCCACTCAAGGGAGAGACTGGAGCACTGATCATTAAGAGATCTCTGCAACTGCTTCCACCTGGGTATATTTATAAAGAAAAATTGTTACATGCAGGAGAGAGAGCATCGTAATGTTATGAATTCCTAACAGCTCGCTGTGAGCTGAAAGGCAAAATGTCTGGTAGAAAAGAGAAGCCTAGAGTCCCTTTGCAGCAACAATATGGTAGCATTGAGAGAGACAAAGAATAAGCTTACTGTAGATTTTATAGAGGTATAAATGAGAGACTTTCTCATCCCTCCCACCCACCAAAAATAATAGTGTAGACAAATGTATCCCTATTTAGTTGCTTAATAGGTCTAGAAATATATTCCTACTTTCAAAGATAAATGAACACAAAGTGCGTGTGAATCTTACTGTATCATATACACTTTTTTTTTTTGAAGAAACATCTGCCAATTTTCCCAGCTATTAGCAAAAATGCATGTGGAGCTGTAGCATTTCAAAGTGCATGGGGAAATCCTAGAACCTGCATATAGTTTGTGTATATTGGCTGCACAGAAGAGTGATCTATTGAGGATTTGGGATGTGGGGAAGGAACTAAATTTTCCCCTTTATCCCCACCAGTTCCAATTGTCCCTCTATATCATGCCCTAAACATAGCCAGGTGTGCTGGAGCGGAACATACACGGGATCCATAACCTCTTTCTAGGCTTCTTAGAACCTGTCCCCTCTTCTGTGCAATAAGAAATACACTGGTTTTGGAAACATGGGTTCAGATGAGAATCTAGGCCATGCAGAGACTTAATATTTTTGGCCTATCTGAAAGAGGTTGCTCTTAGTAATTCTATAGGTCCAGATTGTTAAAAAGTGCTCATTGAGCAAAATTCCCATTTAGGCATCTTAAAAATAATAATAAAAAAAAACGGCCAGGTTTCTAAAGTGTTCATCAGCACCCAATGTGGGTTTTTGGAAAATCTGGTCCATAAAATTCATTTTGTCTCAACTGTACTGAAGAATCATTAAATAATTCTATTGTATAATATACTCTTGTAAGATCTAGTTCACTTTCTCTGAGTTTCCATTTGAGCAGACCTTCCCCATGGTGAAACAGAATCTAAATTAGACCAAAATCTCCCTAGGATTCTTACCAACTTCCCTGCAGTATGAGGATGAATGTCTGTAAATTGCTTTGATGATGAAAAGTGACCTAGTATATAAGTACTAAGTATTTTTATTAATATTATAGTTATATCTATGTATCTATAGAGACAGCTCCTTCTTGCCTCATGCACATAATCCTATTGAATTCAGTGAATCTTCTTGTGTGAGTAAGGTGTGGAGGATTTGGCCCATAGCAGTTTTTTTTTTTAAAGAATTTATGGATATGTGGAGTAATTTTGATTGAGACAACTTATTAAATAAGGATGGAGCTCAGCTTGTAGTCCTGGCATCTGAAATGCTGGTGAGAAGATGACACTGTTCTCTAGAATTAATTAATATTTTGTTTATTATTGCTACAGTTCTACATAGATTTACATGGTGCTTTACGGACAGAGAAAAGAGGTGACACTCTAAACCCCTGTGTTTTGGACTGAAATCCCCATGGCACAAGGTTGAGCCCATGCAGGACTGGAACCTAAGCTATAGCATGGCTAAGGGTGGAAAATAAAGTAGAAGGGGGTATGGGAAAGAGGACACCTTTAACCATACAAATCACAGGATATCCTTTGACTGGTTTCTCTTTTTTCATTGTTTTGATACATGATGGGTGAGACCTTCAAGACGGCACAGCACTGACCTACCTCTGCTCCTACTGTTTTCTTTGGGAGCAGAACTGAGCCATGTCACGGGATGCTGTCTCAGACCGTGTGCTGTCTCAGCTGCTAAAGGGTTAATAGGAAAACTGACTGCCAGCTCCATTATGGCTGATTGGCAGATTCACAACAGCTGCAGAGATGAAAGGACTGCAGAGCAGAAGGGCAGGGTGGCTGCCAGAGAGGCTGAGGAGCCATAGAAAGTGGTAGTCTTCACTAGGAGGGGGCACCTAAGATCGAGGGTGACTGCTAAGAGGTCAGCACTGAGCACTTTGGTAAATCTTACACTATGTTTCTAGTCTGAGGGGAAATGAAGCAGGAATGATGGAGCAGAGGTCAGTATTGCAAGACTAGCCAAAAAGATATCTTGAGTGATTTGAAGGAATAAAAATAAGTATCATGGTGTGGAGAAAAGGTACTGATTGCTTACTGAGAAAGAGACCGGGGAGCAGCCTGGCATGTTGATCTGACAGAGCCTATGGTGTGAGTGGAAGAGTAATTGGAGATAATATTTTTATGTATGACAGAAGAGATGTAGGAAATAGAGGATGAAATACCTGAGAAGGAGATTGGAAACCAGTATAAAGGTCCAGGGATAAAGTCAGAGTGGGAAGCAAAGGAGACTATTTTTAACAGCAGAATGTCAGATGGATTGGAGGAGTGCAGAAGAGAGAATCGGAGAGACCTGAAAGAAGGTGAGAGATGATTAGGGCATGGACCAAAGGTATAGTAGCAGGGATAAAGGAGGAGGATCCAATTTTGGAGATACTTTAGAGGACATAACAGCCTGCTTATGGCAGGAAGAGAAACAATAGTTAAGGTTATGAAGCTGCGTCTCTGGGGAGAGGGTAAATTATTGATAAGAAAGAAAAGACAGTGTGGAGATGAGAGGGGTAAGATAAGAAGTCCCCCCACTGCCTGGTCCAATTTGAATTGGCTGGGAACAGCTGTTGGAAAGAGAGCTGGACATGCAGGACTGGGTGTGTGGGGAGAAAGCTTAAATACATTAGATACACAGGACCAAATTCAGAATTAGCCTATGGCGCACTTGTATCAGCTAGGCAGATGTAAACACTCTGTAAAATATCTCCAGCACAGGGAACCGCTATGCCAGGCACACAGCTGCTTCTCAGAGGCATTCGAGAACATGGCTGGAGGTGGTCGGAGGAGGAGCCATACCGAGAGCTGGTACTGCACCTCAGCAATTTCCTAATTCGGCAAATCCCATACAAGCTATGGCAACACAGAACACAAATCAAGGCATCCCTCAGGGCTTTCTTAGCCTATGGGTGTGGACAAATTAGTCCCTGGATTAAGCTGTCTCCAATCTCTCTGAGTCAGCATTACAACTGGTATAGGGATGAATTTGCCCTATAGTGCTTGGGCAGGCGGTGCAATGGGATGGGGACCAATAAAGGAGCTGTGAGGCAATGTAATGGAGAGTTTCTGGATACTACTATTTCCAACCAAGGAAGGCTCTAAAGACGTGATTGAAGAAGTAGGAGATCTAGTCAAGCCAAGGACCACAGATGGAGGTGAGGGGGTATAAGGAGAAGGACATGATTCATCATGTCACAGGAGAATGATAATGGAGCTGGGATCCTGGACTTGGTCATGAGAATCATTAGTGTCAACAGTGAGAGTATGGCCAGTAAATCGGTGAGAGCAGAAGTAAGATTGCAGAGAGTCCAGGAAAGTATTAGAGGAGAGGAAAATCCTGGCAGTAGAAGCTAGTGGTATAGGAAAGGAAGGAGTACTCAAGGAAGGAATTTTTCAGATAGACTATAATGTAGCATGTTTAAAAGCAGAGGGAAAGGACCAGAAGAAAGCGAGCAATTTCGATTGAAAACAGGGGAGTTTTTAGTGGGAGTGAAAGAAAAGGGCAGGAGCCAGAGGAAAGAGCAAGGTAAAAGAGGAGGTTTTTTCTTAGCATCCATTTTCCCTGAAAGAAATAGATGAAGTATCATTCTGTACATATTAATTTATACTCCAGGGGCTACCTCTAAACAATAATATATTCATATGCTGATGCCAATCAAGACAGAAAATCCTCCTTTCTGTAGACCAAAAACAGTAATTTAATGTTTTACTGTATTCTCCTGACATTTTGGAATATATTGTAGATAATGAATCATGACCAAGAATGATAAGACTATAAAAGTTTTAGATGGGCCACTCTGCAGGAAACATTTTATTCTGCATTTGCTGTAACTATTTCTTGCTGCTGATATGTTCTAAAGTCTGTTTACAAATAGTGTCAAAATAATGAGGAACTGAGAAGTCAAAAAAAACCCTGTACAGCTGATTCTTAAGCTTTAGTTTTGAAGTATATATTTTTCATGGTCACTGCATTTTTTCCCCTGAGCTTCAGCCCAAACCCAAATGCCTACACTGCAATTTTATAGCCCCACAGCCTAAGCCATGCAAACCCCAGTCAGCTGACCTGGGCTCTGAGACTCAGTGCCATGATTTTTTTTAATTGCAGTGTAAACATACTCTTAGTCTCTCCGTTCCTCCGTTCCCCATCTGTAAAATGGGCATAATAGCACTGCCCTATCCCACAGGGGTTGTTGTGAGGATAATTTCATTAAAGACTATGATGTGCTCAGACAGTATGGCAATGGGGAGGACATATAAGTAACTTACTTTCTATTCTATTCCACACTGTAAACAAACCTAATATATGACCAATTAATCCAAAGGGTTTATTCAAGTTAAACACTTTTCTAGATCAGGGGCTTATCTCCTGTGTAGTCTTGTTGACTCCAATAGAGTTGCACAGATGTAACTGAGGGCAGAATTTTGCTGCTAATGTTTCATTTCAGCAATAGGACATGACAGGCAGAGCATTTCTGGAGAATTTAAATTGTTGCCAAAGGCGAAGTGACTTTTACCTCCTAGAAAGCTTAACAAAAGAAAACCTAAAAGAAAACCCTGCTTTAGTATGACAAGTACATTTTAAAATATCATGGAATTAGTACAGTTTCCCTGAACTTTAAGCTGTTGTCAGATTCATATAACCATTGACATCCCAATAGTTCTTTTGGTCATCTTCAATTATTTCCCAGCCCTCCCGTCCCTTTGCCATGGTCTCCATTGGCACAACTATTCTCCAGGCATTTTTTAAAAGGATAGATTCACAAAATGACAGTGAGGAGAAAGAGGTGCCACCCTTTTAACTTCTAATACAGTGGTTAGGGCAATCCCTTGTGCTCTGGTACAGGGATTTGAACTTGGATCCCCCACTTCCCACGAGAGTACTCTAAACTACTAGGCTATGGGCATTCTGAAGTCACGCTGTCTCTGTCTGTCCTGTTGAAGCTGTTCCACTTTGTATAAATAATTAAATATTCAGCGGATCAGGGACTTGAATTTGGGTTTCCCACCTCCCAAGTTATAGAGTAATTCTCCCTCTGTGTGTATGACAATGATTAGTTAACTGTTCCACACACAGCAGAACAGCTTCAATAGGAAAGATTGAGAGAGACCCATCCAAGAATAGCCCATAGCCTGGTGGTTGGGGCACTATTCTAGGAATGGGGAGAAAGAATAGTCTGACCCATTTCTGAAGAAACCCACCCTGGATACATCAGTTCACTCAGTGTCAAACTGCTATTCCTGAGCAAGCTTTTTAGAGAAGCTAACCAATGGCCAAATGTTAATGTAATAGAAACTAATATCTTTGACCAATATAATCTGTATTCAGGCCAAGACACAGAACTGAAACCTCTCTAGTGGCTCTGGTGGATGATATCCTGCTGATCATTTATAGATGATCCATTCCCATCTTCCTGGATCTCTGTGCAGCATTCAACACTTGACCATAAATTACTGTTCTGCCTGAGTAAGGTGACAGGGTCCTGGGTAATGCACTAAAATAGTTTAAGTCTTTCTTGGAGGTACATAACCAATGAGTAGTGATGGGAAACTACACCTCCATCCACTAGACACTTCTCTTGTGGAGTCTTACAAGAATCTATCCTCCATTCCTATTCAACATCTACATACAGCACGTAGGTGAACTGGTCAGATGACCTGGATTCAAGTGCCAGCAATATGCAAATGATACACAGCTCCATCTATCTTTCAATACTTATGACCATACCACAACTACTAGATGGCCCAGTGATTGGACAAAATCAGCTCATGGATGAAGGCCAGCTAGTTGAAGCTAACCCAGAGCAAGGCAGAGGTGATGCTATGGGCAGAGGAAAGCATTTGGAAGAGTTTGCAGCCACACTACAATTCTCTTTGGATGAAGGTGCACACGCCTGCAATCTGTCAGTTCAAGTCCATAGTTTAGGACTGTCATGTATTCCTCACTGATGCTAAGCTCCAACATAGTGATATCCACAAGTAAATACTTTCTATCATTTTTACTTTGTTAGGAGACTCTGTCCCATCCTGGCAATGCAGTGTATCTGGGCATGAAGCCTTCAGTGCCTAGAAAACTCCAGCTGGTACAGAACCCTGGAGTATATCCCCTCAGCAACACTGGCTACTGCAAGCATTGAAATGCGTTCACTCCCTATGCCAGCTTCCCATAGAACATTAGTTCTCAAACTTGAGTAACCCGAGGACCCACATTTTGATTTAAAATGTTACTTCGGACCCCCAGACCCCTGCTGAGCTTGGGCCCAGCCCTCAATCCACCCCTTCCCCAAAGACCCCACCCCACGTCTTTCCACCCCCGCTCCACCCCTGGCCCTCCTTTTCCCCACTTCTTTCTGCCCTCTCCCCCGAGCACCCCTCATCCCCCCTCCTGACCCTCCTTCCCAGCGCCTCCTGCACGCCGGGGAACAGCAGTTCTGCAGCATGCAGGAGGCACTGGGAGGGAGGCGGAGGAGTTGATCAGTGGGGCTGGTGGCCCCAGACATGATTCCACCCCCTCCCCCAAGCACATCCCATCTCCGCTCCTCTCCCTGCCTCCCAGCGCATCCTGCCCACCGGGGAACAGCTGTTCTATAGCATGCATGCAGGAGGCACTGGGAGGGAGGGAGGAGGAATTGGACCCTTTGGAGTATCCTCGCGGACCTCCAGTTTGAGAAACGCTGCCGTAGAATATCTAATCAAGTTTATCTTGCCTGCCTGTGTCTTCAAGCTGTTTAAACCACTTAAGAATACTAGTGCAATAGTTTAGAACAATAAAAACAATATTTTACTCTCCCAATAAACATATGAGCTAAATTTGAAAATAAAATAATTAATGAGTTGTTAGAGCAATAACTTCCTATGAAAAATCCTTTGCCACAAGTCATAACGCTTAAAGTCATAGACCTTTACTTACCACTAAGCTGTTGACTTATCCCCATCTATCATTTCTTCCCTGACCTCAGTTCTCTTAGAAAATATCCAGTCACTACATTTGGTTTCTGTCATGGTTCCTCAGGGTGCACAGTCACCATGGATAATCCCTCTGCTTAAGCAAAAGAGACACTTCCTGATGCTTAACTGGGTGTCGGCTCCCTGACACCACCATTTTGTTAGCCACCCAAACAATTTCTTCAGAGCTCTTATTTTGCATTGCAGGTTAACAATAGGTGCATCACAGTCCCTTAGCCCCTCAAACAGTATCCACCTGTAGTATCCAGCCTCTGATGTTGGACACTCACAGTAATCACCAGGTTTCCAGTTCCCAGGTGAACAGTATACACACAGCTTGATTGGTACAATTCAGAAACAGGTCCTTTAGAGTATTGCAACACTGGGATATATTTATAGTGAAACAATCATACATTTATTATCAAAGGTTAAAATTTATGAGATACTGAGTAAGGATAATGAAAATAGAAATGGTTACATATAAAACAAAAAGGATAACATGCTTTTCAGAGTCTAAACTTAATTTCAATAGGCTAAAATCCTTGTCTAAAGTAGTTTTTCTCCTAAAGCATTCTCCCAGTGTCACCAACCTACATGGCTGGAGTCCACCATTCTTGGATGAAAAACCACTGTCTGGTTGCTCTCTCAGTGATGGATAGAGATGTGTCCTTTTGCCTTTCCCTTATATTCCCCAAAGTCGTCATTTTTGTCCTCAGAGTTAGGGGAAAAAAACCTAATCTTTATTCTCTGTGCCTGGTGACTTTAAGTTGACTTCACATCCTCATGTTGATGTCATATGCAAATAGGCTTCCTGTGTGTTGACTTACAATGCTTAATTTACATTTGATAGAGAGATACACAACTTATCTGTTGTCTGAAATAAACTTGTTTGTCAGCTCTACCTTGGATACCGGATTTAAAAGATATGTTTAATACACATACACAGCTTCTTAAATACCATATGTCACACAGGTTATAAGGATAAATGTGATCCTGGCCATCATCTGAGATCTCAGATGACATTCTTTATAGATAAATACTATGACATCAATATGTTAAATGTAATGAGTTTGTAAGGCCTGATAGGAGAAGTTGTTATAGAACAGTGAAGCCTTTGCCAGTTGTTATTGAGCAGCTCTTATGGTCACAATCTTCAATCCAAATGTTTAACTAAATCAGAATAATCATCAAGTGTATTTAATCACAAATTAAGAGATTTTTGATTCTGCATAAGTATTGATTTAATGATGCAAGGCAGCTATGAATGGTATTATGCAAAGTGTTGAGAAGGAATAATTGATGCAAGGTGAATCTTGTTCTTTACAATAATTTTATTTTTGGTAGAAATCTCTCTCTTTTGATTGCAGGATGTTGCTGAAGGGTTTGAACAATCTTCCATTAAAGTATAAATTCATAGAATCATAGAATATCAGGGTTGGAAGGGACTTCAGGGAGGTCATCTAGTCCAACCCCCTGCTCAAAGCAGGACCAATCCCCAACTAAATCATCCCAGCCAGGGCTTTGTCAAGCCTGACCTTAAAAACCTCTAAGGAAGGAGATTCCACCACCTCCCTAGGTAATTCCAGTGCTTCACCACCCTCCTAGTGAAAAAGATTTTCCTAATATCCAACCTAAACCTCCCCCACTGCAACTTGAGACCATTACTCCTTGTTCTGTCATCTGCTACCACTGAGAACAGTCTAGAGCCATCCTCTTTGGAACCCCCTTTCAGGTAATTGAAAGCAGCTATCAAATCCCCCCTCATTCTTCTCTTCTGCAGACTAAATAATCCCAGTTCCCTGAGCCTCTCCTCATAAATCATATGCTCCAGCCCCTAATCATTTTTGTTGCCCTCCGCTGGATTCTTTCCAATTTTTCCACATCCTTCAGGACACAGTACTCCTGATGAGGCCTCCCAATGTCAAATAGAGGGGAATGATCACGTCCCTCGATCTGCTGGCAATGCCCCTACTTACACAGCCCAAAATGCCATTAGTCTTCTTGGCAACAAGGGCACACTGTTGACTCATATCCAGCTTCTTGTCCACTGTAACCCCTAGCTCCTTTTCTGCAGAACTGCTGCCTAGCCATTCGGTCCCTAGTCTGTAGCAGTGCATGGGATTCTTCCGTCCTAAGTGCAGGACTCTGCACTTGTCCTTGTTGAACCTCATCAGATTTCTTTTGGCCCAATCCTCTAATTTGTCTAATTCTATATTCTCAGAGAGTTAAAAAAAAACAACAACCACCACCGGGACTTGAGCTCATCCGATGATAGTTAAGTCACATTGTTCTCATTGACCAAACACTTGCATCCCTAGGGAGTCCAGATATTCAATGAAAGAATAGTGCAATCTGTTATAGGTCAAAAAATCTACAGGCTACATTTCAGCTACACACCTGCTTAACATTCTATTTAGCATCCCTTTCATGGTCTTTAGAACAATTACATTGTATTTTGGCATTTCACTCCCATTAATTTTATTTAAGAAGGCTTGAAACTGGACCATTGAGTTTGTCCCCCACCTTCTTACTGTCTTCTGTCTGGTGGAAGAAAAAAGAAATAATTAAGCTTGGAGTTTGTAAATATCATTGCATATGCAAGTATAATGACTTAAAGGCAGTTGATTACTTTTGATTTAATGTTGATATGAAACTTAGTTTTATTGGTTACTGCGTAGTACAAAAAAGAGCATTTGCATTTGTTCTTCTAGCACTTTGTCACTGTTTTTATTATAACTTTTCCTGTCACCCAAGCAGCTGCCAAAACCTTTGATTAAATTGAAAAGGTGGGATACAGGCAAATTTATCTGATATTATTATAAGATCCTGTTAACTGAAATGCCTATTTCCCTGATCTAAATCCACATTTTAATGTTTAATTATTATAATTCAAAGTGGTGTATTTCTTCAGTTTTGAGCGGAACCAAAGTTTAATGTACTTACTGGAAAAAGCAGGTATTATCCAATCATTATAAAATTGTGTCTAGGAACAAAACAGAATTATAAGTGCAGGAATATTCTTAATTAGAATAACTTGTATTTCTGTTAGGCCATAATCTGGTATATAGGCACCGAGTTTATAATCTCACAGGCGGGTGCTCACCCCCGGCTCTGCCCAGACCCCGCCCCCACTCCACCCCTTCCCTCAATGCCCCACTCCCACCCTTCTTCTTCCCACCCTTGCTCTGCCCCTTTCCCCGCCCCTTCCCTGCCTCTTCCTGCCCCTGCCCACAGTTCCACCTCCTCCCCCCCCAGCACCTCCTGATGCCGCAAAACAGCTGTTCCATGGTGGGCAGGAGCCTCTGGGAGGGAGGGGGAGGCACTGATCTATGGGGCCTCAGGTAGGTGGGAGGCACTGGGAGGGGGTGGGGAGATACTGGACGGGGGATGTGGGTGGGTGCTAACCACCCACTATTTTTTTCCATTGGTGCTCCAGCCCCGGAGCACCCACAGAATCTGTGCCTATGATCTGGTATGTAGCTGGTGAAATAATACCAAAGTGATATTTATTTTAAATCTTTCAGTTTAAGTAGTTTTCCAATAGCTAAGACATTTTAAATTGTTTAAATACCATATTTGCATAGAATTAGCATTGACGGGAACGCATATTTGGTCCTTAATAGTGAATCTATTCAGAAAATCTTTACTGAACAAAAGTGTAGGCAACACATTCTCAAACATCCATAAAAGTGATTGTTGCAACTATCAAAGAACAACTTCCTTCTAGTGTCTGCATTGCTTTGATGTTGCTGTTTAAAGAAAGTATCATAGGTACCTAAATATAATAGCACATTTTTCAACAAATTAAAGATGGGCAGGATTTACATTATCTGACTCCAGGTGATTAACACTTCTGCATCTACTAATCCCATCCTGCTGTTTGATTCCAAAAGGTGGTAATTCCAAGAGTGATGTGAAAACATGGCAGCATTATGTTGATATTAAATTACTTAATTATTCTGTATTGCTCAGTTAATGCGATGCAGTTGAACATGATATGTTTTATTAAAAGATGGAAGTGCCTTTGGGGGAGGAGAGTTTGTAAATAAGACACAGCATATTTCAAAGTAAAATGATACTAAATACAGCATCGTATAGATGAAAATAATTTGCGTCTATGAATTACCTGTTATGCAGCATTGTTGCTATTCTTACCAGCCATCTTTTTGCCACATAGACACTGGGTTTTATTTCAGCTAGCCATGGGGTATACTGTATAATCAAATTTGTAATTTCATATAAAATGTATTGTTTGACAGCATCTTGTGAAAAGGACCGAAATCATTTATTCACCTTTGACACAAAAACTGCTAAGCCATCTTGGGTGAGGGGAAAGGGGGAAGAAGTCATGTAACACTGTGCTGCATCCTGCAATAGTAGATGTTCTTAGAAAACATATGTCTCCAACTAAGGCCTTGTCTACACTACAGAGTTTTGTCGACAAAACAATGAATGCGTACACACTGTGATGCGACTTTTGGTGGCAAAAATGCCCTGTTTTGGCAACAAAATAAAACCACCCTGACGAGAGACATAAGGCTTTTTGCACAAAAATTTTATCAACGAAGTGCCAGTGTGGACACCATGCTTGATTTTATCACGTTAATTAGCCTCCAGGAGGTGTCCCACAATGTCCATCCTGACTGCTCTGGTCAGCAGTTTGAACTCCACTGCCCTGCAACCAGGTAAACAGCCATCTGCCCCTCCCCCTTAGAAGCCCCGGGAATTTTTGAAATTCCATTTCCTGTTGGGTTGGCGTGGAGAGGTCTCATTACATCTTCCCAGGTGACCATGGTGGCTTATCACAGCAAGCACTCTCCTGCTTGGACCACTGCGGAGCTGCTGGATCTGCTTAGTATATTGGGGAGAGGAGGCTGTGCAGTCCCAGCTGTGCTTGAACCATAGGAATTTTGATACCTATGGGCAGATTTCTGGAGGCTTGTGTGAAAAGGGCTATGATTGGGACATGCTGCAGTGCAGACCTAAGATAAAGGAGCTGAGGCATGCGTACCTTAAGCCGAAGGAGGCAAACTGTCGTTCCGGTGCTGTACCCAAGATCTGCCAGTTCTACAAGGATTTGGGTGTTGTCCTCAGTGGCGACTGCACCTCTACCACCAAGAGCCCTGTGGATTCTTTGGCAGGCCTGGAGGCAGCAGAAAGAGGACCTAACCTGGAGGACGAAGTCATCGATGAAGAGGTGGAGTTAGACAACAATGTGGAGCTCCCAGTGGGGTCGCCTGGTGGGGCAGACAGCCAGGAACTGTTCACCACTCCCGAGGTGTCTAGCCAGTCTCAGCAGTTGCTCTCTGGCGAGCAAGAAGCAGGAGAGGAGACGCCTGGTAAGTGGTTGTGGTTTGTGTAGTGCGGAGATGGGTTCAGGGTATAGAAATGTACAAGGCTGGCTATGTTTCTGTGTGCTGGACATTCCCCTGTGCAGCTAAGCAGTATGGCGGAACAGGGTGTTGATGCACACCGAGCTCTCATGGGAATCCTCCAGAGAGATCTCTAGGAAAGTTTCCTGGAGGTACTCAGCAATCCTCTGCCAAAGGTTCCTTGGCAGAGCAGCTTTGTTCCTTCCCCCGTTGTAGGAAACTTTCCTGTGCCATTAGGCAATCACTTGTATAGGGATCAGAGCGGCACACAGGCAAGTAGCACAGGGACTAGGGCAGAAGCCACAAGTATGTAGTAGATGTGCCCTTGCTTCCCTGCTTACCCTCAGAGATATGTGCTACAGTGACCCCCGCCTATGGAAAAGTGTGGGAGAATTTTAGAATTTTTTCCCTGGTTGGCTGGTATACAACCTTTGCAGAGAGCTCTTTTCCACATGTAGAGTGCCCCCCAGGCCAACACTCACTATAGATGTGTGCTTGCCAAGGGTCAGTGAGAAAGTGATTGTTATGTTACCAAAGATGTATTTTACTGAAATGTTTCAATGTTATGAGTGAGCATAACGATCATGCTTCTGTGCATTGTTCCTTCTGCTTCGGCAGATGTGGCCTTCAGGAACACTCCCCATGCACCGGCCAAGCATCTCTGCCAGATAAGAAAGTGCCCAAGACAGATAAAAGAAGACATGTTCTTTGTCTTCTCCAATGCAGAGAAAAGGGAACACAGGGAGTGGAGGGAACCCAAATGGCAGGACAGAAAAGAAAATCAGGAGTTTGCTCAGGACGCTACTGAGCGGATGATTAAAGTAATGGAGGAGCAAACACAGATACTGAAGTCCTTAATAATGCTGCAGACTGAGCAGATGCGTGCCCGCCCTCCCCTGAATCACATTCAGAACTCTTTTCCGTCACCATCCGCACCCCGGCCCTCCCCACCATTCCCCCCCTCTGCCAGCACAGTCCTTTCAGCTTTCCAGGACTTCTCGGTTTCCCCTTCACCCCCTCAGACAACTTTCAAAATGATAGCTGGACCTACACACAGCTCTGAATGTCTGTCTTTCCTCCTTTCCCACCAAGCATCTTTGTGTGGGGTGTGTTTTCTTCTGCAATAAAAGTTTTTGAATGGTAACTCAGCTTTATTTGTTTATTACAAATTGAGTTAGCAGGCACTACCAATACATAAACAAGCAGTTTAATCATTTGCTTCCTGGAATTTAAGGCCCCAGATTTCTCCATTGCTTACACTGGTCTACAATTTTTGAGAATTCATCTGCTTCAGAGATAAAATGTGCTATTTATTATGTATTTTGATGTGCTGAATTCAAATATGGCAATTAAAACAACTGATTGGCTACTGTTTCTAAGATATTTAAGTTTTTACATTTCATGTCTATGTATATTGTGTAGATAGAGTTTTAATCATAAATTGTAAACCTAGGTCTTTTCATGCATTTATGGTTGCTTTACATGATAATATTTCACCTGTCCTGTTTATGTAACACTTTAAAAATCAGCAAAAGGGTTATATAAATAAAATTTATTATGAAACAAAGGCAAAAAACTATTATGTACATAGTTTAGTCCTATTCAGTGTCTACTCGGTGCTTCTTGGCTTGTCTCTTGTATTCATTAAATGGAGCATCTCTTGTCACTGTCCAGCAATAGTTTGCAAGCATTGATGGGCTCCATTTGCCCTGATAGCGTTTCTCCATTGTTGCAATGTCCTGGTGAAATTGCTCACTGCTCCGCAGTTCGGTGGAAAAAAATCTAGATGAGAGTGCAAAAAAATATCTCTTTAGTGACATGTTGCAACCAAGGCTTTTGTATGCCTTGAGGAGGTTTTCCACCAACAACCTGTAGTTGTCTGCCTTGCTGTTTCCGAGAAAATTTATTGCCACTAACTGGAAGGCTTTCCATGCCGTCTTTTCCTTGCCACGCAGTGCATGGTCAATGCATCATCTCGAAGAAGTTCACGAATCTGAGGACCAGCAAAGACACCTTCCTTTATCTTAGCTTCACTTAACATTGGAAATTTTCCACGGAGGTACAAGAAAGCTGCTTGTGTTTTGTCAATGGCCTTGACAAAGTTCTTCATCAGACCCAGCTTGATGTGTAAGGGTGGTAACAAAATCTTCCTTGATTCAACAATTGGTGGATGCTGAACACTTTTCCTCCCAGGCTCCAATGACTGTCGGAGTGGCCAATCTTTCTTGATGTAGTGGGAATCTCTTGCACAACTATCCCATTCTCAGAGAAAACAGCAGTACTTTGTGTATCCAGTATGCGGACCAAGCAAGAGAGCAACAACCTTCAAATCGCCACAAAGCTGCCACTGATATTGGTCATAGTTTATGCACCTCAAAAGTTGTTTCATGTTGTCATAGGTTTCCTTCATATGGACTGCATGGCCAACTAGATTGATGGCAAAACATTGCCATTATGCAGTAAAACAGCTTTAAGACTCGTCTTGGATGAATCAATGAACAGTCTCCACTCAACTGGATCGTGAACGATGTTGAGGGCTGCCATCACACCATCGATGTTGTTGCAGGCTACAAGATCACCTTCCATGAAGAAGAATGGGACAAGATCCTTTTGACGTTCACGGAACACAGAAACCCTAACATCACCTGCCAGGAGATTCCACTGCTGTAGTCTGGAGTCCAACAGCTCTGCCTTACTCTTGGGTAGTTCCAAATCCCTGACAAGGTCATTCAGTTCACCTTGTGTTATGAGGTGTGGTTAAAAGGAGGAGTATGGGAGAAAATGTGGGTCCTGTGACATTGATGGTTCAGGACCAGAAGTTTCATCCTCTTCCTCTTCCTCGTCTGACTCAAGTGAGAGTGATTCTGGTGCATCAGGAACCGGCAGTCCTTCTCCATGGGGTACTGGGCGTATAGCTGATGGATAATGCACAGTCCACTTTTTCTTCTTTGACACACCTTTCCCAACTGGAGGCACCATGCAGAAGTAACAATTGCTGGTATGATATGTTGGCTCTCTCCTAATCATCGGCACTGCAAAAGGCATAGATTTCCTTTTCCTGTTCAATCACTGGCGAAGATTTGTTGCACAAGTGTTGCAGCATATGTGTGGGGCCCACCTCTTGTCCTGATTTCCAATTTTGCAGCCAAAATAAAGGTGATAGGCTTTCTTAACCATACTGGTTATACTGCGCTTTTGTGATGCAAAAGTCACTTCACCACAAACATAGCAGAAGTTATCTGCACTGTTGACACAAGTACGAGGCATCTCTGCTCACTTTGGCTAAACAGAAATGTGTCCCTTTGCAAAATCAAACATTGACAAATAAGAGAGCATGACACTGTATGATTTCTAGAGCTAATATAGGGCAATTTGTTCAGCAGAGTGATGTAAGCTTCGTTATGATTGCATCATCCATGACTTCTAGGAATAACATGATACAATTCATATCATGTATGACGCAATACCAGCTTCAGATTGCATCATTCATTGTTTTGCCTAAAAAGCAAGTACTGTCCAAACCCAGTCATAGATTTATTCATAGATCCAGTCAAAGATGTATTTTAGTCATTTCTGGTTTAAATTGAGATCCCTTCCCTTTATAACTCACTTATCCTCCGCCATTCCCAAGTCAAGGGTCGTATATACTGACCCAATAGCATATCTTGAAAACTAGAGCCAATCAACAATTTTAAGCATCATTTTCGTTCTCAGTGACCCAGAATTAGTAAAGTTTGCCTACATTTATTTCAGAAGCATTTTGGCTGTAGAGCAGTGTTATTAGGAAAACTACATGTAATGTAATGTAGCACCAATCACAATACATTACTGGTTCTCATTTTCAAAATGTTGCCTCAAAGCCTCCCTGATTTGAATTGCCCCCCCTCTAGGCCCCTGTGATAGCCCTTATATCTGGCTGCTCAAAATCAGCAGCAAAGCGGTCTGCCTCAACACTCCACCCCTGAGCTAACCTTTCACCCTTAGCTTTACAAAGATTATGCAGCGTACAACACACGGCTATGACCATGGGAATATTAATAGAATCATAGAAGATTAGGATTGTAAGAGACCTCAGGAGGTCCTCTAATCCAACTCCTTGCTCAAAGCAGAACCAACCCCAACTAAATCATCCCAGCCAGGGGTTTGTCAAGCTGAGCCTTAAAAACCTTTAAGGATGGAGATTCCACCACCTCCCTTGGTAACCCATTCCAGTGCTTCATCACCCTCCTAGTGAAATAGTTTTTCCTAATATCCAACCTAGACCTCCCACACTGCAACTTGAGACCATTGCTCCTTATTCTGTCTTCTGCCACCACTGAGAACAGCCTAGCTCCATCCTCTTTGGATATTATCCTCATTGAGGTCTAACCTGCCATAAAGGTATCGCCAGCATGCCTTTAATCTGCCAAAGGCACATTCCACTGTCATCTGGCACCTACTCAGCCTGTTGTTGAAGCGCTCCTTACTGCTGTCCAGGTTTCCCGTGTAAGGTTTCATGAGCCATGGCTGTAAGGGGTACGCTAGGTCTCCCAAGATCGCTATGGGCATTTCAACATCCCCCACTGTAATCTTCTGGTCTGGAAAGAAAGTCCCCACTTGTAGCTTTCTATACAGGCACCGTTGGTGAAGATGCATGTGTCATGCACCTTCCTGGTCCACCCCATGTTGATGTCAGTGAAACACGCATGGTGATCCACAAGCACCTGCAACACCATGGAGAAGTACCTCTTCCGATTGATGTACTCCATCTCAAGGCAGTCTGGTGTCAAAACTGGAACATGTGTGCCATCTATCTCCCCTCCACAGTTAGGGAAATCCATTTCTGCAAAGACGTCCATTATTTCACGCACATTTCCCAGAGTCACAGCCCTTCATAGGAGGATGCGATTAATTGCCATGCACACTTGCATTAATGCAGCACCAATGGTCGACTTACCAATTCCAAATTGATTTGCAACTGACCGGTAGCAGTCTGGAGTTGCCAGCTTCCACACAGCAATCACCACATGCGTCTCCAATGATAGGGCAGCTCTTATTCTGGTGTCTTTGCACTGTAGTGCTGGGGTGAGCACTGCACACAGTTCCAGGAAGGTGGCTATCCGCATCCAAAAGTTCTGTAGCCACTGCTCATCATCCCCGACCTGCATGGGGATATGATTCCACCATTCAGTGCTTGCTTCCCGAGTCCAAAAGTGACAGTCCACAATCTGCAGCTGTTCCATGAATGCCAAAAGCAATCTAAAGTTGCTCCTATCCATATGGGATATGAGTCAACAGTGTGTCCTTGTTGCCAAGAAGGCTAACGGTATTTTGGACTGTATAAGTAGGAGTATTGCCAGCAGATCGAGGTACGTGATAATTCCCCTCTATTCAACATTGGTTAGCCCTCATCAGGAGCACTGTGTCCAGTTTTGGGCCCCACACTACAAGAAGGATGTGGAAAAATTGGAAAGAGTCCAGCGGAGGGCAACAAAAATGATTAGGGGCTAGAGCATTTGACTTATGAGGAGAGGCTGAGGGAACTGGGATTATTTAGTCTGCAGAAGAGAAGAATGAGGGGGGATTTGATAGCTGCTTTCAACTACCTGAAGGGGGTTCCAAAAAAGATGGATCTAGACTGTTCTCAGTGGTAGCAGATGACAGAACAAGGAGCAATGGTCTCAAGTTGCAATGTGGGAGGTTTAGGTTGGATATTAGGAAAATCTTTTTCACTAGGAGGGTGGTGAAGTACTGAAATGGGTTACCTACGGAGGTGGTGGAATCTCCTTCCTTAGAGGTTTTCAATGTCAGGCTTGACAAAGCCCTGGCTGAGATGATTTAGTTGGGGATTGGTCCTGCTTTGAGCAGGGGGTTGGACTAGATGACCTCCTGAGGTCCCTTCCAACCCTGATATTCTATGATTCTATGGTATCACACAGCATTTCAGGCAACTGGGAGTCTTATTCAGTTAGGAACTTCATGATTAACTGAACTGCCATCCGGGATGTCTTCATGACAGTTATCAGAGCATAGGAGAGCAGTGTGGGATCCATCCCTTCACACAGAGATGGTGGGGTGAACAGCAAACAAGGGCCATTGAAAAATGCCATGAAAGAAAGCCAGAAGCCCATGGAATGCTGGGACAGAAAACAATGCATCATGGGACATTGAGCCCAGTCCCAAGATGTACCGCAATCCGCTCTGCCTTCCCACAAGACGTAGCAGCAGAAGGTGTCGAGCTGGACTGTGGGATATGTATTCACAATGCATTGCTCACACTGTCAATGATAGTGCCCAACTGTGGATGCGCTCTGCTGACAGAGTATGACCATGCATTACCGATTTTTATTATAGTGCTTTTTGAATGTTGAAATAACTTTTGTCGACAAAACTCGGTATTGTAGACAAGGCCTAATATTTTAGGGCTTTCTACTGCCACTGACCACCGTAACATCTAAACACCTTTCACATAAAATAGTGACTGCTGGACTTCATGGAATCTCTGACTTCACTTCTTTCTCAGGTTTTAGGAGGCTCTGTTTCCAATGTGTGTGCGTCTCTGTGTTTTAAGGTTGATGACTGTGGATAAAATAGGTGTTATGTTTAAACATCTTGATTTAAATGTTCAACAGAGCTGTTCTTGCTATATCCAGAAGCTGGGCTGATTTTTGGTGTATTCTGTATTAATAACCCACCAAGAATTTTATGGTAGATGTATTTTATAAATTATTTAAAAATAATTGATTACCTCATCACAGATGTGCTGCATATTGTGTAGTATGCATCCTTTGTGCAGTTGCTCTCAGAAATGATGTATGCTCTGCTGTGGAAATTAACACTTCTGTTTCTGAAGCCTATTGTGGTAGCAGGATGTAATTCAGCTAGACTATGAGGAAGACTTTTTCTAGATTGGTAGTGGCAAGCATTGACATGGTAAACTTGCAATTTTGAAACCCTGAAGTACTAATTGTTATCCTTTGAATTGCTAAGCAAGCTGAATAATGCAAGGTCACTGCAACTCTTGTGGAAATTATCTTAAATTATCCTTTCATTCTTTGTGTTTCAAGACTTGAGAACTTGCCTTTCATAGTGGTTGTGACACCCAATGCAGCCAGCAGTAAAAATAATTGAAAATGTCTCTCCAGAGCACTTAGTATTATATTAGAGTGTACAAGCTGTTTAGCTAAAATCATAGAGTTCAGTCCTGCAACATTCTCAACAGTCAAGTCCAATCAAGCACTTAAGCATATGTTAAACTTTGACTTCAGCAAGACTACTCACTTGCTTAAAGTTAATGGGATATTTTAGTTTAAATCAGTGGGTAAAATTGTGGCCCCCATTAAAGTCAATAGCAATCTCCTGTTTACTTAAATGGGGCAAGATTTTCACCCAATATTTAAAAACATCTAATTTAGAGTATATAGGTCACTTATTCCTAAAAATCCAGAAATAACTGGGATGGGGGTCAACTGACCAACATTAAGAGTCTTACTACCCTCATTTAGTACCATCCCTGTGACACTGTAGCCCTCCTTCTGCAGTTTTTCTCACCCCTTCTTTTGTCATCTAGCTTTTAGTTCCTCCTTTCATCTTTCACTTTCTTTCCTCCCCCAGTGGCTCTTTCTTAGATAATGTAATGCACATGATACTATATATACTTTGGTTTATGAATAATAATATCCTAAAAACCTATGTTTTAACTATGTTAAAAGAACATCAAGTTGCAAAATGAAGCACTCAAAAGTTAGGAAATGCCAGAATTCAGGTTGCCCATGCAACTTTAATTTGGCCTCTCTCTATGCATTATAATCGTCTTCAATTAAATGATCATATATGGAAAAAAAATAACAGGTTCCCTGACTTGTTCAGTCACTGGGTAATTAGGTATTCAATATTCTTTTATTCTCCTCATTCAATGTGTCCCCCAAGGCCTTTTTTAATACCCACCATCCAAGTTCTGCACTGAATATAAAATTATTGATATCTTCCTGGGCATTTCTATAGTGATAGTCCCATAATAGCTGATCGCTTCTAAACATTAATGAATTTATCTTCATAATGTCTCACCATGTGAGATTAGATGTCATCATTATTCCCTTTTTACAGCTCAGGAGCTGAGGAACAGAAAGAATAACGGCAAAATAGTCAGAAGTCTACACCAATTGTGGGGGCCCAACTTGAGAGAGATAGGACATGATTTTTCAGAGTACTTAACATTTTTATAACAAGTTACATAGTCAAAGCAGGGCTCCAGTCAACTTCAGTTGCCATTTTAAGTGTGTGACACTCCTGCAAATTTGATCCCAGGTGTCTCACATAGGGCTCCCAGAAACAAGGGAACACACAATCTGTGAAATGTTTTAAGTGACTTGCCCAGCATCATATAGGAACTCTGTGGAAAAGGCAGAGATAGACACCAGTTCTCTAGGTTGACATTAAACATCCTTACCTTTTCTCTTCTTGTGAGCCCTTGCCTCGTTTTCTACACACCTTTCTGTTTGTGCAACAAATGAGGCAGAGGTACAATAGATCAGTGTTTTTCAAAGTACGGGTCATGACCCAGTACTGGGTCGTGGAATGTTAGGCACTGGGTCGCCTTGCTGATTCAAATTATAAGGATCGTTGGCGCGCAGCAGCTCTAAAGGACCGTGCAGCAGGGACCTGGAGAGGAGAGAGGGGTGGGCGGGAACTGGGGAGGGGAGCAAGTTGGGGCTTGCAGGGCTGCTGTGGACCTCTCCCCCGGACCCAGAGCTCGCTGCCTGCTGGCAGGGAGAGAGAGAGGTCCTTCCCCAGGAGCTAGCTGCTGCCAGCGGGGAGAGGGCTGGGAGGAGTCCTCTAGCCCAAGCCCTGGAGCAGCTTGCCTGCACCCCATACTCCTCATCCCTGGCCCCGCCCCAGAGCCTACACCCCCAGCCAGAGTCCTCACCCCCACCCCCACATCCCAACCCTCTGCCCTAGCCCTGAGCCCCCTCCTGCACCCTGAATCCCTCATCCGCAGCCCAACCCCACAGCCCTCACCTGCGCATCCCAACCCTCTGCCCCAGCCGTGAGCCCCCTCCTGCACCTTGAACCCCTCATCCCCAGCTCCATCCTAGAGCCTTCACCCCCAGACAGAGCCCGCACCTCACCCTCTGGCCTACCCAGGACACCTCCCACACTCTGAACCCCTCAGCCCCATCCCATTAATTTTGTTATGTGCACCAATATGTTTGTCACACATCACCTCCATATTGGTGCACATAACAAGATTCATTCTGCACATGAGTGGGAAAAATTAGAGGGAACACTGATTACAACACCATTAGAATAACATTACAATTATACATGCATAACATCGTGCTTCCGGTATTTGCACAGAGTTGCATTTTACACCTACTACGTATTACACACTACACACGTGGACAATGCAGTTTGCATATTATCTCCTAAACTGGTTTTCCTTTCAACCCACTGCTGTGTGGAGACTAAGATTTTTGCATGATTTTTGATAACCACCAAAAAAGCTGGAAAATATGGATCATTTTGTAATAAGAAAAAGAAGTTTGGAAACACAACCATCAAATCCATCAACATCTGCGAAAGTGTAAGTACGCCATGCACAACAGAAAAGTCTAGCAGTAAAAATGAACAGGCTGCTTCCACCTCATCTGAACAGCCAACTAAAAAGAAAAAATCATGTCCGAGGAAGTACAGTATTGATTCTTGAAATATGGCTTCATCAGTTGTGCTAAAGCAAACCAAGAACCAAAGCTCCAATGTGTTATTTGCACCAAAGTGCTTGCAAACGAGAGTTTAAAACCGTCAAAGTTGAGGAGACATTTAGAAACAAAACATACAGAACTCATGGATAAACCATTGGGCTATTTTCTAAGGAAGCAATGGGAACTTAACTTATCAGGTCAGGTTCTCAGCAGGTCAACCACCTTGAATGATAAAGCACAACTGGCATCGTATTTGGTTTCATATCATGTGGCAAAAGCGAAAATGGCCCAGACAGTTGCTGAAAAAGTTATTCTTCCAGCATCTGTGGATATGGTGTGGACAATTTTTGTGGAGAAGTCTGCTGAAAAATTGAAAGGTATTCCTCTCAGTGATAACACAGTGTCTCAGCGAATACATGATATTGCAGAGAATTTGGAAGCTCAACTTGTAGTGTGGTTACAGTCAGTCGGGGATTTTGCTATACAACTTGACGAAAGTACTGTTATTTTGGATTGCGCAATGCTGTTAGTTTATGCGAGGTACGTATGGCAAGATGATTTTAAGGAGGATTTGCTGTGTTGTCTGACCCTACCAACAAATATAATGGGGGCACAGATATTTGACGCACTGAATGACTGCATAGTTGGAAAATACAAACTGGAATGGGATAACTGAAAGGAATAACAAGTGACGGTGCAGCAAATATGACTGGAAAAAATCTGCGAGGCAGCTGGCAATGACATTGTTTGGAATCGTTTCATTCACCGCGAAGCTTTGGCGTCCAGGAGTATTCTTTCTGATCTTATGGCAGTACTGAATGAAGCAATCAAAATCGTGAACTTCATTAAAGGGAGCTCACTTAACAGCAGGCTTTTAGAAGTGCTATGCTCAGACATGGGAGCAGAACACATGCATTTACTGTTTCACACTGAAGTAAGGTGGCTGTCACGGGACAGAGTGCATCCCAGGGTGTACAAACTCAGGAAAGAGATTCATGTTTTTTTGGTGGTGAAAGTGTCTAACCTGGCAACTTTGTTTGATGATGACAGTTGGTTAATAAAGTTGTCATATCTTGCTGACATTTTCTCGATTTTTAAATGAACTAAACTTACTAAAGTTACAAAGAAGATGCAATGATTGGTTTCGACATTGTGTAATTAAAAGTCATTGGCACTGTGGCAAGCACGTCTGAAAAGTAATCAGCCCAGCTACTACATGTTCCCAACACTGTTACAATGCATTGAGGAGAACACCACCAGTGAGGAAAAAGTGAATGAAATGAAAACTATTATACAGTTGCATCTCGCTGCTCCATCTGATAGTTTTAGTTGCAATTTCCCAATAAAGGACTTTGAATATTTGAATGAAAAATGCTGGGTGAAAGATCCTTTTGCTTTCAAAAACTGAGTCAACAATGGAGCTAAATCTGACACCTTAGCAAGAGAATGAACTGCTGCATCTCACCTGTGATAACACTCTGAAAACACGGCACAAGTCAATAAACTTGTCATCATTTCCAAAGAAAATCCACTGCTAAGTAAAGTAAGTGTGCTCTTGTTGCTGCCTTTCACAACAACCTACATGTGTGAAGTGGGATTTTCAACTATGACAAGACTGAAAACCAAAGAAGGGAACCGACTGAACAGTGGATCTGATATGCGGGTAGCCCTTTCATCCTGTGATTCTGATTGGAACGAGATCATGATGAACAAACAGGCCCACTAGTCACATTAAGTAAGTGAAACTCAACCTGATCGCCTTTATAGTGTTTTGTTTAAAAGTAATGGCTTTTTCTAGTGTTATGTAAAATGGATTAGGCTGGAATGTATTGCATTATTAAGATGTTATGAAAACTCTAGTCAAAAGATATACGGTAATTATGTTGGATCATGGACATCAACAGTTTTCTTCAATTGGGTCACGAGAAAAAAAGGTTGAAAACCACTGCTATGGATAATAGCTTCATTTGTTCCCAAAGCATTGCCAATCCTGTGCACTGAATGAGACAAGGGTCCTGTGGAAAAAATAGTGTGAGTCAATGTACTTCAAGAAGGTATTATAATGCAAATGCACAAAGGGGGCCAATTAAGATTGCACAGTCAACCTTAATTCCAGTATTTCCTAACTTTTGAGAGCTGGACCTTGCAACTTGAATAATGTTCTTTTAACATCCAGTTTACGTAAATGTAATTTTCTAAGTTTTTTAAAAAACAGACTAAAAATAGAAATTCCATGGTGGAACTGTATTGGTATGCAACTTGTGTCAGCAGCAAGATTTGGACCTTTACATCCACAGCACAGACCCCTACCACTTGTTATCCTCAGTGAACCAGCCATTAAAGGGGGAGGAGGTGCACACATCTCCAGTGGGTTTCACAGCTATTTGCTGGCAGTGGAGGAATGTAGGATTCCAGGTTTTGAAAGGAAGTGTACCACAGTGGTAATACACTCTTCTGTCCTGTCTACAGTCCCCACCAGATCCTGTCCATAGCCCCTCTGCTGTCCCCCCATCAGTTCCTCCCTCTCTGCTCTCCTACCATCCACCGTTCCCCTCATCCCTCTGCATTCCTGTCAGCCCATATCCTCCTCCTCCTTGCAGCCTGAGTGTCAGCAGGATGGGCACTGAAAAGAGCACAGGATAGAAAGTCTTCCTGCTCTCAGTTCCTGTGCCTAGCACCACCGTGGCAACTGGGAAGAGCAATTGCAGGAAAGTCCTGCTCAGGCCCTGCAGTTCCAGAATGGCATATGCTCAATGCAGACAATCTTCAGCGAATTGAAGTGCTAAATTTTAACATGTGTCTACTGCGCATTGGTGAATTGAGATTTTTGGAGGCTTCTGATTTGGCCAAATGTTGGCAAATTTTCACAGGCCCAGCAAAAGGCATATACTGACGCGAAGGTGAACCCTCTATGCCAAATTTCAAGTCCCTGATCCAAAGCATGGAGATGCTACAACTTCTCAACAGAATAAAATTTATTTTTTAAACATGGGTGAAACAATGTGTTTTTTCTGTGATCTTATTCTTGGAACCATTTTAGCTAAAACTTACAAAAACAAAACATAAAAAAATCAAACCTACAACAAACCAGCAAGGAAATGTTTTACCTGAACAATCAAAAATCTGACAAATTTATAAGTAACTGGAAATACAGTATTATAATGGAAAGTGTCAGGCAACCCTAATTGTATTAATTATTTATTCTGAACACATTACATTTTCCATACCCTTATGCCAAAAAAGCTAACAACCAGTGTTAGTAAACAGAAATGTATGTGAGATTGCTTTCAGTGCTATCGTTTTTGTATAATCATAACCTTTTACGTTGAATTAGGATCCACATCCTTCATTCAGTTGAGACCCAGATTTCTCCCCATCTTATTGCCATAAAAACAGAGTTGAAAATTTGTTTTGTTCCTGCTCCCCCACCTCAACACTTCAGGATGTATACAGTAGTTCTTAGGTATGCATTCTTTTCTTTCTTTTTCCTTACTGTGTAATAAACCATGCTGTATCGAAGGATAACACATACTTTTAGCTATCTGAATCCTTTCAGCTATTCTTCATTCTAGCTCAAAAGTATTTAAAAACATGTTATAGAATCTTCCTTCATCGGCTTCCTCCCTTTCCTTTTCTGAAAGAGAAACTATTAAACAAGTATTATTACTGAATGAAAGTAACCCCTCTAACCATTAAGGTCATTTTTCTAAATCCTTGTAAGCTACCTTTCTGTTTGATAGCTTTTCTTTTCAAAGAAGTCTAGTATGTGATTAAGAGATAGGGTGATGTTTCTGGATATGTAGACTTTCTGAATAAATACTAAAAATGGAACCATGTGAGGAGGGGGCGATTGCAAAGTGAGCAAATTCTTTCCCCTTGGTTAAATCCATTCAAGTTTCCATTCAATGAGGATTACATATGTGGAGGAAGTGAAGAGGAAAAATCATAATGATGAGAAAAAAACATACTACATTTCATTTGATATTATGTGCTTTCCCACTCAAAAGCCAACCTACATTAAGCTAGTGTCATATAGAATGTTATTTAGTGGAATAGCACTGGCACACAATACACATTTTTCCAGAAAGTGTATTTCATTTTTCGTTCAGGACTCATGTGCTTTTTTTAGCTAGTCACATTTTAGAAGGGACTCCCACAGCCCAGCCATTGTCTAGAGAGAGAGAAAGTCCATTCAGATAGTAACTAGTGATGAGTGGAGGAAGTGGTGTTCAAAGCTATATGCAGTTTAGGCTAGGCTTTGAACTGGAGCCTGAAAATAGAACCCTTCTTTTGGATTTTGAAAGTGTCTCAGAATGAAAACTGTAGGGACAGGTTTGATTCTGGGCATTGGAATCTAAACCCTTTCCTCCCCAGCCATCCTTGCCCCTGAATTAGAAGAGTCAATGTTCCAGTTTTGGCTCATCTCCTCCACTAATCAGAATTATGTTAAATTCTTAATTTGGAATTTTAAAAAATGTTGTGCTCTGACATGCATATTTTTTATAAATCTCTGAAAGTGTACACAGCCTGAATTTGTCTTTTTTACCGATGAAACCTCTTTATGAAATGCAAAAATTATGAAAGAGGTAGGCCTCAAACCAAATAATTAGGAAGAAAAAAGTTTTCTGAAGAATTTTGTGCCACTTGTTTAGTCTACTAACTTGTGCTTCTGGAAGTTCGGGAAACGTATTGCAATTCCATCCTGAGCAAACTACTGGCCAAAAGGATGCTGCAAGATAATGCAGTAGCCATTCCATGGCAAGATGGAGTTATGCTGAACTGTTCATTTGTCTACCTAGACCAAGGGACATCCAGATAGTCAAGATAAGACCTGCCAAAAGTAACTGGCAATTGGTGAGAGGACAAGACTTCCAGAGAGGGCACCAGTCTTAGCAGGCCTTGGATTAATGTATGCATGTAGAGTTTTGTGTGGAAACCATGTGAGGCGTAGTGTTTTTGTCATAGTTTGAACTTAAAACTGCTTAAAAGTGACAATTCTCACTGAGTTTGTGTTAATAACTCTCACAATTTTATCTTGGCTCAAGTCTAGCATTATTTGGTGTTTTGGAGTCATGTAACTGTGAGAACCTTGGCTTGTCTTTTTTTTTTTTTTTTAATTAAATGTCTACATTTATAGTTGCCAAAACTTTTGGAAATGTGAACACACAAGACTCAAGCACCAGGAGACAGACATAAAGAATTCCAAACTTGCACTTTAAAATATCTTGGTTTTGTTGTTGTTGTTTTGTTTTATTATTTTTTGTTTGGAAGCGGCTGACTCATAAATTTTGAATCCTTGGAGATTTTTGAATTCATTTGAATTTTGATACTAGCGATTGGCCTGAATTGCCGCCTTCTCCTAGATCCAAATGCCCTCTAACTCTGGGGGGGGAGGGGGGGCGGGGGGGAGAATATCAAATCCAACCCCTGATTTGGATCTGAATTTTGTGGCTTAGAGACTCTAGAATAGGACAAACTGAAACCTGGATGATGATGTTTAATATCCAGATGTAGGTATGGATTAAGATGTTGCAGCACAGACCCTTCTCTATCAAAACTTCGTGCCGGGCAAATAATGCAGTACATTAGCTCTGACTATTCATTTGGATTTTTAACTGAATTCACTTGGGCCATGTTTCATCATCCTCTTTTGGTGTTCTCTTTGTGTTATCATTTGTGTAATTTGTTGCACAAATGTTAATGAAAGAAAGTTTCAAAGTCACATGAGTGAAGTATACACTGACACTAGATTTTAAATTCACACATGCAAATATTAGCTCCTGAAGTGCTTGAAAGCTTACATATTCAGGGGGCAGGAACACTATAAGGTGACTTCCAGCTGACCAATTGTAACTAAGTATATAGTTTGTGTATTGACTGAGAATATATGTTTGTATGTGCATATTATATTCAGTATATATTCATTATTCAGTATTCACCTTAAATGTGTGTGTACATATTATCTGTGTACACACACACCTATTTTAAACGTGAATACTGAAATCAGTCAAGAAAATTTAGTAACGAGAAATAGGATAAATGTATTGGATAAATTTTATTTGCTAAGAATTACGCATTCAGCTCTCACCTACCAAAAAGGAAGACATAATGAGGCAAAGGCTGTAACCAAATGAACCCACACTGGGAAAAAAAATGGCACAAAACCTCTCCAAATAAAAATGTTCAAGGTTTGCACAACTCAGGCTTGAACCATGGTTTGTCAGCAGTGTAACTGACAAATGCAGAACTGTTATTGATGATGCAGATGCCTTGGTTATTTAAGCGTACATCTTTTAAGTCAATGTTGAAAATATACATTATGTTTCCATTGCTCTCAACAGTTGTTTAATATTCAGCATTAATAGTCTGGTCAAGGAGAAGGTAAAGGCCTCTGTGGTTTTGCTAAAAATATTGAAATCTTTTATCTTTTCAACAACATATTGAATAGAAAACTATTAATAAGATATGTTTCATTATATTCTGTATGGTACTCTAAACTAGTACTAAGAACTCATTCATGTTGATTTGAAGTTAACTGATTCTTCTCTGACTTTGGAAAGACTGTTTTCAGTACCTACTGTAAGTGTACTAGATAAGGCTAAGCTTAAGTTTAAAATATGTAGGTTTGCATCATCAATTTTACATTTTTTGTGTGCAAGGTACTTTTATGTTGTATGTAATAAACATACACCATCAAAGTAACAAGTTGCAAAAGATAGCAAATAGCTATCTGATTTACTGCTGAGATCTGTTGCAGGACTTTATCATCACTCAAACTTTATTTCCAAAATGAACAACTTGTACCAATATTTTGATTAGTCTTTTTTGAAGTTTAGGTATTGAAAACATCTTTGTTTAATGTATGAGAGATCAAATTCAATGGAGATAACTTTGTAATGAGATTTTTCACTAGTTTCATTTTATATACAAGGACCTCTATAATAATAAATGACACCTTGATATTTCTCACATGTTGATTTAGAATGAGGCAGACTATAGTCTTCTATCTAACAATATATCACCTCTGCTAGTACAAAAATGTAAAGTGAAGTTAGTCAAGGGCTGTTCTCTTATATGCTTTAAGTAGAGTTGCCTACAGATTCTGATGAGTTGTGCTTTAAGTATAAAATGAAAAAATTGTGGGAGCACTTCTTGGCCTAAAAACATTAGGTGCTATTATTTATATATTACAATAAAGATATGCTGGATATAGATAACGCTAAACAGATTGGGGCCCAGGAAGGATTCATAACCTCATATAGAGGAGTGGTATGTGGTTGAAAACCAGGCGATTCTTCACTGGATCAGAATGGTAGCATAAGTACAGCGTTTTCTTCCTATGGGGAAGGATGACAGATGGGGGTGATAGTCATACAGTGTGTAATCTAGGCACTGATATAGCCCTCCTTATCCATTATCTGAATGCCACCATAATCAGTAATGGACCTTATGCTTGAAACACCCTGTTGGGTATATATGGGAAGCTGAGGAACAAACTAGATTGCACCCAAAGTCACACAGGAAGTTTGTGGCTGAGCTGGGAGTCAAACCCAGAGTTCCAGTCCTGTGCCCTCTCCACTAAACCATCTTTCCTATTCTAGTCTCATATTTCTTTACAAGTTGGAAAGCAGCTACCTGAGTGCCTTGCCCTTTGTGGAGCTCCATATTTTGAGGGAGAAGGGCATTTTTGACTAGTTGCATGAGAAGCCAGCCAGCCCTATTTCAGTCTGTGCAGGGTGGCTTAAATCGGGGGTTCTCAAACTGGGGTTCGGGACTCCTCGGGGGTCAAGAGATCATTACATGGGGGGTCACGAGCTGTCAGCCTCCACCCCAAACCCGACTTTGCCTCCAGCATTTCTAATGGTGTTAAATATATTTTAAAGTGTTTTTAATTTATAAGAGGGGGTCACACTCAGAGGCTTGTTATGTGAAAGGGGTCACCAATACAAAAGTTTGAGAACCATTGTTTTTGATTAACTACAGTTACTGTAGGTAGTCTAGTAAGCCAACCCTCCACAAAGATGAATATTTAAACTAATTCTCAGGAATATTCTGGGCCAACCTTTCAAAAGCATCTTCTTAACTATATATATCGATTTTGTGTGTGTGCAATGTTCACCTGACATATGCATATATTTGTGTATGCAAAATCATGTCTGCAACTTTAAGGGGGCTGGATTGAGACCCTGTTACGTCATATTACTAAAACAAATATTGGAGTCAGTTTTACATTTTTGGAAGAATAGAAGAAGTCAGAACACATTCTTAGCTAGACTGATAGATTTTTATTATTTTATACTAGACATATTTAGAAAGTATTTAATTAAGAACAGTCATGTTTATATTTACATTTAGAACTGAAGAGGGATAAACAGATTGTAAAAGCATTCTAGTGGCTGTGAACCTGGACAGGTGTTTAAAGAACCGTGACTGGATATGTTTGTACAATTAATCTCTTTTCAACAGTGGTGGATGCCACAAGGGTTTGATACTATTTTTAGAAGTACTGTACTAGTCTGCAAGCAGTACTTCTGGGAATGACATTACAGTTCTACAGCTCAGTGATCCGCCATGTAAAGATATTTTCATTACCAAACAGTGTTTGGATTTTTTAGTCCACATTTAATTTGGATTTGTGCATTGCAATAGAGTTATAACATAGCTTTACAATAGAATCCATTCTCTAACTTGAATTAGTTCAGTACATGATATTACCCTATGGTAGAAAAATTTACTGCTATATACCTTGTAGTCTAATTTAATATTGTTGTCACATTACAATCTGTTAACCCAGCTGAATTCTTTTTCATGAATAAGAACTAAAAATTTTTAGTTAGGCTCTTGGGATGGTGTGTAGCTAGAGTGATCGTTTGGAGAACATTAAATTGTAACTAGTTACAGTTTAAAGTGGAAATAATTTACAAAACAAATAAAGTAGACAGGAAATGTTGTTTACAATTATGATTTAAGTTTTAAAAAAAACCAAAATCCTTTTCTGCTATCTCTTGGAGAAAAATGTAGAAAAGGGGTTTTCTGTATATTTCCCATACATTTTATTGCATATATGCACAAACGTTAGGTGAAAATGATACCACTAATTTGCAGCACTTTGCAGCACACAGTCCTAATGAGATTTTTTTTTTATTTTATTTTTTACATTTTTCATTCAGGAGAGCTATAATGCAGACTCATGATAGACTTACAAATACACCAATGGGGATGTGCATGAATATTCATCTCTGAACCCTGTTGAATGTTCAAGGTCACCCTATTTACATCTGATATGTGATTCACCACTGAAAATAAGATCAACTGAGGTAGTTATATTTGCATAATGTGCCTTTTTTTTCTGGCAGGACTGAGGCACAGAAAAAGTATATGGAATTCCAGCGTGAGAACAATTTCCTTTTGACTTTTTGTTGTTTTGTTTTCGTTACAAGTAGGGAGCAGCCGGATATTGCCATTTGACTGTAACCTTTAAAGAGTCTTCACCTCAAATTATTTCCTGCAGCCTGTTCCCCTGCCTTGATTTCACTGTCTTGTTCTGTTTTAGGTTGGAGACACTAATAACATTTGGTAAGTCCTCTTTACATATTACCTTCACCCGCTGAAGACTTTGGCCACATGCTCATTATTCCTTTCTCCAACAAAACTCTGAGGATATGAATCAAGTTTTCTGTCCATGTTAAATTAGTGGAGATATCCTATCTCCTAGAACTGGAAGGGACCTTGAAAGGTTAAGGAGTCCAACCCCCTGCCTTCACTAGTAGGACCAAGTACTGATTTTGCCCCAGATCCCTAAGTGGCCCCCTCAAGGACTGAACCCTAGGTTTAGCAGGCCAATGCTCAAACCACTGAGCTATCCCTCCTCCCTAAATAATGTTGCAAACTGTTGCTGAAGTCCCATTATAATTCTATTTAAAGGAAATCAGTTATTCTCAGTAGTAATCATGAATAATGTTTCATCACCCAAATAATACAGTGAAACATATGTATGTGGACCTTAATCACACTTTAATCAGTCTCAGGTAACCAAGGGCTGGATTCAAAGTTCATTCGAATTGAAAAACTCTCACTTGATTTGAGTGGTCTTTGGGCGAGGCTCCAGATACATGTACAGTGAAAAGGGCAATGCAGAGATAAGTAAAACCTCAGCAGTTCTCTCAAACTAAGCCAGTAATGAATAGAAATAATTGGGATGAAGAGTGTTTATGAAATTACTAAAAATTAATTATGCTGTAAAATATGCACTTACCTTGTTCAACTCAATGGAAGTTTTGCCCTTAATGTCAGTGGATCCAGGAATGCACTCTGAGGGTATGTCTACACTATGGGATTAATCCGAATTTACAGAATTCGATTTTTGACAACTGATTATATAAATTCGAGTGTATGCAGCCAACAGTCTTTAGTAAGATCCTTAAGACTTGTAGCACTTTAAAGCACTTCTTCTGCTTTGAAGCTATTGGCATCAGTAGGAGTCTGTGAGAGAGATTCCTTATACATTAAAAAGGAAAATATCACTGCAAACAAAATATTCTAGGATGCATTTCAAATAGAAGAAACTTCTTAAGTGCAATAATGTATACTTGCAGTTCTGTGAGATGCTATCAGGAGAAGTCATGTGAAGAATAACATACCCATAGCACCATTTAATTATGTACTTTTGACTAAGGCCCCAGTCCAGCAAAGAACTTAAGTATGAGTGTAACTTTAAGCCTGTGGTTGCACCATTGACTTCTCATTGCTGGATCAGGGCCTAAATGCTATGCTTATTAAAGGAATTGTTTGATGCAACATTTTCTCAACTGTTACATTTAATACTGTAAAATCAAAAATATTAAAAGGTTAAATTCATCAATATCAAGTTAACTGAAATCTCAGGAATTCTGGTATTAAGAAAATTGATTTTCTATCAGTAACTCCTGTCATGACAGTTCACAAATTACAATTAAAGGTATTAAGACTCTGAAGCTCTTTAAGAGTTCCCCAGTGAAAAATAATTCAAACAGTTTCAGCTGCATAAAAAAATTGCAACATTTTACAGTGATACACTGGAAGGCTGCAGCATTAACTAAAGATGCAAAAGTGACTGGAACCTTTGGGTTGATTTTTCCTGAATTACTAGCATGTTGTGGGGAAAATCCCAGTTATCATTTACCAGGCTACTTGTTTGACCATAAAAAGTATCCTTAAGAGTTGCATGACTTTAGTAAACTTAGACATCCCAGCAAGTATAGAAAGGGAGAAGGGCTAATACTCTTTTTTCACTCTTTATAGGTCCTTAAAAGTTTTTAGGTACCTATCACGTTCACAGTTAAACTTAGCAAATAATAGATTTTTCAGTTTCTGGCAATTCTTTGCCCCTCCCCCCGCCCCACAAAAATAATTTTGAACAAATTGTTGTTGTTGTTGTTGTTATTTTCTTTTATTATTTAGCTAATTGAAAATTTTAGAAAAATTCAAATTGAGTCCAAACAAAACATTTATGACCTAATATGAAAAACTTCATTTAAATTTGGGGCATTTTGATTAAAGCTAAAGAGGACTAGATTCACAAAACTCAAAGGGAGAAGACTTTCCTTATAACCTTTAGTCCCACTGATTATGGTATTCTTCTGGGATGTGGAAGACCAGGATGTGGCAAAGTGGTTTGAACTTATGTTTCCTGCATTACAGGAAAGTGCCCTACCCACTGAACTATGGGATTTCCTGGTTTCTTAATCTCTCCTGTTGAAGCTGTTCTTAGTCATTAGAGTAGGGACTTGATCCTGGGTCTCCCATGTACTGAGTGAGTTCCCTAACTGCCAGGTTATACAGTCATTCTCAGTCACTGGGCCAGGTAAAGAGAATATCTGTTGTCATCGTGAATGACTATGAATTGCCACTATGAATGATAACAGATAGTCATTGGGGCAGGGACAGAGATTGTGAATGCCTCTGTACCCTGATCCTATCTATTTGTCTTTTGATGAGATTTTTACAAAATTCTGCCTCCTAGTGGGTGCTCCTTTTAGATTTTCCTGAGGAAAAAAAAGTAGAGGTGGAAATTTGAACTGAAAATCTCATTCCAGCATCATCAGATGATTTGTGACGACAACTGGAGCATGGATCCAAAGACAGTGAACTCCAAGGAGGTTGTTCAGCCATATTCAAGGAGAAGTTTCTCTGAGAAGTCTGAGTATGGAGAGGAGTTTTTATTTTACAACTCTCCAGTTTAATTCACAATAATATTATATTTATATTTCCTATAGGCTGAGCTTTATATTTTTTTAAAATTGAGAGTTTAGGAGATTGATTGGGCAGTTTCGGCTCCTTTCACATTTACTGACTCTTCTAGTTTGTTCCACTCTGAAAGACCCAGTTACTGAAATCATATTTTACTTTGTAATTAACTTTCAATTTTAACCTTTTGTTCTTTTTATTTATTTTATATCCATGATGTTCTATAGAGCAGACGTGGGCAAACTTTTTGGGCTGAGGGCCACATCTGGGTGGGGAAATTGTATGCAGGGCCGGGGCAGGGGGTTGGGGTGCATAAGGGAGTGCAGGGTGTGGGAGAAGGTGTGGTGTGCAGGAAGGGGCTCAGGGCAAGGTACTGGAGCAGAGGAGGGGTGCGGTGTGTATGAGGGGCCTGAGGGAAGGGGGTTGGGGTGCAGGAGGGGTGTGGGGTGCAGCAGGGGGTTCAGGGCGGGAGGGTGCACAGGGGTGAAGGGTGCAGCAGGGAGCTCAGGGCAGGGGGTTGGGGTGCAGGAGGGGTGTGGGGTGCAGGAGGGGGCTCAGGGCAGGGAGTTGAGGTGCAGGACGGGTACAAGGTGCAGGCAGGGGGCTTAGGGCAGGGAGTTGGGGAGCGGGGTGCAGGAAGGGTTTGGGCTCCGGCCTGGCGCCGCTTACTTAAAGCGGCTCCGGGGTGGCAGCGGCATGCATCGGAGCCAGGGCAGGCTTCCTGCATGCCTGCCCTGGCTCCACGCCGCATCACTCCAGGAAGCTCTGTGGCCCCTTGGAAGGGGAGGAGGCAGAGGGCTCCACATGTGCTGCCCTTGCCGCACCTCCAGGTACCTCCCCCGAAGCTCCCATTGGCCGTGGTTCCCCGTTCCCGGCCAATGGGAACTGTAGGAGGCGGTGCCTGGAAGCATAGGCAATGCACGGCGCCCTCTGCCCCACTGGCCGGGGGCCACAGGGAAGTGGTGCCAGCTGCTTCTGCAGAGTGGCATGGGGCCCGCGCCGCAAGGAGGCGCGGCGCAAAGCCCTGAGGGGCCGGATCCAGCCCACAGGCCGTAGTTTGCCCACCCCTGCTATAGAGGGAAAGACCATAAAAACTGAAAGGTAGTAGAAAAATAGGAGTTCTCATACTGGGCCAGATAACTAGTCCAACTAATTTGGAATCTTGCCTCTTACTGTACTTGATGCTTTAGATCAGTGGCTCTCAACCTTTCCAGACTACTGTACCCTTTCAGGAGTCTTATTTGTCTTGTGTACCCCCAAGTTTCACCTCACTTAAAAACTACTTGCTTGCAAAATCAGATCTAAAAATACAAAAGTGTCACAGCACACTATTAGGGCAGGTCTTCACTACAGGGGGGGTCGATTTAAGATACGCAAATTCAGCTACGCGAATAGCGTAGCTGAATTTGACGTATCGGAGCTGACTTACCCCGCTGTGAGGACGGCGGCAAAATCGACCTCCGCGGCTCCCCGTCGACGGCGCTTACCCCCACCTCCGCTGGTGGAGTAAGAGCGTCGATTTGGGGATCGATTGTCACGTCACGACGAGACTCGATAATTTGATCCCCGAGAGATCGATTTCTACCCGCCGATTCAGGCGGGTAGTGTAGACCTAGCCTTACATAAAAATTGTTTACTTTCTCATTTTTACCATATAATTATCAAATTAATCAATTGGAATATAAATATTGTACTTACATTTCAGTGTATAGTATATAGAGCAGTAGAAACAAGTCATTGAATTAAATTGTAGTTTGTACTGACTTTGCTAGTAGCCTGTTGTAAAACTAGGCAAATATCTAGATTAGTTGATGTACCGTGGAAGACCTCTGAGTACTACCAGGTGTACTTGTACCTCTGGTTGAGAACCGCTGCTTTATATCTAAAGACCCAAACCTGCACCTGTATCCATGTGTGTAGATCTCCATACTCACAGTTTCCCATTGACTTTAATGGGGCCTCATATATGTACAGGGATTTACCCATATGTTGCATGGTGCAGGATCCACACTTAAGGCACTAAATATCTGTATATGGAGGAAAAAATTCCTTCCTGACTACAGAGAGATGATCATTTTATGGCCTAAAACTTGAGACTTGATTACCCTTATTATTTTAGTGTGTAGTGACAAATGTTATTTGTCATAAAATTAGCCACCCCCTTTAAAGTCTGCTAGTTGACAACTTGAGACAATGTATTTCCCAGGTTGACCATATTATGCATGCAGCAGTATTTCTTTTTATTGATTCTGAATTTATTATCCTCTTAATTATTGTAGGATCCTGTTTCTTGTTATGATATAAGAGGGCAAAAAAGGACTGATCAGTTTTCACAATCTTCTGAATTTCATATTTCTCAGTGAAGTCTCTTCAAGCACTTCTCTTTCCCAGGCTGAACAATCCTACTGTTTGCAGCCATTGATATGTTTTGCATCCCAACATACCCCTGGCAATCTCTGAAAAGTTTCACAGAACAGCATCAATCTACAATACATTTCTTAAGGTACAAGGACCAAAATTGTAAATGAGGGTACCATAGTTCAGAATCATTTCATCATAATATTATCTAAATTGTTTTCTATTTGTTTTTCAGTCTACACAACCATTGAACTTTATTTTCATAAACTGCTGATATACATTAGGGAGACCTCTTCACTACTTAAAATGTTTCCTGATCCATAGCCTATTGAATTAATTGGGGTCCTTCCATAGACTTTAATGGGCTCTGGTTAGCCCCAAATCTTTCCTCGGAGGAACATGTTTTTTTTTTTTTAATTTAACCTCTTACACAAAAATCAATCAGAATAATTCTGCAAGCACCAAATCTCAGTCCCTTGAAGTCCCCTAAATTCTCTGACCTAGGAGTATGTCAAAAATAGAATGGCAACTTCAAAAAACATTACTAATGTAGAATCAGGAAAGAAACAGTTTTTATGCAGTTTAAAATCCTTTTTCTTCAATTCTATTGTCTGTGCTCCTTTCATGTAGGCTAAGAACCATTTCTTTGAAATGACTTCAAATGCTTTTTGTGTACCGCACAGAAATAATGGGAAACATTTGTTTTAGTGAAAATCATCTGCCTGGCATTTCAAGCAGTGCTATTTATCTATGTCTTGTTACATGCTATCAGCAGAGGTTTATATAGCTGAAAGAGATACTGATTGGTTTTATGCTCCCTTGTGCAAGATAGCCCCAATCTGTGGTTACATTTGTGCACATTGCACCTTCTCAGTAGCTGTAATTTTATTTAGCATACTTAATTAGCTTGACGTATTCTGGGAGACTACCTTATTCGCTAATGCTCTGCAGTAAGGACAAAGGAGGAGGAGGTTGCGGGGAGCTTTCAAAGTAAATATGTTTGTATTTAGTCTATAACTCTTCCTGTGTCTTGTATTTAAACAAAAAGAGGGCACCCTTGTCTGCAAGACTTTTTAAAATTCCAATAAATAAGGGAAACCTGCATTTCCATCATATGGGTATTTTCTATTGCCAGTTTTTCTGCATAGTCACATGGTCAGATTTGGTGGAATCCTTTCACAAATGTGCAGTGGTGGAAGGATGTCTATAGATGGAGCTTCCACCACACCCCTTTATGTGGCCTGCATAAGAACCAGGCTGAATTGAAGACTCTCTGCTCAGAGCAGCACAGTGGCTGCTTGCTCCTTAATTCCCTGGGGGCGGACTGTACTCTAAAGAGAGCAGGGAGATGAGAGCTCTTTCTTGCAAAGAGTTCTGCATTGCAGTTCAGACTGGCCACAAACTGTCCTCCAATAGTCTTGATGTGTTTAGCTTCCTCTGAATCTGTATCAGTGCATTACCAGCATTCTCAATGTTGTAAGTGTTAGAGAGACAAGGCAAGGAAAGGTAGTGTCGTCTACTGGACCAAGTTCTGTTGGTGAAAGAGATAAGCTTTCAAGCTTAAACAGAACTCTCCTTCAGGGCTTGTCTCTCTAATATCCTGGGACCAACACAGCTACAACACTGTTGTGAGTGCAGTGATTTGGGGCCAATTTGCGGGAAATCTCATGAGAAAAATAAGCTAAGCTTATGAATTTTGACTGAACTGCTTCAGTGACTAGAGAGACTACTGTCGCAGTTGTGCTCCAGGCATCTGGTTCACTCTGGGTGGAGCACAGCCCTGAAGCAGGTGCAGCTTTGAAACTGCAGCCTCACCAAAGTGCAGGAAAGGGGAATTAATGGTAAGGACCCAGGAGAAGCCCCATTTTCTGCAGGCTGGAAATAGAGGGAAGCTGCTAAAGCCTGCTGTGGGGAACAAAGGGGAGGATGGGGGCCTGGCAGCAGGGCCGGCACAACCCATTAGGCAACCTAGGCGGTCGCCTAAGGTGCTATGATTTGGGGGGCAGCGACTGTGGCAGTATTTCCGCGGCAGAACCTTCCGCCGCCTCTGTGGGGGGGTGGCAGCATTTCAGGGCGGGACCTTCTGCCGCACTAGGGTGGCGGAAAACCTGGCGGCGCTCCTGCCTGCCAGGGCAGAAATGGATCTTGAAGGAGTGGGGGACTGAGGGAGCCTGTCAGTGGGGAGCTGGGGAGTGAGGATGACTCTGTGTAGTGGAAGGAAGGGGAGGAAAGTGGGGAGTCAGGGAGCAGGTGCATGGAGGAGCCAGAGCCAGCACTTTTATTCACACATTTGATAAGCTTTATGGTTCAGTAGTAACTGCCATGCATGCATTGGATTGAGGGCAGGGGGAGATTAAAAAAAAAAAACAGAGGACAGAACAAAAATGGGTTATTTTTAAACCCCTCATGACTTTTTGGGGTAGCTCTGACTCATAGTTTTTGAATGTTTGGAGTTAGCAAATATAGCTGTATGGAAAATGTAATTCTATTTTGCAGAGAATTTCGATATTTTGAAATTTGGAACTGTTCCAATTTGGGAAAAACCCCCAAAACATTATGATATTCCATGAGAGAATGGAAGCCTGGCTCTGGGCAGTCTACCTGGTGGGCTCCCTCAGAGCCACACATTTTGGGAGCCTACGGCTGCCAAGAAGCCATGAGGCTGGGAGCTTGCTGGCTAGCACTCCCAGGCTTCCAGTCATCCTGCCCAGTGGACTGATGGGGAGCTGGGAAGCCCTTAGAGCCCCTCTGTATGGTAGCCCATACAGGCAAATTCCCAAGGAGTTTGTGAGCTCAGGCTTCTAGGTTCTCAGCTCTCTAGTAGCCCATCAGGTGGGCTCCTGAAGAGCCAGGAGCCTGGAAGTTTGGGCTTCCCAGCAGCCTGTCAGGCATGCTGCCGAGGAGCTGGGTGGACAAGCAGGCAGGACACAAGGCAGGTTTTAAAAGCTGCCTGGTAGGAGGATTCCATCACAACTTTGTCAAAATTGAATAGTCTCCAAAAAGATGTTTTGATTCTGATGAATATGCATTCGTCAATGGAAAATTAAATGTTCTGTTGGAGAATTTCTGACCAATTCTATTGGCAATACTAGTATTGTCTTTTCCCATAGCCATCGCCTGGCCTGCCTGCAGTTCATATCTTGGTGATACATGTATATTGGATGGGTTTTCCTTTTGCTGCTTTGGGTTTGAAATCTGTCCTCTTCCAGTAGGCATTGGACTTTTTTTTTTCTGTTTCTTTTTTTGACACCTTTAAATTTTTTTCAAATGCTGGGAAATCTTAGTCTCTTCCTGGGTGGGGATTCATACACACATCTGCTGCTGTAAATGATCTGTGATACAGTCTTACTTCCTGAGACTTTGCCTGCTGGGACTACAACTTGCATAACTTCAGTGTACACACACATTGCACATTATCTTCCATATTTAGGGCTCTGACTCTGTTAGTTCCATGGTTCATCCAATATCCCAAAGTCTGTTCAATGTAAGTTCTGACTCATTAAGAACTATTCTGCAATGCTCTGCTGATGAAAAATGGGATTATGGTTGACCCTGCACATCTCCCTGAAGTCTCTTTGAGATGGCTTCTTAGAAGAGAGGGCATGTATTTTGATTGAGCTTATACACTTCTTATCTTTAAATGCACTGTGCCCTTGTCGTAAGATTATAATGGGCCTATTTGTTTGTCTTTCTTTTCTGAAGATGCTTGTCCTTATCACCAAGTACAAGAGGGGAAATACAGGTACTCAATAGTCACTCAGAATGACCAGTCTGTTTAGTGGGAGATTGTCACATTTATCTTTAAAAAAGTCTCCAGCTGGTGCTACCTGTAATTAAGGGGGGAAATATTACTCAAATAAATTAAGCTTGGAGTTCAAATTAAGTTTTATGAGCTGTGTTGCAATATTGGAATTTTGTCTTTCTCCTATAAGGTTGGGTACAAGCAGGGCTAGCTCACAACATTTTGGCACCTGAGGCGGGGAGCTCAAATAATGCCTCCATGTCCCCTCGCTTGGGCTAAAACTTTGAAAGGTCTCAATTCTGCCTTCTTCCTGTTCTACTCCTCTCATGGTACTGCTCTGCTGCCTACCCCAATAAAGGAGAACTAACAACTTAAAATGCCTTGTTCAAAAATGTTAAGTAACACTTAACTTTCAAATGCCTGACCAGCAAATGTAACTTTTCTTGTCTGCATAGTAAACACTGGCATTTTTATCTGTTTGAATAATCAAAGTGGTGCTTTCCGTGCCTTCTTGGTTGCAAAGATTTGAACTGCTTCCTGAAGGTCCACAGTCTGGGCCAGCTCATGCTCTATTGAGATGGTTGCAAGGCCAACCAGCCTCTCCTGTGTCATTGTGGAGCGTAGATGTGTTTTTATTAACTTCAGTTTGGAGAAGCTGCTTTCTCCACTGGCAACTGTTACAGCAAGTATTAGAAGTATGCGCAGAGCAACAAAAGCATTTGGAAAGAGGTGGTCATCTTATTTGTGCACATATATTCCAGAACAGCCTTTGGAGTTGATCCTGCTGAAATGTATCTTGAAATGGCTTTCAGTTCATCACCTAAATCACTCACATCAATATTGCGCATGTCATCATGTGTCAACACTGTCTCTGCTGCCCTGCATTGCTGGTGTAGGTCTTCTTCAGGTATAGTGGAGAGTTTTGGAATATCATACAACATCCCAAATATACTGCTGTATTCCTTGAGCTGCATGAAACGTTCTTCAACTGACTGTATTGCACAATCTAGCACCTGGTTAAAGAATTCAACTTTGAATTGTTGTTTGGGGTCTCTTATGGGATTATCCCGTGCCTCGTAATCAAAATGTCTTCTTCTTCGGTGACTCTTGTATTCTTGAATGGGTGGGAAAATAGCTTCAGTGTGCAGTTCCTCTGCCAACTTCTGTGCACTCTTCAGAACGTTTTGAAATCCCTCATCTGACCGTTAAGGCTGTAGGTATGACTTTGTTTTGTCCAGTTGTTCCATTGTTCCAGATATATCAAGGTCAACACCTTGGAGTCTCTTGTTTACAACATTTATTTCAAACAGTATGTCATGCCACAACACTAAGCCACACAGAAATTTGAAGTTGTGTATGTTTCTGGTGATTCCATTTCCCTCTGCTACTGTTCTCCCACAAAGATTTCCTCTCATAGCATTATCCTCTATAATGGCAACTATGGCATCATCTATTTTCCCAATTTGGTGTTTGATAGGCTTTATCGCCTCCACTCGACTTTCCCATCATGTGGCACTCAGTGGTTTCAGTGTCAGAGAGGATGTTCCCAGATGTTGCTTCAAAATTTGCCATCGATGAGTTGATGCACAGAAAAATACATAGCTGCTTTGAATTACATTAAAAAATTCAGCAGCCTCACTAAAAGCTGATGCTGCATCACTGACCACCAAGTTCAATGAATGAGAACTGCATGGGACAAAAAAAGCTTGTGGGTTTAATTCTCGGATCCGTGTCTACACCCCTCTGTTCTTTCCTCTCATGTTGGCACCATTATCATAGCCCTGACCTCTCATGTCAGCTATCGCAATTCCCGTATCTTCCAGCTTTTTAAGAAGCACATTTGCCATACCAGTTCCTGTAGTATTGTCAATGTCAATACATTCTAGAAAATGCTCTCTGTCAGTCACCATTGCAGAGATATTTTCACTAAGTTCTGTTGTTATTACAAAACACACCATTAAAGTCATTTGTTCCGTATGGCTCATGTCAGGTGTGCAGTCCAAAATAACAGAGTCATATCTTGCTGACTTCAGATCTGCCACAATCTTCTGTTTAACTTTTGTTGCCAGTAACTGTATGATCTCATTTTGAATTGTTTTTCCAAGTTAGTGGTGTGTGTACATTTCTTGGGTGGTGACTCTTCTTAGATGCTCCTGGAGTACAGCATCAAACTCAGCCATCAGCTCCACAATTTTAAGAAGTTTCCTTTGTTTGGCACATACAGCTGATCTGAAGTGCCACACAGTGCTAGGTTTTGGGTAGCAAGCATTCTCACAATGGCAATGAGCCTTTTCAGAACATTTTGCCAATAAAGAGACTTTGATGCAATCTTCTCTTGATGCTGATCATCTATGGTGGCCTTTAACCTTACTCTCATCTCAAGCTCTTTCCACCTATGGATGCTCTCTGGTGATTTGCTGCCTTCTCATGGCATGCCAGATTTCTAGCCAGATTTTTCCAGTCCTTTGTTCCTGTAGAACCCAATGTGGCTGGAACATTAGATTTGAAGAGTTTGCAACAAAAACAGTATGCAGCATTCAGAGTTTTTGAGTACATAAGCCATGGCCTCTCCACTTTGATACCACTGGGGATTTCACGCCAGTAATGTGTTGGATGGAAACTTCTATTTTCATTGTCTTTGGGGAACATGAAGTTTTTCACTTGCTGTGGCCCATGCGATACAAGGAAGACCCTCAGGCTACTGCTCAAGTGGGTCCACAGTCCTGGATCATCTAGATTTAAGGAACTAAACTCAGCAGCAGCTATTTCTTGCACCTCCATCACACGCTTCTCTGATCTACACTTTACTTCAGGAATGTGCATGGTTACATCCATTTGAGATGGAGATATGGATGCTGCGGTAGCTGCCAGGTCACCTGCACTCTGACTAACTGGAAGATCAGGCATCTCCTCACCACTCACATTCTCACTGGAGCCGGAAGGCTCACTGTGAACATTTGTCTATATATCTCAGGAGAGCTTCTTCCTGCTTAGATAGAAAAGCTTCCTTTGCTTGCTTGCTTTTTCGGAATGCTGCCCCAAAGGGATGTTTTCTTCTTTCACTCATGACTGCTGTTCTGTGCCAGCTATAGTGGCTCTCAACACTCAGTTGAAGGGGACAAATAAGCAGGCTCGTAGCAAGGCCTGAGTGAGAGAAGATATCAATGTCTTAAGGGCCTAACTGGCTCCTACTATTTTAGTTGACTGTCTGTTCTCCTCACGTGGGTTCAGGGAAGCAGCAGGAAACAGGAAGCTCCCTGAGAAGCTAATGTTAATCAGTCCAGGCTCCTGGGGGTGCTATAGAGGTACATAAAAGGCTCCTCCTCCTCTTTCTCCCTGCAGCTCCTGGTGCTTTCTGTTATTCCCTCTCACCTTTTCTCCTTCCTGCCTGTTATATCTCTTGTGCCCTCCTTCCACCAGCACAGCACTCCACCATCTCTGTGCATCTAGAGCAGAGAGAATACATATGCACCAGCAGCAGACACAGTTTTATACACTCTGGGTCTTTGTGGCACCACCACACAGTCTGGAACCTGAGGCAGCCGCCTCAGTTCACCTCATGGTAAGGCCAGCCCTGGGTACAAGTAGCTGAAAGGGTTCCAAGAACTAACAAAGTCGAGTTCCTATGAGTTCTTATTACTGTGCTGCTGTGTCAGAAGAGAACATGGTATATCAATACACTATTAAAAAGTGGAGCAGTGACAGCAGAGCATTGTCTGTATTCTCGCTGTGCACTGGGCTGCGATTTTTCATTTCATGCATCGTCATTCACAGCTTGCTGGAATAATTCCATGAAGTCAGTACATATCCTTAACAAAAAGAAGAAAGAGCAATACATTTTTGTTGTTGTTGTTGTTTTGAAAGCTGGACACATTTGCATAGATTTCATTTTTCATTTTTTACCTGCTGGTAAAGTCTGTTGGAAAAACTTAAGTTATTTAGAGTATTTTTCTCCATTATTAATTTGTTACATATTTTTTTTTCATTATATTTTTTTTGTCCCTTCAGTCAAGAACAAAAGTAGCCCTGTCTTCAAAGTAGGGTCTTATGGTAGTCCATCTGAAATCACTGGGCTGGGCCTCATCCAGTATGAAAAATGTAAACAAAGTAAATTGCCCATCAAATGTCAATGATGACCTGTATCAGAGGGGTAGCCGTGTTAGTCTGAATCTGTAAAAAGCAACAGAGGGTCCTGTGGCACCTTTAGTCTTAAAGACCCTCTGTTGCTTTTTACAGATTCAGACAAACACGGCTACCCCCCCGATACTTGGCACCATGCAAGGCACTGCATTTAGCCGTGTAGAATGGAAATCTATCAACCTCATGAAGAAACTTGCACAAATACAGACAGATATCATCTTCCTTTCCAAATGCAAACGGATAGACATTCTGTTAGTCTTAAAGGTGCCACAGGACCCTCTGTTGCTTTTTAATGATGACCTGTAAATTCTTCTTAAACTTTGGAGAAGTTTGGGTCCAGAGGTGCCATGGAACTTCTGCACATGTTGGCCCATATTCTCCCATGTAATCCAGCCCCTTTATGCTGCTCAGGCAGCACAGAGGGACCAGAAACTAGCCAGCTGTCCTTAGCTGAGAAGTCTTCCAGTGTGGTAAGTCATCAGTTAGTGCAGAATGGTCATAGCTTTTGTCTTCCCATGTTCAGCAATTGCATCTCTTCCTGTAAAACAGAATATGGAAAGGCACTCTAAGCTGGCCACAGACGCTTATGTAAATGAAAAAATTTACATCTTTTTTCCAGGTTCAATGACATTGCTTCACTAACATGCCATAGACAGAATGGATTCTACCCTTGAACCTAGTCATGAAATAAATCCCTGTAAAGATGTTCCTAAGAAATTCAGGATACTGTGTTGTCCTTTGTGACCTCTCATGACAAAATGTGTTTCTCAGGGAGCATCAAAGCAGGCAAAAAGACTAGTGGACCAAAAATAGACATAATGATAGTGCCAAGGCCAGAAGCAGCACCCAAAATTGCTAGTACTCCTATGTTTCAATAATAAATACCATATGGCTAACTTAGATCTTTCTTAATACCTAAATGTAGAGCAAGATCATCCAGGCAAATTTAATTTGTTTCTACAGTATATTGGTAGAAGGGTATTTCTATTAAAAAGGACTGTGTTAGGAACTGGGAAGTCATCCATAGCCCTATTTTTATTTTGAGCTGTACTTGATGTATAGTGTTGTTTGCCTTGCTACTGGTGGCAATATAATAGATATCTTTTCATGACAATATATCTGAATGGGATGCAGGAGCTCAGCACTTCTGAAAATATCCCATTTATTTAGGTGCCCAGATATGGATTTAGGAGTCCAATGATGGTGGTCTGCTAGTTAAAAAATTGCATTTTGGGCAAGGTTGAGAAGGTGATGGCAGGAAAATGTATTCGGCAGTATCCAGAGCTCCATGATTTCCTTATTCCTTTTATTCTGGTTTGTGCTGGCCCCTTTGGTTGAAGGCGTCTTTTGTGTGATGGACGGAGATTGTTGTTTTGTTTTAAAATCTATCAGCACTCTCTGATACTCTTGACTGGAGTGGTTTAATTGACTGGAGACTGTAGGCCCCAGAGAATGGAATTACTTTTTGCCTTTTTTTTTTCTGTCAGTGACATCCCAAAGAATATGGTGGGTAATGGCTCCTCAGTCTGCAATAATCTCTTGAAAAGTTATACATAATATGATTGTCACCCTTTTTGCCCAGCTCCTCTGTCCCCGCAAACATGCATGTATGACTGTTGGGGAGTCAACGGGACTATTTGCTCTGAAGTGGCATCACTGTGTGCTGATAACACTTAGATACATGTCTTTGTTTCATTGGAACTAGACAGTACAATGTGTCTACTTTTCTAGCGTCTTGTCAAGACATGGAACTAGATAAAAAGGAGACTTAATGCTGAGACATAAACACTGCTAATTGGTTGAGGGAAATAACCAGAGATAATTGCAGAAATGGTGCTTGCTCCAGTTACTTAGGGTTCAGTTGAGCCGTGTACTAGATTTCAATTGCTCCCAGAGCCTCAGTCCACTGTGGCGGACAAGTTAGTGTATTCTCCGTCTGCACTTGGCTCCCTGGTTATATGCATTTTTTCTCAGATGTGGACCTTGCCACTGCCATGCATGGCTTTGTGATTCCCCGCTGGCCCTCCCCACTTCTCCCCAGGATTGCATTATGGTAACATGCTATATGGGGCTGCTGCTTTCCCTGAAGACCACTCAGAATCTGGGGCCTGTGCAAAACAGAACAAATTACACATGTCCTCTGTATATTGCACTAGCTGCAATTCAAGCCAATTATATTAATCTTTTAAAGCTTTCCCTGCCTGAGAAGATCTCTCATGCCATGCACTGCGATGATGGATCTTCACTAAATCGTCTCTAGATTTGAATATCTGTAGCTGCTCGTTGGACATTCTCAGTGTAGGTTTCTTGACTTTCTATGCTGGTCTGGGGTCTGAGTTTGTTGGCCTACAGGGTGTGATGCAAGATATATCTGCTTACTCATTGCAGTGTAGTAGGTTTATTATTGGGTGGAAATTCCATTCCTCCCATATCTTTATCATGTACCTTTTAAATTGACTTACATAAAGCTACGACAATCTACAACAGCTGAGGATCTGCCCCTTACAGTAGTAATGGATGCATTCTTTAAGTGGCAAAATTAATAAAAGTGCTACTTATTCTCCCTGGAGGTCATCTGGAGCCATTATGTTTTTAGCTGAGGAATCCAATGTTTTTTATTAACTAGCCACAGACTTGCTACAGTGTGAAAGAAGCACATCTTTCTTTTCTTCTTCAGAGGATAAGCTACCTTCATAAGAATGCTGGCTTCTAGAGCGAGATGGAGCAGGACAAGAAATTGAATTTGTCTGCCATATGTCACAACCGTCCTTATCTTAGCAATAGTGGGAGGCTCATAAAAATGACACTAATGAAAAGTGACATTTAAAATTAGCTATTGTCTTTAGCAAGACCAAACTACTGCCCAAACTATTGCCATAACACTAAATCTTAGTGAACTAAAACTTTATTTAATTACCTGAGTGTCAATTAATTTAACACTCATGACAAACTGATGATTTGACATTTGGTTTCCTTGGAAAAATAGAAGTGAAATATTTAATGTGTGTTACATTTCTGTCTTAAACATGAAAGCTATCTCCTTAATACTCTGACTTGTAAGGAAAATCAATTTTTATTAGGAGACATAGGATCTGGCTCAAGTGATGATACGAAGTGTACATAGTCAGCTTCCAAAGAAATATAATCCTATTCTCTAAAGGTTCCCCCCTTTTATTTTTTTAGTGAGAAGCTTCTATTTATATTATATTCTATTTATATGACATTTTTACTTGAATGTACAGTATTTGTAATTGGTGTTGTTTGAGCATGGAAGAAATATGACATGTAACATTTTTAGTAGAATGCCACACAATAAAAATATGCAACTGAATTCCATTTATAGCACTTATTTCTTCAGGGTTATTTAAGTAAAAATACTTTGGTAATACTTTATATTCAACCATAAGAAAGCAAGCACAAGCAAGTCTGAAAAATATAGTCCAAATTCAGCCCTCTGTAATTATACATTAGTATAAATGTAGAGGAATTTAATTGAAACCAATTGTTACTCCCGATTTACACCAGTATAAGTGATGATAGAATTTGGCTTCAGCTAACCACAAAGGGATATGCCCTTTTATTGCTCATTTAACATCTTCTGTTTCATTACCATAATAACTTAATTAAAGCTAATTGTCCTACACTGCATTTATATACAGTATTGTTCTATCTTTTCTTAGTAGTACAAAAGACACTCTGGTCATTTGGGCATATACAATATTATATGTTCAGTGAAATTTTGCAATATATTCAGATGATAAAACATAAATAGTCCCAAAGATCATTCACTGAAGTTTGAAATAAAAGCTTTAAATTTTGTTTCCTTAAATGATTAGTTAAAATGCAAATTTTGGAACTCTAGGAAATTTAATAAGAAAGGCAACTGGATCTATCCTGAGGCCTTTCATTTAAGAACTCTGTTTCAAATCATTTGGCAAATCATTAGAGTGTTAAAAACATGCAACATAAATTTAAAACAATTAGGTCACATTTGTAAAATCCAAGCACTAACTTTTACAGGTTACAGCAATTTATGATAATCTATCTTCACAGAAGTCATAACATCGTTGCTGTCAAAAGCTTTCTAAGTGTGTATCATTTGGATGAAAAGTCCTTGTTGTAAATCTTATCTTCAATATTACCACAGAGTTTTTCAGTTCTCCGGTGGTAATAGGGCAACTAGTTATGATAATGGCACAATGACACAAATGCCATTATGTTGAGAACATGATAAAAATGATTGTTACATCTTATGAATAAGAAGACATTTGTATCAGTTGAATGTATATTTAGGATACCAAACACCCTATAATTCTTATTTTTATTTCAGTAAGATGACTACTGCTAACAATCAAGGGATATAGACCTTACTATGGCAGATGTGTCTAGCATCTGATCCAGTGATGAGCAGACCTTAGATGATTAATATGGCACACCTTGTATTGGTATAGTGAGCTCATGGTACCAAAGTCACAAGGACACTACTGCTGATCATATTCTCCTGTGAACATGTCCAGAATCTCTTTCAGTTTGGCATAATGTTTTCTTACAGAGACTTTTAAAAACCTAGCTGTGTGTTTGAAGTTGCCCTGTTTGACCGTTAAGAAGAGAATAACACTTTCCAACAGAGAAATCTCTAGGTAGTTTGGGGGATGTAAAAAGTTTCAGTTTGTGTCTCCAATACTCTCTCAATGGAAATCAAGTTGCAAGGCAAAGACAGAGGAGACACAGATCCTCTTCTCATTCATCCTTACAACTCATGTACTTTGAACGGAAAACAAATTTTGAATGCACCCAACTTGCTGAAACTCAGTGGTTTCTTTACTCTAATGGTGGGCAGGAGCCTTCTGTTCTATTGCTAATGGCTTCCCATTGCAAGATGAATATAACATGAAATTGTGTGCATTCAGTTCAAAATCAGGAGTGTGTGGGGACTTAAAAATTAACCTAAAGGGTATCTTTCTAAAAACGGTAGCACTTAAGATATTTACTTTTTTATTTTATTGTAAGAATTATTTTGCAGTGCCATATAGTAGAAGTCTGAATATAACTGACTTGTTGTTCAGTAAGCCACTGCTTTAGCTGGGCAATAACCGACCTATAAAAAACTGTCCAAAACACCAGTGCACTTTATACAATGCTGGCTGTTGTAGAAGTTATTTAGATTAGCTCTGCTATGAAAGGATTCTCACCTTGTCAACACCGTAGCTTGGCTGGTAGCATTCTGCACTCTCGGAGCCCAATCAACTCCAGTTGTGAGGGTGCTCTGCATTCACAGGAATTGGGACATCGATGTGGAAAACAAATTTTCAACTTCATTTCCCCTGTGTCCATGGCAGACAAACAGATAAGATGACTACCCCCTGAGGGCACAATTCTGTTCCCAATGACAACAGTGGAAGCTTTGCCATTGATTTCAATAGGAAGAAGATCAGGCCCCAGGAGAGCGGACAGCCTGGATGTAGTGGAGAATCTGACCCAGCTTCTGCTGGACACAGCAGAGCAAAAGGGCTGTCAGGAAGCAAATAATAGCTCCCTGATTCTCTGCCCTAACCCCACCCAAAGTATAGGGTTGAACAGCACAGGGTATTCTATAACTTGTGCCAGGTGAGGATAGTCCTCTTGGAATCATGCACCAGCTATGAATCATGCATCAGCTAGGGATATCCAGAATGCACCCTGATCTGGCCACTCCTCTTCCTGCCCCAACACATACCGCTAATACTTTTGTCATGTTGGAAGCTCTCACATCCCTCCCCCATGCCTTTGCACCAAATAACTAGCCCTGTGTCATTTACACTGTGTTCAAAGTGGGTGTAAAAATGCTGCCAGATCATAGTGATAGGGTTTTTCATCCATTTATCATAGCTGTGACAACACAAGGTAACAGGCAGTGTTGAATTGGGCCTAGTGGTGTTGCACCTGTTTAATACTTGTGTAACTGAGACTCAGATTGGACCATTGTGTGTGAAACATGACTCCCAATGCTTGTTATTTTCTATTCTATGAATTTAGGCTATGTCTACACTTGCACTTTTGTTGGTAAAACATTTGTCAGTCGGGTGTGAAAAAACACACCCTTGACGGATAAAAATTTCACAGACAAAAGTGTCAGTGGGGACAGTGCTACGTTGGTGGGAGATGCTTTCCTGCAAACACAGCTACCGCTGTTCGCTAGGGCTGTTTTAATTATTCCAGTGGAAGAGCTCTCTCCGCATTGGCATAGCTACTTCTCTCAGGGCTGTGAACAATCCACACCCCCGAGAGACATAGTTATGCCAACCTAATACCCAGTTTAGACCATGCTAGGTCAATGGAAAAGTTCTTTTGACCTAACTACTGTCTGTCTGAGAGGTGGATTACCTACAGTAATGGGAGAACCCCTCCCATCGGCATAGGTAGTTTCTACACTGAAGCGCTACAGTGGAACAGCTGCAGTGTATGTAACAGACATACCCTTAACTTTGTCTTTACTGGCAGCTCATCTGTTTTCAGGTTAAAATACATATTCGAACTGACATTGTTTGAGTCTGGTATTTTTGTAGACCTTTAGATTTAACCAACTATCAACTGGTTTTGTTGGGTTAGTTATTTATAATTCTTTGGTCTGTGCAAAGGAAACTGACTTGTTACAAATAACTTGCAGTTCTGCTAACTGTTATGGCCTGGGACATAATTGGTCTGGCCTAATGGTCAGAGCAGGAGTCATGTCTAATGGGCGGTGCAGGTATCCAGGTTGGGAAACAAAGCCAGGGGCTGACACCAGAGTCAACTGCCAGTTGCCAGAGTCAGAAACAGGAGTCAGAGATGAAGGTCAGAGCTGAGGTCAGATATCAAATGCCAGAGCCCGTTTCAAGCAGGGGCCAGGTCAGAAGTCAGAGGCTGGGGTCAGAGCCAGGACAGGTCACTGAGGATTAGAGGTAAGGTGCAAGGACAGGACGAAAGGAAAGGATCAAGCACAGAGCAGGAGCATGGTTGGAACAAGAGCAAAGGCAGGAATAAGGCAGGAACCAAGAACACGGTTGGGTGCCGGAGGCAGGCATGAGTAGGGTCCAATGCTACCACAACCCTTGTTGCTCGGACGAACTACTTGTTCCCCCACTGGCTTACATAGTTTAGTTGGACCAGTCAGCAGAGCTGGGCAATCCTCCAATCAGAGCTTCCTTGGGTGGTGCCTTGGCTGGGGCTATACCCCTAGTAGCTTCCCAGCCCATCTGGTTTCAGTAGCCATTGGGTGGGGATATGGCAGTTGCATGGGGACTCCCAAGTCTGGCTTCAAGACCCTGAACATCACATCAACACACTAAAGAATTGCATTTCACACAGGCAAAAGAAGAAAATTATTATAAAATAATGTGGTGGTCAATTTAGAAGTATTTTAAGGATAGTCCAATAGTTAGGATGCTGGCCTGTGTCTCAGAAGATTCAGGTTCAGTTACCTGCTGCACCCCAGACTTTTGTTTGAACGCGGGCGAGTCACTTAATGTCTCTGTTCCTCCATTACCCACCTGTGAAATGGAGACAATAGTACTTTCATATCTTATGAGGGTGTTGTAAGGATAAGTACATTAAAGATTGTAAGGTGTTCAGATATTGTGGTAATGGGGGACAAATATCAGTAAAGATTGATATTAAGTGGAAATACAGGCCTGATTCTGATCTCACAGTTTAGCAAGTCAGCAGTAACTCCATTGGCATTAATGGTGTTCAGCTGGGGTATGTGTGAGCTCATATTCAGAGCCAGGAAGATTAAAACTTGATGCTGATGGATATGTAATGATGCCAATTTCTCACAGGTAATAGATTTTCGAAATGCGACAGCATTAAAGGAGCGGAATCTTGCATGCTCCATCACAGTTAAAATTATATGATCGGATATTCTCCCACTTTATGTTGTCTGAAAAGTTTAATCTAAAACAGTTCTCAGATTTACATTAAAGGTCAATTAATTTGCAAAACTTTTTTACACGGATTTGAATAGTGTATAATAGATGTATAAGACAGTGATCCAACTTCAGTAAATGTGTTTCGATTAGAGTTGTCAGAATTGGGCAGGTTTTTGGTTCACACAGGTTCTGCAAACTACTTTTTACTTCAACATCATTTATTTTCTTCCTGAGTAAGGATTGCAGCAGGATGGGACCCACTAAGATCAACCTAAGTCAAAATATTGCCTCTCTCTTACAATGTTAGTCATGGTATTTGACAGGCTTAAATTGTATTTGTAATAAAATACTGCATTTCTAAAGGTTCCCAGTATGATAAAATTATCTAAAAATGAGCTCTATTACACTAACATAAGAAATGCCATTTGTGTTTCATACAGGATTATAAAGAACAGCACAAACAGAGATTTTAAAATGCCAATTATGAATATTTTTCACTTTTACTGGAAAGATGGGTTTGTAAAATCAAAGGCTGGTCATGTATCTTAAGCCTAAATTGTATAATGTTGCTCTTGAAATTGTATTAAAATTCCTTGATGTTATTAGTAGAATTGGATAGCAACCATAAAAGGTCTAGTCGGATGCTAATTTTTTAAAATTACCTTGGATTATTGGTTCTTTATTTTTTTATTCAGTATGTGTGCCAATACCTCTCTGTTCTATTTTGTGAATTTTTTAAGATGACCTTTTAAAAACCCAGCCTTTTGTTAGCTGGGGATCAATTCAAGTTAAGAATATTTGCCACCTGCCTTTAAACTGAAGGAGGGGCAGAAAAGCCAGGAGGCCCACATTTTTAGCAGAGAAATAGATTCTCCCCCCACACCCTAGGAATACATTTCCCCCCTTCCCCGCTCATTATTGTATAAGGACAGGACTCAAATGTATTTTTATTCTGCACTGTTTATTCCTCCATACAGGAATGTGCTGAATTAAAGTAGAATTCTGAACATCCTTCCTTAAGAAACCAATGTCTTACTGCCAGATAAAAGTTTCTCAATAGCATTTATTTGCAGCAGTTTGACATCTGTGGGCCAGATTCTGTCTGGCTCTTATATGGGTGAATAATTATGGCGGCAATGGGGGAAACTAAGTCAGGCATAACAAGGAGTCTTCCCCCTCATTTTCTGTCTGCCTGCCTGGCAAGGTGCGTATAAGTCCATCATTGTGATATCTGAGTGCTGTCATGGCCCATGTAAGGGCCGGGCAGAACTGCAGTCTTTGCACCCAGCACCTATGACTACTTCCCCAAGGATGAACAGTGTCTGAAAAGGGGTGTTGAAAAGAAGTAGGAGCTATGATCTCCCCATCAGCCTGAGGAGCAGGCTTGGCACAACATAGGCAAGTAAGCTGTCTCTCCTGAGCAGTTACACTGTCTCTCTGAGACCAGGAATCCAGAGAGAGGAATGTCCACCTAGTTTCCCCTGGGTGTAGGTTGGCCCCTCACACATTCCCAGAATACCGGACATTTTGGTAATTCAGGGAATGTCATGGACATGCCCACACCAACATAACCTTGCGTGCATGGTGGGTATGAGGTCACGCTGCATGGAGAATGCCGTTTTGAAGTGTGTGTCTTTCTGCCCCCGCCGGTGCAACCTTGAGGTTACACTGGCGGTGCAGAGTTGTGCACGCTTCAAAATGGCATCCCTCATCTGATATAGGACAAAAACACATCTGGTTTTGTCTCAGTACCAGATGGGGGACAAACCATCAAAAAAGAGGGCTGTCTGGTTGAAAACTGAATGGATGGACTGCCGACCTTCTTTGGCTGTGTTTAAATAGCATGTTATTGCCCTTTAGGGACAGTCGACTAACCTTGAGGTATTTGAGAAACGCAGAGGCATAGGACACTGAGATGGGAGGTATAACTGTGTTTTGGGCTCAGAAGGTCCTCAGGTGGAAAAGTGTATGACTGTAGGCACTGCCTGAGATTTCAGACACTGAAAGAGAGAGCTCCAGGCCTACAATGTATCCCTTTACATGTGACTCACCTTCATATCTATTCTCAAAAAAGAATCATGGAAATTAGAGATGAAAAGAGAGGGCCAGGGAAAGAATGTCCTCTAGCATATTTTCTATTTCTTTGTTCATGCTGGTCTACTCTTAGAATTAATAAGCAATGAGCTTTCACCACCACCACCCTTGGAGGACTTTTCTACAGTCTAGTAGCTTTCAGTACAATTCCTGTGATACTCAACCTAAATTATTTCCTCTCTCTCTCTCTCTCTCTCTCTCTCTCTCTCTTACTCCTAATTAATAAAGCTAAATAAATCTTCAAACTCATAGATGTTTTCACCATTCAAATGCCACTTAGGATTTCCTATACATCTATAGTATAAAAGATTTCAGAAACCAGTTTATGTTGTGTTTTAGTAGACTCTCTGCTCTAAAATTAGACAATAGTTCAATTTCTGAATGCAAGGCACAAGTGATAAGTTGGTTTATTTTATTGGTTTTAAGGTGTGCCCATCTTAGTAACCTTTACAAGTCTGATTCTTCTCTCATTGACATACATGGAAAAATTCTCTTTGACTTCAGTAGAAAAGAATTAGGCCATAGGTCCCTATACAGTTTTTATATAAGGCCTAACTCATATACAAAAAATGTACATGGACCCATGGCCAAGTTCAGTTCTACTGAAGACAAAGGGAATTTTGCCATTGATTCTGCTCCCATTGACATAAGACTTCAAAGATTACTAGGATGGACTCACCTTAAAACCAGTAAAATAACCTAAATCATTGTCATTTGTGCCTTCCATCATATATTTCTATGAACTAGTGAGCAGGGTCACCCAAAAACAAATGCTCTTGTTGACAAATCTAAACTCTTGAAAACAGTCTCCACCCCACACATCTTGGAGAAAAGCTTGAGTAAGCTGATGGGCTTCACACCATGCTTTGAAGGGCAGTCAACTCTCACTCTGCTATACTAATGAGAATAGCCAGTTCCAAGGTTGATGGCCTTTCACTAACAGTGTTCTGCCCCATGATGTTCAGATTCATGACCTCTTAGCACAAGGGTACCAACTGCTATAAAACATCCAGACATAAATAGGAATCTGTGCCTTCTTTCGAGCACTGGTGCAATATGCCATGTCCAAAAATCTAACTGACAGGTGTCTTGGTCATTAGAAGACTCCAAATGGTAGCAGAGTTGCTCTGCTGTCATCTTCTCAATACCTTGTCCAAAACGGGGAGGCTAAAATCATTATGTGATCTAAGTCTTATCTTTGTCAACATCACAAAATCACTGCAGACATATAATTGGCAGCTTCTGTTCAACAGACCCGGGAAAACAAATGCCAGTGATATTCCACTTTAATATTTAAGTGAGAGTGCTTTCTGAGAAAGCTTGCATAAGACCTATTCATAGTATACATGGCTTCAGCTATCTTTATTGTCCCTCAATTTCATGAGCATCAAATTAATGCAAAACAAACAAACAAAAAACTAAGAGAAAAGTATTTGTAATTTGTTAATAGCAATTGGTAAAACAAAATGAGCCTCTTCTTTTTTTCATTAATTCATCTACTATATTACTGCATACAGTATACATGAGAAATGGCTGCTTGAGATCCATGAATTTACAAAAGAGGTCAGGAAGAAAAATCCAAACTATTCTGTGAACCCAAGAGCAGAAAAAAGAGGAAAGGGATGCGTGCGCACGCATGTGTGTGTGTGTGTGTGTGTGTGTGTGTATGTAGAAAGGATAAGTAAATGTTTGAATAGAGCACTTAAGGTTTAGACACACTTAATTATTTTTAATCACACACATTCTTGGAAGTCATTCTCTTCAATACAAGAACAGATTTCATTCAGCTAAATCACCAGTCTAATTTGACAGAAGTAAACAAATCTACAAGATGTTTCATAAACCTCATTTAATAAAGCCCAAATGTACACTGAGGTTTTAGGCCTGTGTAAAACAGGGAATTCCTTCCTTTTCAGGAGAGGAAGAGACACCAGGAATCTGGCAAGGTATTTTGAAAGACTTGTTGAAAGAAAGATGCTTTTTCACACACATCAAAGAGAAGACTTCACTGTCTTCTCCTCTGCTGCAGAAAAAGGACAGGTAAGAGACCATTTAATTTTCCCCTCTGAAGCATGGTATACCAGAATATATTTCAATTACAACACAATTACGTCTTGCCTGTTGCAACTGAGTCAAGTTCATTCCTAAATTGTCACTTGCTTGAGTACATAAAGATACATTTTAGGAACAAAAGATGTGAGATAGTGTGTGTATTTGTGTTGGGGGTCGGGGAACTGATGGATTTATTTTCCTTTTTATTTCGAAATTTGATTTTCAACTAATATAAGGCAAGGACTTGATGCTTAATAAAAGGTATTGTAGCTCACCTATATGCCAAAAAAGCATACAAGGGCAGAAAGGACATTCCCTGTGGTATATCTTCAGATGTGAAACTCCTACTGCCTGAGCCTGACTCTTGTCACTTTCAGGATAAAATGTAAGTCTCATCTCTTTGACTAGAACTTTTCTCAATAAAAGTGACCACAAATGGCCTGACACTTCCCCTGAATGATAATCCCCTTTAAGAAAGCACCATGAAAAGAGAGCTGGGAAGGGATCACAGTCCTCACAGGCATAAAACCTGTTGGGCAAGATTTTCAGAAATTGGTCCTTAAAGTTAGGCTCCTAAATTCTGCTTGGAGGCTACTTCTTTTTATTCCCTGATGCATCTTTTTACATTTAGGATTATTTTCTCCCAAATGTACTATCCTTTTTCCTTTGAAGAGAAAAATAACTGCATCTGAAACTGAACAAGTATATTTCTAGTGTATATTGAAACCTAAAAATTCTCAGCAATATCTGGATTGTAAAAAAGTCTCAATTAAAAAAAAATAAACTAGGTATTTGTGTAAGAATTCCCAGCAAGGATAATTCATGTTGCTTCATTTAGTAAAATGATGGTGAACATTTCTGCCTTCCTTTGATATTGTGCAGAATTTCGCTTAAAATGCACCCATTTTTACTAAACATAATTCCATGGAGTAGCTGAAGTCTCCTATTCCCTTGCTTGATAAGATTTATTTAATAAGGGTGTTATTACTCAGGTCCGGGTGCATACTGAATCCCAAGTCACACTCCTGTGCCAAAGGACCTTGATAATGATTTGCTGAGCAGCATAATCTTATGTAAGAGTCTGGGGCTAGAGCTGTGCAAATAACTGAGTTTTCAGTTCATTGGGAGGAAAAAATGTTTCGGGTCAAACAAAATGTTTAGTTTGACCCCAAATGGAACATTTTGGTTTTGAGTATTTAAACTTTTTTTAAAATGAAGTAAAATTCTAAATCTAAAGTCATTTTGAACCAAAATATTGAAATGTTTCATTTTGGAAATGTTAAAACAAAATGTATAAATTTGGGGGAAGGGAAATTTTTTTAAACCAACTTCGCTATGAATTCACAAAATGTTTTGGTTTACCCAAATGTGATTTTTTTTTTTGTCTGAACCAGTTTTATCTGGGGCACTGCTCGCGCTTGTGCTTGGGCAAGTCTCAGGACTAATTGCCTTATTAGAAGATAACTGGGTCTGTGGATGAGGGGAAAGCAGTGGATGTGTTATTCCTTGACTTTAGCAAAGCTTTTGATATGGTCTCCCACAGTATTTTTGCCAGCAAGTTAAAGAAGTATGGGCTGGATGAATGGACTATAAGGTGGATAGAAAGCTGGCTAGATTGTCGGGCTCAACAGGTAGTGATCAATGTCTCCATGTCTAGTTGGCAGCCGGTTTCAAGCGGAGTGCCCCAAGGGTTGGTCCTGGGGCTGGTTTTGTTCAATATCTTCATTGATGATCTGGAGGATGGCGTGGACTGCACCCTCTGAAAGTTTGCAGATGACACTAAACTGGGAGGAGTGGTAGATACGCTGGAGGGTAGGGGTAGAATAGAGAGGGACCTAGACAAATTAGAGGATTGGGCCAAAAGAAACCTGATGAGGATCAACAAGGACAAGTGCAGAGTCTTGCACTTAGGACAGAAGAATCCCATTCACTGTTACAGACTAGGGACCGAATGGCTAGGCAGCAGTTCTGCAGAAAAGGACCTAGGGGTTACAGTGGACGAGAAGCTGGATATGAGTCAACAGTGTGCCCTTGTTGCCAAGAAGGCTAACGGCATTTTGGGCTGTATAAGTAGGGGCATTGCCAGCAGATTGAGGGACGTGATCATTCCCCTCTATTCAACATTGGTGAGGCTTCACCTGGAGTACTGTGTCCAGTTTTGGGCCCCACATTACAAGAAGGATGTGGAAAAATTGGAAAGAGTCCAGCGGAGGGCAACAAAAATGATTAGGGGTCTGGAGCACATGACTTATGAGGAGAGGCTGAGAGAACTGGGATTGTTTAGTCTGCAGAGGAGAAGAATGAGGGGGGAATTTGATAGCTGCTTTCAACTACCTGAAAAGGGGTTCCAAAGAGGATGGATCTAGACTGTTCTCAGTGGTAGCAGATGACAGAACAAGGCGTAATGGTCTCAAGTTGCAGTAGGGGAGGTTTAGGTTGGCTATTAGGAAAAACTTTTTCACAGGAGGGTGGTGAAGCACTGGATTGGGTTACCTAGGGAGGTGGTGGAATCTCCTTCCTTAGAGGTTTTTAAGGTCAGGCTTGACAAAGCCCTGGCTGGGATGATTTAGTTGGGATTAGGTCCTGCTTTGAGCAGGGGGTTGGACTAGATGACCTCCTGAGGTCCCTTCCAACCCTAATATTCTATGATTCTATGACTTTATTAGTAGTCAGGCTGGTTGTTACATGATAAACCTCCAGCTTAACCAAAACAAAACACCCCTCCCCCCAAAAAAAACCCACTAGGAAATGGCTCAATTGTTTCCATTGAATTCCATGTTAAAACTCCCAGACACTTGATTGTTAGCAGTGCCCGGCCTGGGAAGTGCCTGACACATAGTGCAAGAGAGATACTGGGGACTGTATTTGAGGATTTTGTGTTGCCCCCACCTCCGTTACTGTTGCATCTGAATGTCTGCCACATGAAGTAGATTGGGAATAGCAAAGTGCTTAGTGGATTTTGTGGTGTCTGAGGCTTTTTCTCCCTTCTTGACCAGTTCTGTCCTTATGTACATAGATATACTTCTTCAGCTGGTTTGTGAAGTTGCAACTGAGGGAAAAGTACAGTGGGTACAAAATGTCAAAGGTGATGGATATCTGTGTCTCCTAACAGATAAATCCAAAAACAGACTTTGCCTGCTCCTCAGCATTTACCTCATATTACACAATAACACAACACCATTTTATGACATGTAATATTTAGTGTGTCCATTCATGTTTGATGTTCATGCTGCCTTTTAAATCTATTTCTAAAATAATTAAGTTCATAACTATGTTGTCACATTCTTGGGTGCAATCCAGACCAGTGAGAGATTGTCACCACTTGCACCATAACCCTGGGTTCCTCATAATGCTTTGCCATTGTACGTCTCAACATGGGCCTCTCACAAACAGTTTAACAGCAGCTGGTCATACACAGAATGTCTGTGTATAGGTACAGCCCTGGCCCAGCACTCTGACCTCAGCAGCTTGTTAGCAACACTCCAGTCACATTCTGGTTTCCACCAGCCTTGATTACTTCCTGCAAGGTGACCCCAACACACACTTCCAGTCCTGAATTTTCTCCCGCACTGTCTAGCCCTTTCCTGGGCAGTTCAAATATGAGAGGTCCTTTTCTCCAGTAAAGGATCAATATCTCACAGTTTGCTACTTTAACTGGAGTTACCCAAACGGTTCAGTTTAAATACGCATCTGAATTTGTTTTGATTGAAAAATAAAATAAATGTATTTAACAACAAAGAGGTTTTAAGTGAGTAGAAGTATATGGTCTTAAAGTCAGAGATGGTTAAAAGATAAATAAAGATAAAATGCTTTCTAGCAGTTAAAATTAGACTTGGTTCAAGATAAAATCCTTAACACATGTTCCCAGAAACCAAATTCTCAGCTCAGGATCTCCCACAAAGTCAAAGGGCTGGTTCCTTTGTCTTTTTAGGTGAAAGCGAGAGAGAGATAGGAAGAGATGCCTTGGGGTGTTTTGCCCATCTTTTTTATAGTCCAGTCACCATTTGAAATAGATTCTTCTGAGGACTACCCCTCAAACCAAACAGTAAAGAAGGTGACATGGAGTCTGGTGGTGAAGGTGGCTCCACACTCTTCCTTCTCCACAGTGTATGCTGAAATGCAGATTTACCTTGTCTCCTGCTATTTCCCCTTTTTGCTGTCTCAAGGATTCTGTTTACTACCTATGTGTAAACTGAGATAAACACACATTCCTTTATTTAGGATAGATCTGTTTAACGACTTGTGCCACATCAGTGCTGTGTGGATTTGGATATGTGCTAACATCATCACATGGGGGAATTAAAAATTTGACATATACTTTTGATACATACATTTCACCATGATATTATTTACCAATAAGTGATTAATTTTCAAATTATACCTCATAAGGCATATTCTGTACAAAGAAAATTACTGTAATGTGTAGGGTGTGGATAGAGGGGTGCTTTTGGTCACAAACGTTATGGGAGGAGTTTCTTTGAACTTCATTTTTGATGTCCCTTAAATCTTATGTACAGAAACACATGGATTATGATGATTGTAATAAGCCCATTTTGCCCTCTTCCTCCTGATGAGTTCTGAAATATTTTTCCATATGTTTTTCCTGTCTGTTTCTGGAAGTTTCTGTTTTCCAGGTGCCTGGCAGATGCAGAATATCTAATATCATGCAGGATTTAAAGGAAGTTTCTGTCCCTCCCTCATTCCCCCGCAAAAAGTGTAAAAACAAAAACTGAAATGTTAAAGTTGACTTCACTGTGTGCTATTTACTCTTCCAGTACCTCAGCAAGGGACAGATCCCCACATGTTGTACATTGTCAGAGATCTATTCTCTTCACTTGAGATACAACAATTTTCTCCCCCCAACTGCAGACCCTTTCTTAGCAGTCTGTGTATTGAAACACATAGTAGCAGCACATGGACTGTACAAACATCTGTTGTCAACTGAGCACATGAACAGTGTGGATAATATATCGCATAACTTTCACTACAAAAACATACCAACATTCTCAGCACCTTTTGTAAAGGAGCTGTTGCCTTGAGCTGTAGAATCTTGACATTCAATAGATACAAAGAAATACAGAAAACATTACAGCTTTCTATTACCACGGCAACTGCAAGAAACAGGCCTGTGGGAGTCAAAGTTGCATTTCCCCCCCCTCCCTACTTGTTCAGAAAAAGAAATCTATTTTCAAAAAGTGCATTTGCTTGCATTGGGGTCTTGGTAGTATAACTGATATATAAGATCTCTTCCTTCCTCTTTCTTTCTCTCCATTTGCTATTATATGGTGTTGAGATACCAAGGTGATAGATATCTTAGAAATACCTCAGAGAGATAATAATAAAGTGCTCTCATTTATTGTTTCAGGCAGTGAGTGGTAACTGGTGTAGCCCAAATAGTGCATGAAAACACCTTATAAATGAACCATGTGGGTGAGGTCAGGTATGCATGTGTGTGTTATATATATAAAAAATTACATCTAATATATTTGCTAGTTTAAAATGCATCATAATATACAGAGGATAAATACAGTACCTAATGGCTAGAACTGCAAAGAAAATACTCACAGATTTAATAAGACCATTTTGCTGTATATGTGGAGGAACAATGCAATCTGCTAACTCTATTCTGCTTTTTAAGACATAGGGACCCCTTTAAGAACATAATCTCTGATATCAGTGTATGTCTATTTGCTAACCAAGCTACCACTTGACACTATAATGATGTACAATTATTTTTACATCTTGTATGAATGTAGATCTGTGATTAGGGTTTTTGATTCCAAAAGGGCTAACTTGAAAAAATTAAGGAAATTAGTTAGGAATTAAGGAAATTAGATGGGAGTGATCAGCAAGGAAAGCTACCTTATTGAGGTCAGAACATGTAGGGATAAAGTGAGAAAGACCAAAAACCATGTAGAGTTGGACCTTGCAAAGGGAATTAAAACCAATAGTAAAAGGTTTTATAGCCATATAAATAAGAAGAAAACCAAGAAAGAAGAAATGGGACCGCTAAACACGGAGGATGGAGTGGAGGTTAAGGATATGTAGGATAAGCATGGCCCAATATCTAAACAAATACTTTGCCTCAGTCTTTAATGAGGCTAATGAGGAGCTTAGGGATAATGGTAGGATGACAAATGGGAATGAGGATATGGAGGTAGATATTACCACATCCGAGGTAGAAGCCAAACTCAAACAGCGTAATGGGACTAAATCGGGAGGGCCCAGATAATCTTCATCCAAGAATATTAAAGGAATTGGCACATGAAATTGCAAACCCATTAGCAAGAATTTGTAATGAATCTATAAACTCAGGGGTTGTACCATATGACTGGAGAATTGCTAACATAGTTCCTATTTTTAAGAAAGGGGGGAAAAGTGATCCTGGCAACTACAGGCCTGTTAGTTTGACATCTATAGTATGCAAGGTCTTGGAAAAAATTTTGAAAGAGAAAGTAGTTAAGAACATTGAGGTCAATGGTAATTGGGACAAAATACAACATGGTTTTACAAAAGGTAGATCATGCGAAACCAACTTGATCTCCTTGTTTGAGAAGGTAACAGATTTTTTAGACAAGGGAAAACAGTGGATCTAATTTACCTCAATTTCAGTAAGGCATTTGATACGGTTCCACATGGGGAATTATTAGCTGAATTGGAAAAGATGGGGATCAATATGAAAATTGAAAGGTGTATAAGGATCTGGTTAAAGGGGAGACTACAACAGGTCGTACTGAAATATGAACTCTCAGGCTGGAGGGAGGTTACTAGTGGAATTCCTCAGGGATTGGTTTTGGGACCAATCTTATTTAATCTTTTTTTATTACTGACCTTGGCACAAAAAGTGGGAATGTGTTAATAAAGTTTGCGGATGACACGAAGCTGGGAGGTATTGCCAATACAGAGAAGGACCAGGATATCATACAGAAAGATCTGGATGACTTTGTAAACTGGAGTAATCGTAATAGGATGAAATTTAATAGTGAAAAGTGCAAGGTCATGCATTTAGGGATTAATAACAAGAATTATTGTTATAAGCTGGGGACACATCAGTTGGAACTTGCCGCCAAGTTAAAGAAGTATGGGCTGGATGAATGGACTATAAGGTGGATAGAAAGCTGGCTAGATCATCGGGCTCAACAGGTAGTGATCAATGGCTCCATGTCTAGTTGGCAGCCGGTTTCAAGCGGAGTGCCCCAGGGGTCGGTCCTGGGGCCGGTTTTGTTTAATGTCTTTATTAATGATCTGGAGGATGGCGTGGACTGCACCCTCTGAAAGTTTGCAGATGACACTAAACTGGGAGGAGTGGTAGATATGCTGGAGGGTAGGGGTAGAATAGAGAGGGACCTAGACAAATTAGAGGATTGGGCCAAAAGAAACCTGATGAGGATCAACAAGGACAAGTGCAGAGTCTTGCACTTAGGACGGAAGAATCCCATGCACAGCTACAGACTAGGAACCGAATGGCTAGGTAGCAGTTCTGCAGAAAAGGACCTAGGGGTCACAGTGGACGAGAAGCTGGATATGAGTCAACAGTGTGCTCTTGTTGCCAAGAAGGCTAACGGCATTTTGGGCTGTATAAGTAGGGACATTGCCAGCAGATCGAGGAACGTGATCATTCCCCTTTATTTGACATTGGTGAGGCCTCATCTGGAGTACTGTGTCCAGTTTTGGGCCCCACACTACAAGAAGGATGTGGAAAAATTGGAAAGAGTCCAGCGGAGGGCAACAAAAATGATTAGGGGTCTGGAGCACATGACTTATGAGGAGAGGCTGAGGGAACTGGGATTGTTTAGTCTCCAGAAGAGAAGAAAATGAGGGGGGGATTTGATAGCTGCTTTCAACTACCTGAAGGGAGGTTCCAAAGAGGATGGATCTAGACTGTTCTCAGTGGTAGCAGATGACAGAACAAGGCGTAATGATCTCAAGTTGCAGTAGGGGAGGTCTAGGTTGGATATTAGGAAACACTATTTCACTAGGAGGGTGGTGAAGCACTGGGTTGGGTTACCTAGGGAGGTGGTGGAATCTCCTTCCTTAGAGGTTTTTAAGGCCTGGCTTGACAAAGCCCTGGCTGGGATGATTTAGTTGGGAATTGGTCCTGCTTTGAGCAGGGGGTTGGACTAGATGACCTCCTGAGATCCCTTCCAACCCCGATATTCTATGATTTTATGATTCTATGAAGTAACAGAGGAGGAGAAGGACCTCGGAGTATTGGTTAATCACAGGATGACTATGAGCCGCCAATGTGATATGGCCGTGAAAAAAGCTAATGCGGTCTTGGGATGCATCAGGCGAGGTATTTCCAGTAGAGATAAAGAGGTGTTAGTACCGTTATACAAGGCACTGGTGAGACCTCATCTGGAATACTGTGTGCATTTCTGGTCTCCCATGTTTAAGAAGGATGAATTCAAACTGGAACAGGTACAGAGAAGGGCTACTAGGATGATCTGAGGAATGGAAAACCTGTCTTATGAAAGGAGACTCAAAGAGCTTGGCTTGTTTAGCCTAACCAAAAGAAGGCTGAGGGGAGATATGATTGCCCTCTATAAATATATCAGAGGAATAAATACCAGGGAGGGAGAGGAATTATTTAAGCTCAGTACCAATGTGGACACAAGAACAAATGGATATAAACTGACCATCAGGAAGTTTAGACTTGAAATTAGATGAAGGTTTCTAACCATCAGAGGAGTGAAGGTCTGGAACAGCCTTCCAAGGGTAGTAGTGGGGGCAAAAGACATATCTGGCTTCAAGACTAAGCTTGATAAGTTTATGGAGGGGATGGTATAATGGGATAGCCTAATTTTGGCAATTAATTGGTCTTTGACTATTAGCGGTAAAAATGCCCAATGGCTTGTGATGGTATGTTAGATGGGGTGGGATCTGAGTTACTGCAGAGAATTCTTTCCTGGTTGTCTGGCTGGTGAGTCTTGCCCACATGCTCAGGGTTTAGCTGATCACCATATTTGGGGTCGGGAAGGAATTTTCCTCCAGGGCAGATTGGCAGAGGCCCTGGGGGTTTTTCACCTTCCTTTGCAGCGTGGGGCATGGGTCATTTGCTGGAAGATTCTCTGCATCTTGAAGTCTTTAAACCATGATTTGAGGACTTCAATGGCTCAGACACAGGTTTGATACAGGAGTGGGTGGGTGAGATTCTGTGGCCTGCGTTGTGCAGGAGGTCAGACTAGATGATCATAATGGTCCCTTCTGACCTTAAAGTCTATAATTCTATTGAGGGAGAAAAAAAAAAGGGATCCATCCATGATCACTTCTACATTTTGTCTAAACAGAAGAAGATTGACAGCAGAGTTGACTCAAACTACATAAAAACAGGAGAATGTGTGACAGAATGTAGGTAAAAGCTGTTTTTTTAGTGTTGGCTGCAGTTAACAACTTAGGAACTGATCCTAGGAGGTGCTTAGCTTTGGAAGTTGAAACTGATGGAAGTTTAGGGTACTCAGCACCTTGGAGAATTGGTCCCAGATAAACAAATATTTAATGGAAAATTTTCAAAGTAGAGGCCCTCCCTTTTGTAGGCTGAATTTGCACTGGCAAATGTAGGGCCCAACTGTTCGTGCTGACAAATGTTATGGAAGCACATCTGAGGAGCTGGACCCCAAGTTGCAGGAATAAATCAAACAGAGACATAGAATTTGCCCATGATTTATTTGCAGGTACAGTTTATGCCCCCAAACAAGAAGGCATGGTCTCTGCCTAGATCAAAATATTTCTTTTACAGATTAATTTGTTAAACATTTACACACTTTTGATGCCCAAAAGTAGGGAGTTTGCACTGGATAGTTGTTTATTTCTATTCTCAAATGACCTAGAACAAAACAGTACAGTATATTTCAGATAACTCTAAACAAGGTAGTGTTCTGGAAGGCACTTTAAGAGTTAATGCTCTAGGCCTCATTGCACACAAAAGTAGTACTAAGCCTGTGTCACTTCTATATCATGTATTAATAAAGGACTTCTGTTGCCACAACACAGTGCTCTCCGTTCTCCTTACTCAGGAAACTCCGGGAGAAAAATTAGGACCTCATAGAGAACTGCCTTTCTCCAGCCCCTCTCTGTTCAAACAAGGGGTATGTTAGTTTGAATGCCTCAGGTGTGTTGTGGTGTCACATGGGGAGAGCAGTGATCTCTAAGGTAGGCTGGTACCAGTCTATTTAAGGCTTTATAGGTTTAAACCAACCCTTTAAATCTCATTCGGAAACAAAATGGACGTCCGTGCAGATGATGTAGGTGAGATATAATGTGCTCTTAGACACCCTTTTACAAATGGACTTTTGCATTCTACACCAAGTAACATTTCTGAATGGTCTTTAAGGTGTAACCTTATATATAAAGTGCATTGCAGTAATCCAGTCCTAACGCAACAGTGCTACCAGTCATGGTTGTGAGGTCCGTTCCTGAAATAAAACCACTCCTGGCTACTACTGACACCTGGTTATTCAGGCCTTGTTTTCCCAAAGATTTAAAGGTGTGTTCTGACCATGTTGGCTACTTGATCTCACTAATGCTTTCTAAAACTCAAATCAAGACAAGGCAAGTTGTACTTTAGCACATGCTCGACTGGTTGAGTTGAAACTTTAGCTTCCCTCTAGGCTTTAACTTGGCCAGTTAGCATTTTTAAAGTGCAATTTATCTTGTCTTAATTAGCTATAGAGATGCTATTTAGACTAAAATAGCTAACATGATCTGGACACACTTTTAAATCTTCAGGAGCTAAAGTCACCTTTAAATCTTACTCTGTACTGTGCCTCAGAATTATGTCTGTTTAAAAAAAATTCTGCCAAAACGCTGCCTTCAGAGCTGGGTGCCTGGCCAAGAGCTGCTGCTCTCCAGCCATCCAGCTCTGAAGGCAGTGCAGAAGTAAGGGTGGCAATACCCCCCCTAAAATAACGTTGTGACTTCCCTGCAACTCCCTTTTGGATCAGGTGCCCCAATTTGAGAAACGCTGGTCTCCCCTGTGAAATCTGTATAGTATAGGGTAAAAGTACTCAAAATACCAGATTTCACGGTCCCTGGTGCGTTTTTCATGGCCATTAATTTGGTAGGGCCCTACCTATGAGTCATCATGGGCAGCATTTCCAGCTTGAAATATTTTGGGTATTGTGTTTTTTGATTAAAAATAAATAAATAAAAATCCATGGAATACAGATATTTTTTACAATTGTGTTTATTGGAAAAATCCAATTTTTCATTTAAATAACAAGTTTTGACAGAAATGTCTTGACCAGACCTCCTCAGAACAGCTGGAAATCCAACAAAAGGGGAACAAATTCCCTTTATTGAGAGACCTAACATCAGTTGCAGTTCCACAAAACCATGGAAGAATTGCATACATTCAGTACTTGTACTTGTTTTGAAGGTGTGCAGCAAATGCAGGTATGAACCTTGTCTTTCTATTGGTAGTTCATGAATTTAATAAGAACTTTGACAATAATTAGTGTGAGATATAATGTTGAATACACTTATGAATATACTGTCATTAATTTAAAAAAAATGTAAACAATTCCTAAACATAAAGTGGACATGGATGTAGTAGGTGTATATGCATACTGAATGTGTAAGTAGTATTAAAATTACATATTTGAATCCATCTGAGAGAACTATGGATTATCCATGAAGAAGTTCCCTTTAATACAAGGGATGGAACAACCCAATTAATCATAGAAAGTTTATATTCATTGTGAAGGTCACCCCATGACAAGTATTAAAAAACAAGGAAATTTGCCACGGGGAGGAGGGTCAAAATCCCTCCCAGATCTGTCAGACATTTTAATTATTTAGGAGTTTTTTCTTCAAGTTATTTTATTCAAGGTTTTTATAAGGTTATAAAATGATCTATTTCACGTTAGATCTTTTTCATTCCAAAACATGCAGTCCCCTTGGAAGGATGTAACAAAAAAAACATGGGGAAGAAAACAACTCCTTTCAAATCAGATAGATACTAGAGAAAGCTAACAACATCTCCTTAGGACTTTATATATAGTAGGTAAACAAAAATCCTCTCTCATACAACATTCAGTGGAGCAGCTTTGTGACTTGGTGGTTTTCATCACTGTGCTGCTTAGTAGTTCAGAGACTGGAAACACAGGACTTTTGATGTATTGTACTTCATCCTTCTTTCCTCTCCCCCTCCCCTATTACTAGCTACTGCCTTTTCTTTTCTTTTCTTTTCTTTTCTTTTCTTTTCTTTTCTTTTCTTGTGGCTATTTTAATTTAATTTGTTTTTTTTTCTTTTTATCTTTATGTTTGTTTGTTGACTTGTGGATGGGATAGCAGGAAAAAGGGACATTTTTAGGGCTGAGTTGTATCCTCGTATGTTGCCCTGAGTAAGGCAACATATCTTCTGTGTTCCAGGAGCACGCCAGGAATGAATAGTCACTCTTGACTCACTACTTATTTCCTAGCTTTATTTCCCCTTCACCCCAACCTCCACCCCAGAGTTAGTGGGAATATAAATTTCCTGTTGGCTGCTGCATTGTGGATGAGAGAGGAGGATCCAAGGTTCTGCCCATTCTACTCCTCATTCAGCTTTGCAAAAAGCAATCCCTTAGGGGTTTCTCTTTCCTCTGATCACTCCCCTACCCCTTCACTGTAACCCATGATGACAGCAGCTAATGCCAAGGAATAAATGAGTACCTTACTTCAGGGGCATCATTGGGACAAGGGAGACAATTGCCCCTCCAGAGTTGTCATAGGGCCATGCATAACAAAGCTTATAGACCTATCTGCCTTCAGACTTTTCAGGGTATAATGTGATCACATACAATATTCTATATATAAAGTTGGCACAACTTTTCTTTCCCTCCTTCCACCCAAAGCTTTCTGAAATGACATCCATGCCTTATTCTCATGCATGGATGCAAAGGACAAGAAACATGTTTCCTGTATTTTTAATTTGGGCTGGATTCTGTCTCCCTTACAGTACCTTACTGTGCAAACAGTTCCATTTCTCTTGTGGAACTTCTCATGCACTAAGGATGCTATCTTTCTTATTTAAGAAAAATATCTCCTATTACCATAGCTCCCATCCTGACTTCAGGGTACTGCTTTGAAAATTCCTGTCTGTCTGAAAATCCAGGGCTCTAGGAGGCTTCAGACAGAGTTCCATGGCTGCTGCACTTCATAGAACTCACAGCTCAGATGCTGATGCCATGTTTCAGTCACAAAGAATGAAGCTGAATGCAGGTTAAGTTGAACTTTATTAAACCTTTGCACTGCCCTGTGCATTTGGCTGAGTTGCTTCCAGTCTAACTCCCAGACTTGTTTCCTGATTCACATCCCTATCTCATAGAGCTGGAAGGGACCCTGAAAGGTCATGAAGTCTAGTCCCCTGCCTTCACTAGCAGGACCAAATACTGATTTCACCCCAGATCCCTAAGTGGCCCCTTCAAGGATTGAACTCACAACCTTGGGTTTAGCAGGCTAATGCTCAAACCACTGAGCTATCCCTTCCTGACACCTGTTCTGTTGACCAGGTTACACTGACCACCCACAAACTTCAGCTGAAGTCAATAGGATCCATAACTACTCGGCATCTTTGAATATCAAGCCTTTCAGGGTTTATTACCATCAGTCCAACACCTTTTCACGTGCACTGAATTCACTTTAAACAAAATTGACAATAATGGGTCTGGTAAAGATGTCAAGTATAGGATTCCCCTCTATAATGACCTGATGGGGAGACAAGAGTGGATTGTGTTCAGTGTCTTATGTTGCTGGTTACAGTAGCTCCTTGTAAAATGACCTTCATTGCTTACATTTCTGGTGTGTTGAGAGTGTCAGTGTTGTTACTGTAATCATTAATTTCTTCCTCCAGAGTGTACTTCATATGAAGGATATTCAAGTGAAAGGAGACAGACTGTGTTTTCCTAATGGTTTTGAAGAAGCATCATAAGGCTTTTAAGACAGGATAAAATAGAGTGACACAAGGAGGTAAACAAGAGGTTTCTATGCTTCTGGGCTAACAGTATTTAAAGCTATTTTCTGCTCTCAGTGGTCTGCTTTACAGAAAACCACAGACCACAAATATGAATTAGTGATGGAAATCAAGTATTTGCCTTTTCAGATTAACACCTTAATGGTTTGGGGATGCTAATTCAGTGACTCAGGTGAGGATTTTAGGAGAGGAGATGAATGGTGATCAGATTGCTGCCAGTTATAAAGCAGGTCACGAAGGTTTGAGCTAAGTAAAAGAAAAGTATTCAGATTTGAAGAGAATTAATGTGTGACATTCACTTTGGAGATTTTTTTCCTTTATATTTTTGGCAATAATTTTAGAATGCATTACAGAATATATTTGGCACATACAAGATAACATTTCCATAACAAATGCAACCCACTCATAGCATCCAATTTAATGCTTCCAGTCATAAGTGTATAACTTTCCATTATTTCTGTTCTAAAACTAGAAATAGTAACTGGCCTGCAATAGTCACTTGTGGCAACACATTGTCCTACTGTGCAAAAACACCTGGGACCAGGTTAAGGATGTTTTTAGTCACTGAACAGGCCATAGTATAGGCACAAGGTTTTGAATCTATGCAAGAATTGTAGGAAGAGGCAGGGCTGGCTCTAGGTACTTTGGTAGGTGCTAGGTGAATGTGCTTTCACCCACCATTCTATCCCATTTCCACCTTCCGTTCTGGGATTTCTCTCTCTTTCCTTCCCCTATCCCTCTTATTTTCCTTCTCCCTCTCTCATCTTGGTAACAGGTTTCTCCTGCTGGGCAAGGCACCCTATCTCAATCCTAAATCTCTCTGTTGCTCTCCCAAATCCTCCAGTTCTATTTCTACAAACAAACTGATGGTGCCCAAGCTGTCCCACAAATTCATGTGGCACAAATCAAAATAGTGTAATGTATCTACTTTGCACTCATGTAAATATTGACACAAGGTGCAAGAGAATCATCCCAACACAGTTCATATTCTGGAATGAGCAAGTTATAAACCTTTCTTTTTTTTCTTTCATGCCCCAATTAATGCAGAAAAAGAATTTATTTTTATTCTGTAAAAAAGGTACCATTTCTGATGGCTTGCAAGTAATTCACTTCCACTGGGACTGGCTTTCCAAGATGAGACAGGAAATAATGAAGTTCTAATAGCTGGGTCTTTGCATAAGGACTACATAGTTCACTAAACAAAGGCAGAAGAGATTATTGTTTCTGGAAATATATTTGGAAGTCAGTAGAATTGAGCTAGATTCTTTATTTAAATTAACTCACAAAATGTACCGGCCTTCCACCATTTTGCCTTTTTCTTCTTCTGACTCTTTACCTAAGCTCCCTCTAGAGTTCTTTTGTATATACTGCATTTACTGATCCAATACTTTTCAATTTATGTTAGAACTAGAGATGGTCAGGAATTTTCCAACAAAACAGTTTTCTCTCTCTATCTCTAAGTGTTTTGCAAAAAGAATTGAAAGGTCTTGGTTTTGTCCCAGTGCAGAATGGGGAATTTTTCAAAGTTGCAAAAATTATCATGGAACAGGAAAACCAATTTCCACCCAGCTCTAGTTAGAATAGTCTTTTCCTTGCCCTTTTGCCTGTGTTCATGACACAGGCAAGGGTTTGGGAAAAGTATTTTGGGGATACAGGTATGGCTGTGTCTGTCAGACAATATTACAAAGGTATCTAGTGATATATGTTTGTGAGTAATCCTTCCTCATAAAGTGTGGACTAGGAAGTTTCAAAATGGAGAGAATTTTTCTTCAAAACCTACACTGAGATTCAGAGAGGATAATTAATGTACGTAGGTGAGACATTGGATATTGCAAACACTTGTGTAAAGACCAGTTTTTCCATGAGATTGTGTGACTGTTAGGCAGAGTATTTTGTTGAATCTGTTAGAGGAATGGGACCTCCAGGGACAGACTGAGTACTCGTATAATGCCAAAACACTGTTATTTACCTGTATGCACTCGGCTACCATTTTCAAAGGAACCTAAGGAGGTTAGTTGCCCAACTCGCACAGAAATTCAACTGACTTAGGCTATCTTGAAATTCCCACCTTGATGTATTAAAAGCATTAATAAGTGAGATTCTCATCTTATGTAAATCGGCATAATAACATTGACTTTAATGGAGCTAGTTGATTTACTGTAGCTAAGGATCTAGCACAATATTAGTTTGTGTTATCTTTTTTTTGTTTAATTAATGTGTACAGGACCATTCTCTGTATCATTGCCCTTCATGCTGAACTGTTCGTGAATAAAGTGCAGCCTGTTACCTTTTTCCACCAGACTGATTGACTGTGAGGTGTGTGTTGCAATGTACATTAGGAACAACAAACCCTTAAGGTGCTGTACTGTCTGCTTGGGAAAATATCAGCTTGCAACTGACTTTTATTTTTGTAAATCAAGAATAAAAGCTGGAGATTTTTGGGCCACTTAGAAAAACAAACATTTCTGCACACCAGCAAACATCAATTCTTTCTAAAAAAAGAACCATTTGTGTTTTAACAAACAGTGTCCTGGGATTCAGTCTTTCTCTCAAGGTTTCCTATTCTTTCCTTTTCTAATGCAGACAATGAGGAGCCCAAATGTTTTATAACCACTTACATACAGGACAAAGGTAATCAATTGGGCTTTAACAAAATTAGTGAGGGCCTAACATTCTACAAGGAATATAAATACCCTTTTTTGTGTGTGAACACTTAATGTAATCCTCGCAGTGCCATGGTGATGGGTATCATTGCAGTCCCAAATTCCATACATTCTGTTGTTCTTTGGCTGTGCATTGCTTTTGCTTAGAAATGGAGGTGTTTGCTGTGTTTATATAGCCAGGTTAGAAATAGGGTATGGGTTTTCTTGATAAGGTTCACATTCTGCATCAGCTATGCTTGGACATTGATTTTCTGAACATTTCTATAATTACATTAATTATGGTTATTATTTGTATTACGGTGGCGCCTAGACTCCTCCAGCTGAGATCAAAGCCCTGTCGTAGTAGGTGCTATATGTGTACATATTAAGAGACCATCCCTTTTCCAACCCAAATAGACAAGCCAGCCAAAAAGTGGGATAAAGTAAGTATTATTGTTCATATTGTACAGATGGTGAACTGAGAAAAAGAGAGTGTAAAGGTCAGATTCTGCTGCCCTTACTCATGCTGAGTAGTAGTGCCTTATTCTCAATTAGCTCTGTTAGAGTTACTTACAGAGTGACGTGCTACTTAATGTAAATAAGGGTGGCACAATTGGACCCTAAGTGACTTGCCCAAGGTTATGCAGGAGGTCAGTGGCAGAGCTAGGAATTTAACCTAGATCCATTAAATCTGTCTCCAGTGCCTTAACTACAACTTCATCCTTTTTTTTTTTTGGACATAATCCTGGAGACTTGATTTATTCTTGCAAGTTTGAAAGGGGTACAGTTTGCTCCCCTAACCCTGATCAAGAGAAGCTGACTCCCATGTAGGGGACTCTGCCATAGGAAGACAATTTCACACTGTGGATGCTGGGAAACCCCAGTGGTGAAGGCTTAAGGGGGATTTGATGAATCTATGCCTCCCGCTGTTCCTCCAGACTACTTGTACTCTCCTCCAGAGCCAGCAGAACCCATTTTGGGGGTAGCCAGATGCAAACCTTGGCAGAGATGGGCTTGTGGGTGCCTTGCATTGCCACAACTCCTCTCCTGGCAGACTTTCCACCTCCAGGGAGCCTCATACCGTGCTATGTCCCTGCAAATGACAGAATAGCACAGGGCAGAGCCATATGTTGTCATTGTTGTTTTCCTCAGAGCCAGATTTGGACTGTCTTGTTCATGGTAGGCTAAATTTCCTTAGGTTAAATCTCTGGGGGTACATCTACACTACAGCGGGGAGTCGATTTAAGATACGCAAATTCAGCTACGTGAATAGCGTAGCTGAATTCGACGTATTGCAGCCGACTTACCCCGTTGTGAGGACGGCGGCAAAATCGACTTCTGTGGCTTTTTGTCGGCGGCGCTTACTACTACCTCCGCTGGTGGAGTTAGAGCGCCGATTTGGGGATCGATTGTCGCGTCCCGTTGGGACGCGATAAATCGATCCCCGAGAGGTCGATTTCTACCCGCCGATTCAGGCGGGTAGTATAGACCAGACCTAGCTTACTATTCTGGTAGTTCACACCATCAAATCAGCATAGATAACTCCACCTACTTAGACACAATTATGTTTCTCCACTCAGTAGAGACCTAAGACTCAGCTATGTGGTACAGAGGCTGAATTATTTATATATATTACATATATCTTCCTTTTAATGTTCTTTTCCCATATTAGAGCTGATATTAGGTTAAGGGCATAAGACAATATTCATTAACTGTTCCGATATTAATAGCCTTCAAAGTAAATTGAGTCAGTTCTAATGCGACTAGTAAACTGTGCTATTTAAGAAATATTAATACGAATGTACAGTTTACCGTGACCACTTATCTTTATGAACCTTTCTGCTGCAAACACTGAATGAGTCTTCTAATGATATTTGAAAGGGAGTGTGTCAGAGTGTAAAAACCTCTAATGCAAAGTCTTAAAAAATAATGTGTTACTGTAGTGGTTAGGTATTTAATTAGAGGGCATAACCACATTAAAATGTTATGTACTGTCTAGCAGACAAAGAATGTTTCTATTGGACCTATTCCATTGGAACTTTTTTTATTTGTAAGTTCCAAAAGGGAAATATTTTTACCTGGGCCAAATCCTGAATTCTGTACTCACTCAAAGCTTTTACTGAAGTCAGAATGGGAGTTTTGCTTGAGTATAACTTGAGTAAGATCCCCAAGATTAGACTGGCATAGAACAATAACAGCCATAAGGACTTACCCCTGCAAGGTGCTGAGCACCGTGCTCTAGAGCTAGCAAAGCACTGAAGCACATAATTAACTTTAAGCAGGTGAAAAGCAACAGAGAGTCCTGTGGCACCTTTAAGACTAACAGATGTATTGGAGTATAAGCTTTCGTGGGTGAATACCCACTTCATCAGACGCATGCGAAGTGGGTATTCACCCATGAAAGCTTAAGCTTCAATACATCTGTTAGTCTTAAAGGTGCCACTGGACTCTCTGTTGCTTTTTACAGATCCAGACTAACAAGGCTACCCCTCTGATACTTTAAGCAGGTGAGTTGTCCATTGACTTCAAAGTTAAGCATGAGGTTTGGTGCTTTTCTGGATCAAGATCTAGCTGAAAGGGATTTAAGATTCAAGTCTGCTGTGATGCCTACAAAACACTTTACAATGGCTAGGCATAGGTGTATTGAGACTGGTGCAGACCCCACCACTTTTGAGGCACTCAAAGACCAACTGTTTGTGCTTAGCTCTTTTGCATGACTGGGTCACGCTGGAAGTTTAGAGTAGGAATCCCAGCAGAGGATTAGATAAGTATAGAGACTAGAGTTGGCTGGAAAAGTATAACAACAAAAGAGGAAAAAAGCACATATCTTTCCCCCATTTTCTGACCATCTCTAATGGAGGCTGAACTAACCAAAGAATCATAAAAGCTAGAGAGAAAAAAGACACATAGATTATCCAGTCTATCCCTCTGCCCAAGCAGGATTGTCCTTGTGATGGGGCACCTGCCCCACACTGGGCTATAAGGAGTTAATTGAGTCCTAGAGAGGCTGCACAGGAGGCAGCCAATCAGAGAAGGGCTGAGAGGAGCAGTCAGTCAGGTCAGGGCAGGGCAGGCCCATATAAGATGAGCTGCAGAGCAGAGGAAGCTCAGTAGCTGCCTGGAGCTCAAGGCGGTAAGCTCAGGCTCATAGCAGAAGGAAGGAGTGCCAGCACCTGGGCAGAGCAATGCTGCCAGCAGGGACCGGGGAACTTAGAGAGAGGTCCTGGCTAGCTGCTAAGACTGGCAGGCTGAAGCCCTGACACAAAGGTGAAGAAGGTGCTGAGGGCTGCGGGGAAGGGGTCCAGGGAAAGGTACTGGAGGGGACACAATGTGTGGCTGCCATGTACAGGGTCCCTGGGCCGGGACCCGAAGTAATGGGCAGGCCCAGGTTCCCCCTCTCCACTGAGGAAGTGGCCAGACACTTGCCTGCAGTTGCCACTGAGGGAAGTGGTTGGACAGTGGACTGCAGTTCCCCCAGAAGGGGGGAGAACGGAGTGTGCCACAGCCAGAGGGCTGTGTTATGAAGAGGACGTTGTGGCCTTGGGAATGACGTGGGTCCTGGAGCTGAAGTGATGGTGGTCAGATACCACCAGAAGAGGACGCACTGGCTAGAAGAGCTAATCCCCGTGACACTCAGCAGAAGGTGCCAAAGTGGTGAGATGTGCCCTGTCATACTCCTCTATAGTGCATTTTCTAGTGTTCTCTCCCCTCTATTTTTAAACTTTTTTTTTTTTTTTTTTTTACCCATTATGGGTGATCACTTCAGGATATAGCAAGCTAATTGGTAGGGCAGTATACGAAATCTTCTACAGCTGCTGCCTCTGATGTACCTCTTTCACTCTTTCAGTCTGTCGTGCTGTCAATCCATCACTTTCCAAGAGCCCTAAATTCACTAACAATGATTTTGTAGTGGATTTTATCATTAAAAAATGCACTATTTTATTATTGTGAACATTGGCATGATCATAAATATACATCCTGTGTGTTCTTCCCCATACATATTTACTTTAGAAAAAAAATAAGAAAGCTGAAGTGAGGAAAAGGCTACAGAGTTTCATAGTTGACACACAAATGTTTTGTTTCTAAAAATACAGACTTTATTTCTAGTTTGTTAGATTTATGCTAGAAAGAAATGTTGCAACCATTAATGCCAAATGTGATTGGTTTCCAACTCTCTTCACCCAGAAATATGATGACATGCTTTATTTTCTTTAATCACGCTACAGTTATTGGCTACTTGCACTATTTCTATTATGGGTAGAGTTACCCTCTTGGCCTTTCCTGGCTAACAATCTGTCTTCTTGCCTCTCAAGTGTGTTTTCTTGTGTCTAAAATATCTAGAATTTATCAGTAGTACTCTCTTTGCAAATTTGTAAAGTGAAATATGACATGGGAATACCATTAGCTACGTGAGGCATTTAGCCAAACACTTTTAACCAATATAGGCTTGTCATAAAGCACTGAGATAGGTGCTGGGTTGCATTAGAACATAAATTGAATAGATCAGTGCATTAAACTATTTTTAACAGTGCACAGATAACATATTTTTATGGTGTTATGGCAATGCTTGCTCTGAATGCCATGTTCCCCCTCCCCCTTTTTGTAATTTAATCTGCAGTATCAGATCTGGTCTATGCATAGCTGCGATTTTATTACAATTCCTGTATTTTTACTGTTTCTAGGCATTTTGAATCTAAACGATTTAAATGAGTTAATATGTAAAATAGATCTATGATACAGAGAAGTTTTATTATAAGCACAAATCCAGGAGAATGTTTAAACTTTCAGAATGCCTTTTCCTAACAGGACCATTTGGAGTTTCACCTTTCAATGTACTTTTTGTCTTGTTTTATGTTCCCATTGCAGGCATAAACATAACAGGCTAATTAATAATTTATAAAGTACTTAGAGGAACTTTAAAAGGTTTTGTTTCCATATAAGGATTTTTAAATAATATTAAGAATCATGGTACTTATTTGTGAGACACTGCAGAAGCTACAGTATCAAATTGTTTTTACATCTCCTTGGAGGTAGAGTGAAAGCATATACTGCACCAGAAGGGCTTTTTAATGAAATGTGTCCCCAAGGGGAACATGTAGATGAGCAAGATGGCTTCACTTTTTCATGGTATGCAGTGATTTGAACACAACATTAAAAACAAGATAGGGCCACTTGAATCAAATTGGAAGATAGTTCAACATTATCATTTTTAGTTAAATGACATCTATATGACCAGGATTTTTATTTTGTCATTGGTGTATGAGCCTATGTGCAAAGAGCAGAGAATAAAAGATGATCTAATATCCAGGGTGCACAGCTTACTTGAAATGGTGTAGGGCTTCCTACTTATTCATGATTTGTAGTAGTCCTCAGAGAACATTAGTAACAACCTTTCAGAACTACTGATTACAAAGCGAGATGCTCTGCATATTAACAGCCGGTCTTTACCCAAGAGACTCTACAACCAGACTGACAGGAGCAAAAAAGAAGCAAGCCAAGGAAAAAGGCAAAGCAACTGGATTTGAATAGAATGATAAAGATGCACTTGAACTAAACCAAGTTAAGTAGGTGACATTGCAGAGGAAGAGTAGAACAAGATGGGAGTCAATTATAACACTCTACAGATTGCTTTAAATAGCTCAGTAAATGGGTAGATTGGGAGGTTAGTAATTGTGCTATCCTACATAGCTGCATGGTTGTGTATTAATCTGCACCGTAAAACAGATTTGAATTTGCTCTTAAGAATGGAAGTTACACAGTGGCCTCAATCCTCCATTCACAATGGATAAACCTGCATAAAGGATTTTAATTAGGGGCGGGAGGGGAATATAATCTTTGTTCCTACTTAGGAATTAATTCAGAAACCTATACAGTTCTCATTTTTCTAATGACAGACTTGTCAGTGAACTGCACTTTAGAAGGATCATAAATTATCATTGTACTTAAAGGCACAGCATCACATGATATTGTCTGAACTGATTTGGTTTGGAATGAAATCTAGACTTCCCTAATAAAAATGTAGTTTATCATTATTTCTCACAACAAAAAATAATTAAGGGCCCTTACTTTTAAAACAATGTTTGAAAAAGCATGACATTAAATTACAGCACTGGAACTATTTAAATTGGGCATTTAGTAAGCCATACATTTGTTTTATAAATCTTGTCTGTTGCAACAAGATGCTGAATATTAATCAGTATACACAGATTTATGTACAAAGAAATCTAAAATGTATTTTAGAGATACATTAAACATAGTAACTGCAATGATGCATTTAAGTTGCCCGAGGAACAACATAATTTATTTTAATTAGAGGATCTGCCCTTGGTTTGCAGTATTGGCTTTAGTTAGTCTGAATGATCATTTATGGCTCATTGTTCCCCAGGAAGAATTTCCAGTGTCATTAATAGGAATTCCATGCACAGTGTGCTTGCAGTGTTATGACCTGAACACCTAAAGCTCAGTTGGTGGGCTCTGCAGATGCTCATAACTTAAATTTCGGAGCCAATCTTAATGTCCAGGTTGCCCCACCCATGAAGGAAACCAGCAGGCAAGGGCAATCTATCCTTTATGGAAAAATAAAGCAAATAAAGGCTGGTACAAACAGCACTAATTGGGCATGCATATTTAAGAAGGTATTATCCGTCTCTAGTGAGGTTTCAGGAATGCCATGGAAAGCAAACGCTCACTGTCCCTGCCCCCTGAAACCCAATACATTGCTCACAAGGCCTCCAGGAGGAAAATATTACTGTGGAAATGGTACTTCCTCATCTGGCAGATGAGTGTTGCCTCCACTCAAGGAAACTGGAGACAATTGAGGACAGTTTTTTTTCTATAAAGTCTATTACAGGATATTGGAGAATCTACATGCACCTTTCTAGCAGCAGGAAAATGTCAGGAAGGAACAACCACTGCATATAATATTTCTCATTTCCTGTTGTAGTTTGTATATAGATATATTTTCTATATATCCCTGCCTTAGCACAAAAACACACTTGATTTACATAGCTGGAATAAACAGTGATGCCAGTTAATGGCAATAGAAGTCTTTTCATGTTTGTTGCTGGAGACCATTAGACTTTCACAGTTGCTGTGGAAAGCATTTTCTTGGGTATTGTGCTTATTGCCACCTTACTGTCTCTCAGTGCTGACTTAAATAATTACTAACTAGGAAAAAGCAGACAGAGCAGTTGCTTAAATATTTGAATGATCAGTTTCAGAGTGCATTAATTATTCTGAAAAGCGTTTAACACAGCTTAATAAGACAAGGTATTTGACCATAAATGTCATTTTCATTTGTTTCTGTTATTCAAGAACCGTTGTGAGCTGGCTGCTTAATGGTCTGTATCATGCAGGTATATTATTAGCCCTCGTTGGCACATTTCACTCAGTTGTCATTAATGCCGTGGAATGGCTTTCCCAGCATTCTCCTTTGGAATCCCAGATAGTGAACAAGATCAGTGACAGTCTTATCAGCTAATTATATTAGGCTGCTGTATGCCACTCATGAATCAATGTATTTTCTTCTCTGACAGGTGCCTGCTCTGCATATATCAGTGCCTCATTTACCAAATTGGTTTGTTCCATTTAATGAATAAAGGTGACTATTAAATTATCACAATGATTTTAGCTGTGTGTTTCCTGCAGGATATTGTGTGTTTTTTTTATTGCAGGTTGTCTTGTAAATAAAAAAGAATGGAGAAATAATTGGGTTCTGGGCGCTGGCCACTTTGTGGCTCTCTGACAGTGTAAATCAGCCAGGCAACTGGCAGATCCAGTCACCTGAAGAATTCCCTGATGTGTGGGAATCCCGAGGTTGCAGGAAGACTTCCCTGTGCCACCCTCCTCCCATTGCTATAGATGTTATCAGAATGTTGCACTTAGGGCCATTGCAACTGAGCAGTTTAAAGCAAACTCTCACCATCTTTGCCCCAGCCCATGGTACTGAGCACTGCTCACATACAATTTCTGAACAGGAGTTAAAAATGAAATGAATGATCATACCAATTATATAATTACAACCTGTGTGCCCAGCTCCATAAATGACAATGGAACAGGCAATGTGTTGTGAAAACAAGAAGGTTGAAAAAATCAAGGTAAGCAATAGAGTGAAAAGAGCAATATTGAATAGGCAAACAAGAAAAGTGGAGAGACTGAGACATTCAAATGAGTTTTGGAAAGAAAATATTGTTGCTAATCCCCGTGCAGAAACTGTGAGATGAGAAATAAGGAGTAAGGAAAGACTGGCCTGTAAAAAGCATGTGATATAACAGAAAGATTATAAGGCACAAGACGGTGTTTAAGAAGACTGAAAAGTGCCAAATGTTTTGGTACAAAGTGGTCTCGTGAAGTGCAAATGAACAATATCCACAGTGATTAGGAATCTGTGTGTATGGAGAAGGGAAAGAAAAGCCCTTAAAGTGAAATGCTACTAAGCAGGCCATGGACTTTGACCTTGTTTAAACCAGGCTTGCTTTGCTAAAACTTAACACTGGTGCTCCAGTGGTAGTGATGGCGGGAATGTAAATGTAGGCAAGATACTGGCAGCCACTGGGATTTTAACCACCATGTCTTCTAGACCTCTTTGATTACATAGTCACTACAATACCTTTGCCCTGTGTTTGCTAGCATTGCCATTGTAAACACCACCACTAGAGCTGCCTGGGCAAAAAAATTTAGGAAAGAAAAGCTAGCAATCACATACACACCTATAGTGTGGGACGTGTCTCCTTTAGTAAGACTGGTGGGTTGTTGCCTTGATGTGATAATGAGAATATCCACAGTTACATAAAATATGATTTAAAAAATTTGGAGGGACATAAACCGGTATACTTCAGGACATAACCAGGCTCTAGTTGTTGGAGACAAGGTAGGAAGAAATTCCTCCTATGAACAGATTATTTCAAAATTGTCTATTACAGTGTTTCTTATGCCTTCCTCTGAAGCAGCTGATACTGGCTACTACCGCAGATAAGTTAATGGTCTGATCTGGGATGGCAATTCTTCTGTTCCTTTGTCCATGTGCATAGTAGATGGTGCACTGAAGAGACGATAACTCACACAAATGATAACATCGCTAAGGAAGCTTGGATAGGAGACTATATTTCAGCAGTATGATGACTCAAAGGAAACATGGACTTAAAGACATTTTCTTGGGGAGAGAAAATAAAGGGCCAGATTGGGGAGGCCTTCAGTTGAGTGGCCATATCTCCTTGGGTGCTATCCTCTTCAAAATGGAAGAAAGATGGCATTACCATTCCCCACTCTGCACCAACTACTAGTGCTGTCTGGGTTCAGAGGGGTGCATACTATATCTTCCTGAGATGTGGGACAATGGCTGCATTCCCGAATAGCTCCATGAGGCATGGTGGTTCCCTGAGTCACAATGTCTTGTGAAGTTCTGTGTAGAGCTATTGGGCTCCACACTTCCCCTTAGTTAGGGCTATGTCTCATTGACACAGTATGGCCCCACATTTTTAGTGGCCTTACAGTCACCTGTTCTGGCGTATATAGGTGAATTGAAGTGAATTGAAGGAAGGTCATAGCCAAAAACATCTAAATCAACAAGAAGGATTAAGACAGCATATTGGCTATATGATTATGATGTTGTGTTCACTTGGAAGGAGCTTTGCAAGAAATACACTAACAGTATTCCAGGGAGAATTCAATGTGTAAATGTAAATGACTAAAATGTAGTGGTGGACTCACAAAGTACTTAACAGGATGACTGCAAAGAAATTGCAATAAACCTGATCCTATAGGCCAAAATCATGTCAAATTCCTGTCTGCAGTGGGATTTTTGTCTGAGTAAAATTTGCAGGTTAGGAGCCATTATCCCTGTTTTTACTTTCCAGAATAGGAAAATATTTTTCTGCGGGTCGTTAAAGTCAGCTGCCCAATTATCTTATTTCTTTTCAGTGCCTGTGCAACCATTAATTAACTGATGTTGGTGCACTGTAATATATTTTACTTAGTACAAGTAAATAACATGAAAAAGAACAACGCAGGACAGAGCAATAAGGTGCCCAATTAAAGTAAAAGAACATGGGTGGGGGGTCTTTTACACTTGATTTTCATCCTTCTACCCCCAAACTTTTTGTGACATTTATCAATGGCATCTTGTTAATTTCTTTTCTGCAGTAATACTGAAAAGCTTTTGAAAACATATTTTTATAGAAAATTAAAAATCTAAAATTAAAATTTCTCCTTAACTGGCATCCCCCCTTAGTATTTTATCTCATTTATCACTTTAAACTCTTCTACCCACGCAGAGCAAAAAAATCTATTTCTCTGAGTTTTGAACAGTATTCCCTCTATATCTGTCACACCTTTGCTGAAGTTTCTGCAAAGGCAGCTGAAAAATTGGATTGTCAGCTTTAGGCTTTCATTCTATACTAGGGACAACAAGTAATATGCACAAAGGAACATTTGTTTTCTTACCCATTCCTTGTCATAGTAATGGGGTAGTCAAAATGATAAGTGCTTATGATAAAAATGTATAATATCTATCAACATTGTATGGTCCTCTGTAAGTAACACAAATTAAATTCACTAGTAGGAATTGGTGTGATCTAGTTCTGGAATTCTTATTTCAAATTTTGACTGCTTCTATAGTCCTTCAAATCACAACCTAAAGGCTTCAGAACTATTCTAATTTAATTATTGATTCTTGCACTGATATTTATTTCTAGTTGTCATGATGACTTTTTGATTAAAAAATACAGAGGACTATCAGGAGAAAATTTGCTGACCCTTAAATATGTTGTGGAAGTCCTATCCATTGAGATATTAAAGACAATGTGCAAAGCCTAGAAAATTACTACAGAGAACAATCCTGCATTAGCAGGGGAGGAACTGGATAACCTAATAGTGGTTTTCCATCTCAAACTTCTGTGCTCCTATTAAATAATGGGGATAATTATGCATACTGAGATGCTGATAGGTGAAAAGCTACCTGATTCCAGTACAGTAGGTTTAGATGGATGTTTGCATATGCACCTGTTGCATTTGCACTTCCTATGTTGGAAAGGGGAAAAAAGTTTAAATAAAACCAGTGACATCAAGAAAGTAAGCACTTTTGATACTTTTATGTTCTAAACTATTTTTTCATATGTAAAAAATGTTAAATTAGAATAAACATAAAACAGATGAGGCGTCTTATTTTAACAGAAAAAATAGTTTAATGAAATTAAAGGACAAGAGATTTCACTGCAAAGAAACGACATCTGGCTAAGCATGGGGAAATATAAGTGGTATCAAACCACAAGTCAGGCATTATGATTTTGCTATAGCATACTGGTAGTACTTCAGCTATCACGGAAGTGCTGATCATGATTCCGCAGTTAAGATTGACTAAAAGTCTTCAGTTTAACAGGAGCATTTTACATTTATTTTGTAAAAATCCAGTTGAAATGGCAAAATTCAAAACACAGCCTATAAACTGTGAGTGGAATTTGAATTTTTCATGGTGGTTTGATGAAAAATGAATTGATAAAGAAAGTAGAATAAGAGCTCAAAAATCACTTCTTTGGGCAATTTTTCACTAGATTGTTTCATGGTACACCCCTTTTGTAAGAAATCTAAGGTATCTTGGGAACTGCCTTTGGCCACACTATTGTTCTTCAGAAGCTAATTGCTCAAATAACAATTACAAATTGGTAGTGTTTGTCTATAGAGTATTTTATAACTAGTTTAGCCATATCTAAAAACTTGTGCACCAAGCTGAACCTGCAGAATTTGACGACAAATCAGAGTCAGAGATTCTAGCTCTCACCAAATACCCTTGTAACCTGGCTTAAGATTTTCCATTAGAGTGCAAGTCTGATTTATTTGGGTAAATATTGCCTTTGGGAGTGTGCTAGGGATGGCAGTGAAAGTCTGATGGAGTGATGGAGTATATTATTGGCAGCATTATAGGCAATATGAAGATGGAAAGGAATGTACAAGTCTTTCCCCCTAACTTCTTATTTCCACACATTTAAGGTTTGGGGTTGATGAGATGTGGCCTTGAGTTCTGCTAAACATTAGTTTTTGTTTGCTAATTAGTATCTTAAGTGGACTGCAGAGGAACAGCACAAAACCTATATTCTACTTCAGTCCTATTCACATACTAGCACTTCAGATTTTTCTCTTTAATCATAGTCATGCTAGAATCATCTGTAAGTAGGTGGATGCTTTAAACTGGTAATGAACTACTTTTTTATAATTGGTAATATTCTATCCTTGTCAAAAGTGAATTCGGTAAAATAAGTGTTTTGTCAGGAAGAAGGAAATTTATTCCTTTTTTACCCAACACTAATTGGTTTTCACTTGTAAATAAGAAAAACAGTAACTTGAAAAATCCTTTCCATACACATCACATTTGTGCTCTAGATTTTTTTTTTTTTTTTTAATGCCAGGAACACCTACAATTCCTCTTTTTCAATGTTTTTCTGAAGATTCCAGATTCTCAAATTTCTAATTCTAGAACTGGATTCAGGGCCGGCTCCAGGTTTTCTGCCGCCCCAAGCGGCAAAAAAAAAAAGCTGCGGCCGCGCAATCGTACCTCACCACTCTTCGGCAGCAAGTCCTTCACTCCAAGAGGGACTGAGAGACCCGCCACCGAATTGCTGCTGAAGACCCAGATGTGCCGACCTAATAGTGGCTGGAGTGCTGCCCCTTGGTATTGGCCACCCCAAGCACCTGCTTCTTTAGCTGGTGCCAGGAGCCGGCCCTGACTGGATTCCAGACTTTTCCTGGGGGAGGGGGAGGATATTCTCTTGCTTGAGAGAACCAGAAAAAACACCTTTAGGCTATATAGGCTATTTATTTCAGATATTAGATTTTCCTAGTCAGTAATAATATGTTGACATTTAAGCTGAAAGAATTCAATGGAGTCTTCTGTTCTGACACACTCTTGAGACTTCTGGGGAAATGCACAATACAGCAGAAGATATTTGAGCACTTGCACAGTGCCATTGTGCTAAATGTACTAGAAATACCTTGAAAATGGGAGGTCCTCTGCCTTCTAAATGGATGCAGCATGAAATCCCTCACTGGGAAGGGGAGGGACATGATCCTGCCTTTTCTCCATCCTTTTTGGGCCAACTTCCACCACCAATGATAATGAGGATCAGGGATCCCAGTCTCATTGTTTCTGGCCCCTGTTTAGAGGAGAAGGGTCCTTGAATCCTCATCTCTCCTTCACTCTTGTGCAGCCATGTAGGGCCAGCCACAATTTAGTGCTGTTAATGCTTTGTGTTCATTTAATTTAATTTTACATCATATAGCTTAGTATATTTATGTAGATTATTCGAGCGCCTTTTTTATTCTTGTTATACTATCAGTACTCTCCTATAGTATCAATTCCAATACTAATCCAAATAATCAAGATGGAGTTGTAGAATTCTCACAAGGAGTTATTTGGTCAAACCAACCTCTAAGACATAACCAAGCTTCACACCATTAGACTATCTGTCTATATATCCTAGGAACTTATATTTTATTTACTATTTATCTTAGGCACCGTAGTATCCAAGCAGCTCACAATCTTTTGTGTATTTATCCTCACAGCACTTCTATGAGTAAGAGCAGTGCTATTATTCCCATTTTACAGTTGGGGAACTGGGGCACAGAGTGGCTAAGTGACTTTGCCTACGTTACACAGCAAGTCTGTGATGGGGCAGGAACTTGAACCCAGGTTCCAGGATAATGCCCTAACCACTGGGACCATCCTTCCTCTCTTTCAGAAGAAAATTCTAGTCTCCAGCCCAGACATATCTATAAAGTATTAATTAGATCCCAGATTATTTTTTCTTCTTGAAAAAAGGAAGTAGCATGAAATAGCCACAAGATAGAAAGCTCCATTTTAATGACAGCAAACTTCTGCTATTCAGAGCCTTCATTTACACTGCATCATTAGAGGTTGCCTAAACAAGGTATTAGAATCTACATACATGATCTTTGCAGGGCAACATCACTTGGCTGATGTATTGTAAAGTAATATACAAAATATGCTGCCAATTATGAGTCCCATGTGGGGAAATTTTGTTTTTGTTTATGTTTAATTACCAGCATTGCAACTATTTTCAGCCTACAATATTCAGATAATTTAGAGACTGTAAAAAAGGATTAATGGGGTATGAATTACTATCAGGTCTTAATAAATTATTAGAGGAAATTAGCTAGTTTCCCCCCACAAATCATTTCTGAACAATCTGTTTTTTCTATATATTATAAAATTGCTGCACTGAGGTAGACTCTTTGCACAACAACTCATTAACTGTATATCAAATATTTTCTTAATTTTAAACTCACTACCCTATCATTAAGAGATTGGCAAAATTGATTTATGACTCCTGCTAGGGTTTTACAAAAATAGCATTTTTTTAAATGTACGTGGAAAGAGATTTGCATTTTCACAGCTGTAACTCAAAAATTTAATTTTTAATTAAATAATGAAACGGCATTTTGAATGGCCATGTCTTTTGATGCAAAAATTATTCTTTATTATATTTCAAGTTGGACTGCACAGGAGTGAAAGGTCCTGGGCTAGTGTTACAGCCTTCCATATATAGCCCTGGGGAAGGGTTAGGGTTCAGACAAGTAGGGCTTGCCAGGCTGAGTTTAGCACGGTGGCCATTAGGAAAGCCTGATTTAGGTCTGGAGTTGGGGCCAGGAAGGGAAGGAAATAATAGATTTTATATTGAAACATCTGAAATGTGAAGATTAAGGAAAGAGAGGAATTGTTTGGGATGATACAAAAGGGTAAATCTAGTAGTAATGGGATGAAATTAAGGGACTGGATTGCTCCATCCCTTGGAAAAAGGAAAGGGATTCATGAGAAGGAATTGCCACTATACAGACGCCCCCTGGCTTACGCAAACACGACATACGCAAATCTGCACTTAGGAAAAAGGTTCCGTAAGCTAGAAATAGGAGGGGTTTTTTGTTTTTGTTTTTGCGTAATTGTCGGGTATATGTTTCCGACTTACGCAAAATTCGAGTTACGCAAGGCATTTCAGAATGGGACTCTTGAATAAGTTGGGGAGCGTCAGTAATGTAATCTAATTTCCTCATGGAACATTGAGAATCACCTAGTGGCACTGTTACACATAATTTTATCACTCCTTTTTCTTATTGTGAAAGCACTGTACTGTCATGGAAGAAAGAATGTGCCATCCTTAGTTTTGTGCCGCAATTTCCTTTTGGGGGAGCTATGGCAAGCAGCAGGGAACTTGCTCCCTCTCCCTTAATCTCTCTGACTAGAGTCAATTTTGAGGCAGAGTTGCTCTCTAGGAACCAACCATGGGCGTTGGGCTGAGATTCCTGAGGGCTGTCAGCATGCTGTTTGTGATCACCTTTGTCCCAGGACTGATGTGTACACTGTAAAGTAAACAAGATGCATTAAGAATGTATATACCGATTTTGCATCACTGATTTTTCCTCCAACAGAAAATTTGACTGTCAGGTCACAGACAACTGCCACTGCAACCATATTTTTAGAGATTGTCTGATACTATTCCATTAGAGGAGGTGGGATTTGTCTGCTTCCCACAAAACAGGCTACAGTACCTGCTCCCTGCTAGGGTTATCTGCCTCCATTGAGGCTCTGGCCCTTCTCTACTTTGATGGAACTGTGCCACCAGGGACTTTCCCTGGCCTGATGGTCCTTACTTAAAGGAGTTTTCCCACCTTGGATAATGCTCCATAGAAAAAGAAGGTCCACAAAGTCACAGGGGAACAATGTGCTTCCTTGCCCTTGCACTGCTCCCTCAGCCCACCAAGTCTGCATGTGCTTTCACTGTACAATTTCTGGCCCAGCAAAGGGAAAGGGGCAATGATGCTGCAGAGGTGGATGAGGTTGATTGGAGGTGAGGGGTGAAATCTGTGCTTGTCCCTCTGCTTCTGGATCTGGCAGGTATGATCCCAGTTGAGGAAAGGAAAAAATAGACTGCATAGGTCACCCTATCCCATTGCTTTTTAGTAGCCTCCTTAAAAATCAAGAACCCACAATTAGTAAAAACTTTATAAACTTGAGATCTAATAATCTCTCCCAGGAAGTGTTGGAAGCCCTATCAGCTGAATCATTTAAGCAAATTACAAGAAAAATATACAACTCTGGCAGGCAGGGAGATAGACTAGATGACCTGATATTTCTTTTCTATCTCATATTTCTGTGATTCACATTCTGTGATCAAATATTTTGTTATTGTTGGTGTCAGGAGCTTGCAGACCACCTTCAGCAGCCTTGTTACAAAAGCAGTTATCTTGAGCACAGGAAAAGGTTGCACATATTTTTGGATGCTTCTCAACCTGGAACAGTGAACAAATCTTGCAAGTTGCAGTAAAAACTGAACACTCCATGGGCGGGGGCGGGGGGGGAAGAAATAGTTTGATTTCCCCTTTCCCCTGGGAGGAAAAATTTCATGCATGGTTTTAAATATAAGAAAAGAGTCATTGTTCAGTGTTAAAGACTACAATAACGTGTTAGTTGCCCTTTTTGAGACCTGGTCCATTGTGTCAGGCTGTCTCCACAGAGATGTAGACAAGATTTTGCTTTTCTTCCTTTTCTGTGTAAAGTGATTTATTTTTAGAACTCAAGTGTAAATGATTGACAGTGGTCCTTCTTTTTCTACAACTTAGGCTGCCTAAATTGTACAACATAAGACAGGAAAAATACCTGTTGAGAAAAATAAAACTATAACAAATAGTGAAAATGTTGCAACAGATCTACCAGTATAAATACACTAGTTAAAATTTAAACAAACAAACAAGCAGAAACACAAGCTATGAAACCATTTTTTATAATACATTTCATGCTGTATTATGAAGCAACTTCACTTATTACATATATTACTCCTGGAGTAGCCAACATCTGAAATTCATTTCACTGCTATAAATCTATCTAATTTGTATCGTTACCGTAATTCATTTCTAGTGTATTTTGATTTCTGTGTTACTGCAACTTGCAGTTAACATTAAAGCACTTGAGTTTCTTAATTCAATCAGTGCATTGTGGTGCTTCATTGAGTAATCATTCCAATTAGAAAAACAGTAGCTATTTCAAGCAGAGGAGTGCTGAAAGATAAGGGGTGGGGGAGGTTACCCATAGATTCTTTTCCTGGGTATTAGAACATACATTTCAGTGAGATTCCTGCTGTGAGACAGGCAGAACAGTGTTATGACACTGAGATATTATGTGCCCTGGTCATGTGAAAATGGTAAAGAATCACAGTAAGAGTCATTTTCTTCCCTCAACAAACAAGAAATTTTATTAGAATAAGGAAAACAGTAATGATCAAAAACTTCTCTTTCTCTCTCCCCTTCACTATAGAGTTCTGGTCTTCTTGCCTCCCTACAAGTTATGAAGAAACAGAACTCACTCACACACCTCAGAAATTCCAACTTTAGGGGTAAGCATATTTTCTTGCAGTTTTCCATTCTGTACTTATGCACTTTTTGAGGTTGGACAAAACATACAGTGTGCACTAGGGATCTTTCTGTATCTCTTGATATCTGGACTCCCAAAGGTCAAGGGGCCAAATGAGCTGCAAGCACTGCTAGTCCTTTGAAGTTCCGTAAACTGCCTGGGTTGTGCACGCTGTAACAATTCCCCTTCTTAATTGGTGAAGCCATATCTCTTGCTTCAGGCTTCCTAGACTGCTGACTCTTCTCACCATGTGTGAGGGAAGAGGGAGTGAGACAATAAACTTGGCGTTTGGACTAAGGAAAAAGGCAGCTGAGATACGTTCCTGTTGTCAGAAGGGACAAGAATTGCCTCTGATTAAATAAAATACTGACTGCTAGCTTCCTCCTACATTCTATCGCTTGCCTCAGCTGATTGAAATTTCAAGTTGGCAAAGTTCATCAAAATGCAGAATGCTACCAACATCCAAATTTTGGGAATTATGTTTGAGGGACTTGTCCCTTGACATAGGAGACCACCATTGGTCATCTGAGAGAGATTATGAAAGATGTCAGGAGGGATTAGTGAATTTGAATGGAATAAATCTGAATTCACTAAAATATTCTGTATTCAAAAATTGGACTCAAAATGTTTGGTATATGTTCTGCTTGGGAGAGTATATTGTAGTATCAGAAGGCTTAGCACTACATGTACTTTAAAAAAAAAAAACTACATACCAGTTTCACTATAGTTAAACTTCAAGTATTTTGTATTAAAAAATAATTCTGTATAGGTTCTTATGATGCAACATAATCACTGTGTTATCTGTTAACATCATGTCACTGTTTTTACAGCGTAGTTCACATACACACAATATTAGTGAAAACAGGCATTCAAAAGGAATGTCTCTGTGTATGTATAATGTGCACAGCTGGATATTTAGTTTACTTCTGAAGCATGGGATACTGGCCACAAGTAGGGGCAGTATATTAGATATGTCATGACTGGTCCTATGTTTCTGTGTAAATACAAATGTTAAATCCATGAATACGACTATGAATGTCAGAAACCATGCACAGGTAACTTGAACATTTATCAGTATTCCATTCTGTGCAGGACTATCTGGAAAACTCTAACTTACCTCAGCGTTTTCAGGAGGACATTTTCATGATTATGATCAAAGATGTTTGGAATTGAGAAATCCAGTGTGGCCAGCTCTAGCAGAAATAGCTTTTATGCCATCATTAATTAGAGCACACCTCCAGTGCTGCTGACTGCTTTGTTACAGACAGAAAACTTTTGGTTGTAGAGTGAGTAGTGAACCCCTTATGTTTTTAGAGATCAGTGTGGAACATTTTCAAAATTACAATCATTCATTCCTCTAATTTATACCTTAGAGGATGTGGCTGACCATGTTGGCATTGAGGATAACTACAATTATACACTGAGTGAATTACTTTCTCTCTCCCCTTCTGAGAACATCTGCAGATGACTCACCTCGCAGTTTGGTTGAATTGGGAGAGAATCCAATAAAGAGAGAGAAAGTCCAAAGATGTTGCAGAGATTGCGTTTAATCTCCTCTCCTCGTGTTTTTTTTTTTTGTTTCTTATCCTTTATGAAGGAATGCTTAATGCTGATGAGACATCTTTGGATCATCTCCAGACAATCATTTTCTTTAATTCTTGGTATATTCTGCCACTTTCAGGGTAACTGCACCTGTATTTCCCCTTCTGTCATCCCTCGATGGCACCCATTTAAAGGTTTCTTGCTCCCAGCCACCACCTCTCCTGGGCTGATACCTGCATCTTCTGACTGGGGTTTTTAAAGTTTCACAGCTCTCTGATCTACACTGTGATAGACCAGCACCTATGCTTTGCTTTCCCTCTGAGGGCTATGAACAGTGTATTGCCAGCAGTTATGAGTTACTACACAACTCTAGCTAAGGAAGCCCATTTATTTTTAAGGTAGAAACATTACAGAGAAAGCATATAAAAACACTAAAAGAACCTAGGCGCATAATGAAGAACTTACCAGAGGTAACCCCCAGTTCCAACCCAGGGCTCTAGTAGGTGTCAGTCCCTCCAAGCCCACAACTGATTTTTCCCTTAGTTACAAGTTCATATCAGTCTTTAGATCAGGAACCAGAATGAAGACACGGAGTCAATTTAAACACAGACTATTTATTCCAAAGTCCTTTCTTTGTCTATTGGGCTCTGGAGAATCCAGTTTGAACCAAAATATGTAAGCCAGGAGGTGGTACTACCTGTTCCTGAGCTCTATTTCACCTTTGCTAGCCAGTCTTTTCCTTTGCCTAGTTCTTGTAGTCACATGCTTTGATTGACCATTTTCCTCACCCAGCAATCTCCCCTCCAAGTTCTCCAGTCCAGCTTGCATCTGCAAGTCTTGGCTTTTCCCTTCAACCTTCTTTTCCCTTTGTTCCATCATCTGCTTGAACCCACTTCAAAACATAACCATAGCTCCCATCTGCATCCTCAAGCCTCGGACCTTCTCTTCCATCAGCTCTATCAGGCGGCACTTCATACACTATAGGATAAATTAAGAAAGTTAAAAATTAAATAAATGGAACAAAAATCTATTAATATACCACCAAACTTACAAACTTGGTCTCCTCTCACTCCTTCCACTGTACAGCATAAAACACACTTGTAATTAGGTAAGTGCTGAAGCTTTACAGGTTTTATTTGGTACTTAGATACTATGGTGAAATATAAATAAGCAAGTAGGTAGATCATAGATAAGAGGTAACACCTCAGAAACAAACGTTTGGGCTACAATTTTCCTTGCTTGGTCTTTTCCTAAAGCTGATGATTGATTGATTGATTTGATAGATATAAATTCTCAGACAAATCCCTTCAGCTGTTTATAATTAAGAGTGTGAAAAATGATGGATTTCCTTGTTTTAATATTTTAGTCACACATTTCAGCCAGGGCTGCAACAAAAAATGGCTAAAATGTGAAACACTTGAGAAATGCATACTGATCATGAACATTAGAATATTTCCTTAAAACTACAAGTACACACACATATGTAGCCACAGCTATGCTGCACAAACCTGCATGGCTAACTAAGGGATAGTCACAGCAACCCACAGAGAACACCAAAAGGCATTCCGTTCATGAGCGTCACATGATCCTTCCCTGTATGTGCCTTACTTTGTAGGCTCAAAGAGTAGTTGGGGCACGGCCTTGACTTGCTGTTCTACCTCTTACAAGATAGTCATCCCTGAACTATCCAGAATGCAAAGTTGACCATGACCCATGCCGTGTTTTAAAGTTATTAAAAGTTGCGTAGTGTTTGTTTGCTAACACCCTTTACAAAATCCAGCTTTCTTTCTAGTCTAATAAGGGCCAGAAGGCACAGTGCACCATGGCTTCTTGGATGCTCAACCCAGTGTCACTGCAGTGCACCTGCATGTCAGAGTTCTCATACAGCATGGAGCTTTCCATACACCATGCAGGAGCATAACAGCTCCCTTCCCTTGTGGCCATGCTGGTGTATACACATGTGTACAGTGAAGAAACTGTTCATAACTGAAGGGTAGGAGGTTATGACCAAGCTCTGTGTCCCTAAGCATGATCCAATTGCCTAGGGTTACCATCCATCCGTATTTCCCTGGACATGTCCGGCTTTTGCGTCTCTAAATAGCCGTCCGGGAGGAATTGGTAAGAAGGTTAAAAGGTCCGGGATTTTTCCCCTCCTCTCCCTCCCTTCCATGCAGAGTGCAGCTGCTGATTGGGCGGCTGGGCCTGATTGAGCTGCTCCCATTGGCCTCCAGCAGCCAGAGCCCTCCCCTGCTGCCTGCAGCATGTTTTGCCTACACGTGGACATGGGCATGGTAAGGGGAGTCCTGGGGGGCAGTCAGGGAGCAAGGGGAGGGTTGAATGGGTCCCCAGCCTCCACCTGCCACCTCCCTCCGTGCATCCCCCCCCATGGGTCCTCCCCACTCCCTGCCTGCCTCTCCCTTGTCTGCTTCTACTGCCAGAGCCGGTAGCAACTGCTGTCTGCTGCCCCGGGGCCTATTGCCCCCCATCCACTAATGGCAAGACAGGCTGTCCTTACCCTGCCCTTCCACCCTAGCCCAGAGCCACTCCAATGCCCCAAACCCCTCATCCCCAGCCCTCATCCCCCCGCACCCTAATCCTCTGCCCCAGCCCTGAGCCTCCTCCTGCATCATGAACCCCTCATCCCCAGCCAGAGCCCTCATCCCCCGCACACCCTAATCCTCTGCCCCAGCCCTGAGCCCTCATCCCCCTGCACCCTAATCCTCTGCCCCAGCCCCAACCCTCATCCCCCTGCACCCTAATCCTCTGCTCCATCCCTGAGCCCCCTCCTGCATCATGAACCCCTCATCCTCAGACCCAACACTCATCCCCCCACACCCTAATCCTCTGCCCCAGCCCTGAGCCCCCTCCTGCATGATGAACCCCTCATCCTCAGACCCACAGCCCTTACCCTGGCACCCCTCCTATCCCCAAACTCCCTCCCAAAGCCTGCACTCCCTCCCTTTGCACTGCCTCCCACCCCCAAACTCCATCCCAGAGTCTGCACCCCTCACCCCCTCCTGAACTCCCATCCCCTGCCCCAGCCTGGAGCCTGCACCCAGCACCCAAACTCTATCTCAGAGCCTGCACCCTGCACCCCTCCTGCACCCTAATCCCCAGCCCAGGACCTGCACCCCAGACCTCCTCCCCTCACCCAACCCCCCTCCCAGAACCTTAGGCAGGTGGGGGGGCGGGTTCTGGGCACCACCAAAATTTCTACAACCCGTGTGAGTGGATAAGGGTCGGGGCAGTCAGGGGACAGGTAGGGTCCTAGGGAGGCAGTTAGGGTGGGGGGTTCTCAGCAGGGGGCAGTCAAGGGACAAGAAGCAGGGGGGGTTGGGGGTTCTGAGGGGGCAGTCAGGGGGTGGGAAGTGGGAGAGAGTGGATGGGGCTAGGGCGGGGCTCCCCCCCCCCAGTGTCCTCTTTTTTGATTGTGGAAATATGGTAACCCTACAATTGCCACTATTGTGGTTTGCAGCAGCCATTTTTCTAAGTCTTTCATTATTCCTACTCCATCCCAGGAGTGCTGCTTGAATGCAGAATGCAGAAACACAGACAAAAGGAATGGAAGCTTTTGACTGGAACCAGCAGCACACCCTGCTTACTATCCCCAGCTGCTGCTCAGTTCATTCCCTTCTGAGGTCTCTTGAAAAAGTTAGGGAAGCATCACAGAATGGAGGTCAGCACTGTAAGTGTAACCAAGAGAAGTGAGTCATGGGGGAGGGATTTCAAAGAGATGGAAATGAAAGAAGATTAATTTCCTTTCCCTATTTAAAGTGTCAGATGGATCATTTTTATGAGGGACCCTATGTAAGCAAGATAATTTAGTTAGAGCTCCTCTAAGAAAAGCATATACTGAGCAACTACTACAGTATTTTAGTCCTAACTCATCTCTATTATCACAGCTAAGGGTCCAAATGCACATAAGTGCCTGTTTCTATTACACTATCTATTGGAGAAATAATGGTACCAATCAAAGCTTGTTTCCCTAACTGGTGTTGTCATTATATCAGATAACTATCAGAAGGAGCAGAAATTATCTGTTTTGCGTATTGGTGGCTGTTAACATCTTTTGCTTGTCAAATGTTGCCATACTACAGACAGGATTGCCACCATTTATTATTAATTTACCCCTCAGCAAAACAAAGGTACAAGGTGTACTAAATGTAAAGCTAAAGTGACCAAGTCCTGTATTCAACTAAAATAAATATATCATTGTCACTTTGTTGCCGGCACAGAGTACCCGAGGACAGCAACAGTGGGGTTCGTTGCCCGGTGTGCTTCGCGCCAATGAACACACCAGGGTGGAGAAGCAATCAAAGTTTATTTGAGATCTCAAAGTGGTGCAAGGAGACAGGCACATCTCAAATCAAGCACACCAACATAAGCGGCCTTTGTCTTTTTATACAGTTTGCAGCAAGCCTTTCCCTTCTTCCCCCATCCTTTCTCACCCCCCTCCTCCATTCCCACCTCTTCCCCCCTTTCTCCCTCTGGCTACATTACACGACCTTGGCTGTACAGCTTGTTCTCACTGTTTCTTTCTGCAAGCAATCTTGTCCTTTAGCTAGAAGCATGTAGGTTTCCCTTATCACTACTGCTTCCCAGCTGCTGGCCTGTGAGGTTAGTAAAGTTTAACATGCAGGGGCTTTGATTCACTTAGGCCTAGAGCGGGGGGGCTTCATCGACTCTCGGGTCTTCCAACTCCCCCCGAGTTACCTAGGGTGACGCTTAGTGACACCAACAACTTTGAAATCAGAGTTCTGTAGCATTGTTTCCAGGTATTAGTTGGAGATTAAAGGTGAAAGGGAAAGAAAGCTCATTGACTTTCCTTGTGTATATATATCTTTACTGATTTTAACCTTGCATGTAAAAGGTCAAGCATAAAATTATTTCTTCAGAGCAGTTGTCTTCAGAGGTTTGAATTAACATAAATGGAGAGCACCACAGGAAAAAAAAAGTTCATTTTACTTTTAATTGGATTAAGATAAATCTCCTCCATATTGTGAGGGTGAGTTTACACCATAGTAGAAAATGCTAGGGATTAATTTATGGGCCTCTGTCTGGTTTTTGACTAATAACATATTGATTATGTCGGTAAGATATGCAGAGTGTTTGTCAGAAAAGGAGACACTCTGGAACTGAAAATCATTAGCATATCTGACATGATCAAAGCTAGATTAATATTATTAAAGAGCTGTAAGTGAATTGCAGCATACCTTGGAGGCACAGAATTTCATGTCACATGTCTTGGTGCAGACATCATAACCGGTTGCAATACTCAACACAAGGTTGAGTGACTGATTTGTGTAGTTTTGGGGGGTGGGGGTTCCCCCTGTTTTGTGTGTGTTCCAGCAAACGTATTGAACTACCACAGTTTAATCCCTGCAGAGTCTGCAGGTGGTATTGTCCTTGCATTGAGGAGTTATTAAATTCTTAAGGTCACATAAAAAAAAGTTCCATTAAATTGAGTTAATAAAAACATTGGGCAAAGGTTTGCAAAGAGTGTAGATGTCAAAGCTTTGGGAATTGGAGTGTCTCTTATGATATCAAGCTAAAAGAATAATTTAAAACACATCACAATATGAAGATGTTTAAATGCAGCTTGTGTGATGTTTTGGCTTGGATGGCTAGCTGTACTTGTTTTGCTAAAAAGAAGGTCCTTTTTAGCATTCATTTTTTTCATTAGGAATGGTTTCTGGCACTTTCTCTTGACAAAAATCTTTCAATTTGTACTTCCTGCAAAGCTATACTTCCTTCCCTTGCTCGCTCACTTGCTCTCTCCCTCCCTCGCACTACCCCCACATGTATACGCACAGAGAGAAAGAACGATAAATAAGTGTGTATAAAAATGTAGATTAGATATATATATCCATTTGATCTATTGTTAACCCCTATTTTTTATTTGGAAAGGAACGTTGAATCTGTTGTGTATTTGGTTGTCATGGTAATCGAATCTTGTGTTGCTATGGCAACTGAGTTAGATTATTAGGGGATAGCCCAGCCTGTTTTGGCTGGCTGTTGGTTAGTTCTGTGTGTAGCAATAAATGGCTGCTCCAAGGTTTACAGTTCTCTGTGTCTCCAGTGATTTCTTCCTAAAACTGTTGCCCCCAAGGATATAACAACGTGGCGACGAGGGTGGGATATCTGTGCTGCCCCAGCAACAGAAGGAAGTAGAAGTTAAGGTACAAAAACCAACAAACAAACCTTGTTTGCTGCTGGAAGGGGGTGAGAACTGGCTTGTTTGCTCTGACTGTGCAAACTGAAACTAAAATCAGGGCCACTGGAACCTTTTGAGGAGACTATAGTGCAATGGCATGTATATACTGAGTGTTTTGAGCTTTTTGTTATTGCAAATGACATTACAGAAGAGAAGAAGATGCCAATATTCTTAAGTGTTGTAGGGGCTAAGACCTACTCCCTGCTACACAGCTTACTACACCCTGTTAAGCCAGAGACTAAATCTTACAGTGACATTGTGGAAATCCTGGGGTCCCATTTTTCTCCAAAACCACTGTTAATTGCTGAAAGATATAGGTTCCACAAAAGAGACCAGAAAGAAGACGAAACAGTTGTACAATTTGTAGAAACGTTGAGAGAGCTTGCAGAACACTGTGAATTTAAGGAGATGTTAAATGATGCCCTGCGTGACAGGTTAGTGTGTGGCTTGCACAGTGAAACTATACGGAAGCATCTATTGACAGAGGCTCAGCTTACCTTACAGAAGGCCATTGATATTGCTTTCTCCATGGAACTGGCTACAAAAGAGGCACAATCCATCGGTGCATCCCCTAGGGTGCATAAGATATCATAAGAACCTATCCACAAAACTATGGGGAGTCAGGAATGTTACCGCTGTGGTAAGCCGGGTCACCCTGCATCAGAATGCTGGTGTAAGGACCTGGTGTGTCGACACTGTGGCAAAAAGGGACACATTGTGTGTGCCTGTAAACAAAAGGAAAAGAGGAAATCTGCATACCCTAGAGCAGACCCAGGACAAGAAGAAGAGGCACTCCATGTTTTGTCTTTGGTAGTGGGCTCACATGAATACTGGGTAACCCCATTGTTGGACGGCAAACCTATACGCGTGGAACTGGACACCGGTAGAACCATTTCGCTGGTCTCAGAGACTGTGTATAAAGAAAAGTTACAGCATCTTCCGCTTAAAGCAACAAAAACAGTGCTGAAGACATATACGGGATGTTAAGGTGGAGCTCAATGGACAGGCTGCTAAATTGCCACTGTTTGTGGTTAGAGGTAATTACCCAGCCTTAATGGGTAGGTCTTGGCTTAGGAAGATCCAGCTGAATTGGGCAGAAGTGCACCGAGTGACTAAAGAAGAAACCGGTCTGACCACTATACTGAAGAAACATGCTGCTGTTTTTGGAGAGGATCTGGGAAGCATGAAGTATGAAGGGAATCATTGTGACATTGAACATTAAACCTGACAGTCAACCAAAATATCTGAAACCCAGAACTGTGCCATATGCCATCAGGCCGAAAGTTGAAGCAGACCTGGAGTGCCTGGTCACAAATGGAGTCCTAATATCAGTTACCCATAGCCGATGGGCAACTCCCTATTGTTCCAATAGTGAAGAAAGATGGCTCCCTCCAGATTTGTGGTGATTTTAAAGTTACTGTCAACCCAGTGTTATGTGCAGAGCAATACCCGCTTCCCCACATCGATGACCTCTTTGCAGGCCTGGCTGGGGGACAAAAGTTCAGTAAGATTGATCTGAGTCAAGCATATTTACAGATGCATGTTGATGAAAAGTCCCAAAAGCTGTTGACTATTGTGACGCATAAGAGGCTTTATTGATACTGTCGCCTACCCTTCGGAATAACATCTGCTCCCGCCTGTTCCAGAGGGCTATGGACCAGATCTTGTGTGGCTTGCCAGGAGTCCAGTGCTATCTGGATGACATCCTGGTCACTGGAAGGAATGAGGAGGATCACCTAAAGAATTTAGAGGCTACCCTACAAAGAGTGGAAGAGAATGGACTGCGAGTCCACAAAGACAAGTGTGAATTTTTCCAGCCCTCTGTTGAATATTTGGGACACATCATTGATGCTACAGGTCTTCATAAGGCCCCTGCCAAAGTTAAGGTTATTGTGGAGGCTCCCCCTCCTCAAAATGTTAGTCAGCTTCGCTTGTTTCTAGGACTATTGAACTATTATGGAAAGTTTATCTCACAGTTAGCCAAACTGCTAAAACCACTTCCTGGACTCCTTGGGCAGAACAAGGCCTGGAAGTGGACTGAAGCCTGTGATGTTGCATTTAACAAAGCTAAGGATGCATTGCTAAATTCTGAAGTTCTGACGCACTTTGATCCATTCTTACCCCTACAGTTGGCCTGCGATGCGTCCCCTTATGGAGTGGGAGCAGTCGTGTCACACATTATGCCTTCAGGAGAAGAGAGACCTATTGCTTTTGCTTCACACACTCTAAGAAAAGCAGAAACGAACTATGCCCAAATCGAACATGAGGAATTCGGAATCGTTTTCGGAATTCGGAAGTTTCATCAGTACCTGTTCTGACAGAAGTTTACTCTTCTCACAGACCATCGACCCCTGACTTCAATTTTTGGACCCCACACAGGCATTCCGCCATTAGCCGCTAGTCGTATGCAACAGTGGGCATTGTTGCCTTCCGCGCACACATATGAAATCAAATATCGGAAATCCACTCTGCATGGCAATGCGGATAGTCTCTTAAGGCTGCCTTTGCCAGTCAACCTTCAAGATATTGCCCAGAAGGAAATCTTTTACTTTGAACAGGTAGAGAATACACCCATCACTGCTATTCAGGTAAAGAAGGCAACTCGAGTTGACCCAATATTGTCCCAGGTTATGGACCTGGTGATGAATGGAACATCTCAACAAACCTCTCTGGTCTCACATGACCTTGTTACCTACATGTCCAGGAGGACGGAGTTATCAATCCAATCTGGTTATTTGTTGTGGGGGAGACATGTTATTATCCCACCACCACTGAGATCACAGATGTTAGAACAGCTCCATTCCGGTCACTGTGGAATAGTGCGCATGAAGGAAATTGCACAAAGCTATTTTTGGTGGCCTGGGTTGGACAGTGCTATTGAAAAGAAGGCAAGAGCTTGTATGTCATGTCAGGGTGTGAGGAATGCACCCCAGTGGGCACCCCTACATCCATGGGACTGGCCTGATAACCCGTGGCAACGTATTCACGTTGACTTCGCTGACCCCCTTGAAGGAAGCATGTTCTTGGTGGTGGTAGATGCCCATTCTAAATGGCCAGAAGTCTCTATAATGCAGTCCACTACTGCAGAGAGTACTATCCAAAAACTACGAGGACTCTTTAGTCGTTTCGGTCTGCCAGAACAACTTGTGAGTGACAATGGACTGCAGTTCGTCTCTCAGGAGTTTCAAAAGTTTATGAAGGCAAATGGGATACACCACATCACTTCAGCACCATATCATCCATCCACCAATGGATTAGCTGAAAGATTTGTGCAGACAATGAAACAAGCTTTGAAATCAGCAAGGGGACAATTATCCATTCAAAAGCATCTGGACACCTTCTTACTATCCTACAGAAACACACCTCATGCTACGACCAAGGCATCCCTGGCCTTTCTAATGATGGGACGACAGCTGTGCACTTGCTTTGATCTGCTGAAACCTTCTGAACCCCAACAAATTGTGCAACGTCAGCAGCAAGATCAAGTTATCAGGCATGCACTCAGAGCAAAAGACCAAACCTTTAGCCCGGGACAACGAGTTTTGGCTCGGAATTATACTTCTGGAGCTAAATGGGTCCCTGCCACTGTCATCGCTCAAACGGGACCTGTTTCCTACACAGTCTGGACTTCAGAGGATCTCTCCTGGCAGCGACATGTAGATCAGCTGCTGCCAGGTCATACCAGTCCTCAGGACACATCTTCAGTTGAGCTGCCTGACTTCACCACCTCCGGCGAGACACCAAATCAAGAGTCACCTGTTCCTGACATTTCCCCTCCATTACTGCCAGCGGCAGAGATACCCCTCTGCCCGGCACGAGCTGATACCCCATCCTCACCCCTTCACCCTACAAACCCTGAGTCCATTGTCAGGCCCGCGCCCAAGACACTTTCAGATGCAACAACACCAGAAGTCTGCCATAATCCACCTAAAGACAGAAGGCCTCCTCGTTGGCTGGATCTTTAGCTAGGGCGAACCCATGGTTACAGGGCAAAATAATCCCTGGGGTTTAGCCGGGAATGGAGGCAGTCTACCCTCCTTCTCTAGTTAGTGTTTGTTTCATTTTGGGGACATTCTTATTAAGGGGGGAGGAATATGTTGTGTATTTGGTTTTTGTGGTAATAGAATCTTGTGTTGCTTTGGCAATTGAGTTAGATTATTAGGGGATAGTCCAGCCTGTTTTGGCTGGCTGTTGGTTAGTTCTGTGTGTAGCAATAAATGGCTGCTCCAAGGTTTACAGCTCTCTGTGTCTCCAGTGATTTCTTCCTAAAACGTTGCCCCCAAGGATATAACAGAAACTGTTGTTTTTTTCAGTTGTACCTGCATACATTGGTGCAGCTGATTTTAATTCCTCAGCATGAGTGGGATTCGAAGCCCATTGAAACCAATGGAAAGTTTCCCACTTTCTTTAATGGGCTCTGGAGCAGGCCCCCGATGACAAAATCTAGTTGTAAACAGCTCTTATCTTCTATTTATTAATATTACAACTTCAGGTTTTTGAATAGGTTTAAGTGCACAATAGTCAGTAATATTTACACTAAATTAAATAGCTTTAGAATGAAATCCTGGCCACATTGAAGTCGTAGCAACTGCTATGGAGTTCAATAGGATTAGGATTTCACCCTCAAACTTTGTGTCCAACAACAAAAAAATACTCTGAGATATTTTGTGACAGTTTTTTGGAATGAAGAATCAATTTTATTTTGAACACAAGAAACAATATAATGAAGGATAAGATTGATGTAAAAGTTTGGTTGGTATATTCCTAGGGCTCTGCTAATGGAATAAAAGTGAATTGCTTTATCTTAATATCATTCATTTAGAACTAGTCTTTCCAAATATTGTAATTTTGGGGGACAAAATATCTGATGAATTGTACATTTAATTATATATACAAAGTGGGTCTGTTTTTTGTAGTAGTTTAGAAAGTTGCATAGACCTAATCTGATTGGTCAGTTATTTCCCCGATGAATATTCTGAATTTACATATAATACCTGTATGTATTAATTATGTTAGAATGTTTCATATTAAAACATGTTAAATACACCTCTACCCCAATATAACACGACCCGATATACCACGAATTCGGATAAAATGCGGTAAAGCAGCACTCCAGGGAGGGCGGATCAAAGCAAGTTCGATATAACATGGTTTCACCTATAACACGGTAAGATTTTTTGGCTCCTGAGGACAGCGTTATATCGGGGTAGAGGTGTATATGACAGAATTATTTTAAATGTTCTTTTGAAATACCTCAAATCAATTTTAAAGTTTATATAGATTTGCGTATACTTCTGTTTGAGATCCCATTTTATTATGAAATATTAAATTGATATCCTACTATAAGCAAATGAACCTAAATTGCCCTGCATTGAAATGCAAGTTGCAATATGCAAACATCCAGAATAACAACATATCTATGGAAACATGGTATTGTTTAAGTAAAGAACATTAAGGACTAAATCATTCAGCATATTAAATACTGAAAATCTACTTATGCAAAAATTAAATCATCTAAAAATTATCATATTAACTTTGAAGTCTTTTTAAATATTGAATACATCCCAAGCAGCCAACCCTGATCTGGTAATCCCAATGGATACTAATTCTGAGTTTCCCTATTTTTTCATATGCGTTTCTTAAAGCATAATTTTTCATCTGGTGTCTGCTTTTTCATGGAAGTGTGTCAGTTTAGCCCTTGTCCTTAGATATAACCTCGTATTAACTCAGTCTGTTTAAGGCTGAAATACATTTTGACATTCTTCTCACATTTTCAGCCACAAGTGCATATATCTTAGAAACCTCTACAAGTTAATAAATTCTTCTTCTGGATTCAGAAACCAAAAGTAGCAATTATTAAAGGGAACATATGGCAGGTGCCTTAAAGCTCCAGGGTGACACTAAAGCATATGACTTCAGCTCATTATAAGTATTTTCTAGGATCTTCTTAATTGCTCTAGTAATTAAAATTCACCAAAAATTGTGAAAATGCCAAACAATTAAATAATATGGAGCTAATATATGCTTTAGAATATTGAATTTAATAGAAAGGTGAATTGTGAGATAATATTTTTTTTAAATTCTGGGGGAAAATTATAATCCATCTGTCTAGTTTTGTTTTGTTTTTTAATTAAATATTTTATTTTGTTATCCTTTGTCACACTGTCTTCTGGTTAAGCAATTGCATGTTGGTATGTTTTTAGTTTGCAGATAAAATGTAATGATGATATTACATAAAGTAGCCACTACAGATCATAGGTGATTGAAGCACTAGAAATGTATGGATGAATGGATGGAGAGAAGGGTCTGATCATGGAAGCAATGCATATGACAGCTACTCTTCATATTAATGGGAATTACACCCACAGAGCTCAAGGACCTGATCCAAAGCCCAGTCAAAAGATTCTTGTTGACTGAATTGGGCTTTGGAGCAAGCCTTCATAGAATTAGGCCCTCATCATACAAACACTTATGACCATGAATAACTTTTAAACTTAAGAGTAGCTCCATTGATTTTAAGCATGTGACTGTGTTTGCAGGGTCATGGCCTTTGAATTTAAGCAATGCATACAGAAGTACAACAGTGTTGACATTTGAACTCTGAGATCATAAGCTATTTTTTATATGAAATTGGATTGTTAAATGAAAGCATCTATTTGTTTTGTGGTATTGGAGGTTAGATAATACCCTTGAGAAAACAGAGTTATTTTAAAAATATAATCTGAAATGCATAGCCATTGCAAATTGGCGTTCAACAGGAGGTTTAGTTATTATGTGTTTAATCAATCCTAGCTGTAAGGAAATTTAAGAGCATAGTGTAAACAGAAGAAAAATGCAGTTCTTTCTTTAAGGCAAAAATAGAGAATTACAAATAACTAAGCATCTAAGAGATTTACCAAGAAGTTTCCTGGGGATAAAACTGTCTGTGAACAATATTTTATTATATTAAAAAAACTATGTTAAAAGGATGTTAATGTTGCAACATCAAGCACTCAAAATTAAGTAACCAAACCACTAGCCAATTAAGGTCATCAGTATGGTTCAGACCTATATTATCCACAGCTCAGGACGCTGTCACTTGAACGAATGGAAAAAGATTTCTGTTAAAAATGGGGGGGAGGGGACGCTGAGAAATTTGTTTTTGTGTAGCTTTTCCTGGTTTGTAGTTATTGGGTTTTTGTAATTCCACATCCTTCTGTGAGATATTTATCAAATTTTTCATTTTAGAAACTAAGCTAGTTATTATAGTCAGAGGAGAATTCTAAGGTGAAGATGAGTAAAACATTAATTTTTAATTATGTTCTGGAACTCCCACTAATGGATCCTTCCTCCCAACTTACCCAAGTAAAACATCTGTCCTTTATCTAGTTTAACAGCTGGATTAGATGTAGCACACTTACAGCTGTGCTTATCTGCTATACATATTTGATTATGGGGCTGCTATCCAACATTGCTGGGGTTGTTTATTCACAGCTGTTGAATAAAGGGAAAAGGCAGGTTGTCCATACCCAAGGGCATATCCAACTTCCTGTTCTTTTTGTTAACATGCATCAAGTCAGACAATTGGCTATGAACAAATGCCAGTCTTACTCAAGATATCTGCTTCTGCTGCGTATTTGAATCATAGCTGCTTACTGTACTGCCAAATCAAGTGTTCATTATTTCAACACTAGTAAAGCTATTGCAAAGTGAGCTGGATTCTGTTCTGCTCGGTGCTGTGCTAACAAAATATTAACATGGGCTCCCTGAAATATTTTCCGCACATTCTCTGAAAAAAATGTTCCTTTAAAACAATCATTCCAATACTCATTCTCCTGCAATACTCTATTGATTCTATACTCTTACCCTATACTCTTCACCCACCCCTCTAGATCTTCCTCTTTGCAGCAGTGAGGGTGGCAGGCAGGTTGTCCTGGAGGCTCTGAGTGTGGGGTGGGTCCCCTCTAGTGACCACATAAGGAACTGGTCTCCTTTAGCTCTTGAGATGAGCTAGTCTCTCCTGACTGCTGGGGAACTCCCTTAACTCTTGGGAGAGGGCTTGTGTCTTCCTTAGCTGGCACAGGGGCTTGTGGTAGAAAGTTGGAGTTAGGAGGAAGATATGGCACTTCAGGCTTCCACCCAGAACCAACTCTTTAAACGCTAGGGCTGGACAGACAGGCACTGGCAGGGAAAGTGATGGCCTGCCGCTATAGTGGCTGACCCTCTTACAGAGCAGCAGCAGTCTGGCTCCACCTGTTAAGGAGAGGTGCTTGACTCCATGGTACAATCACCCATGTACTCCTCCTAGTGCAGGTTAAGGATGAAATAAAGAATTCTTCTTCGTTGGAAACGAGCAGCCTGCACAGTCCCAGTCTCACAGAGGACTGAAATTTTTAAAAAGCAGATACAGCCTTAGCATTTTTGGGTAGGCATACGAACAGTTTTTTTCACTCACCCTTCCTTCTATAAGTGAGTCTGCCTCAATACTGATACTTGTAATGACATAGGAGGCAGAAAAATCTCAGGCTGAGTTTTCAGTCTGGCCAGTTAGAAAATCTTCTTTTAACTTGTAAGCTGAATATATTTCGTCCAAAAGTCATTGGGAGGGAATGAAAACAGAACCCCACAAAGCCAGCTCTCTGGCAAGAATTGCACTTTAATTTCTCCTCATTCTTTCTCCTTCTGTTTTATGGCTGCTTTTTGAAAAGAAAACCATATAAAGGTTATACTTTGAAACACCTGTCCCTCTATGTTGTCGTTTTCTTAGTGTATTGAATGCAGTTTTGAAGGGCGGGGGAGAATGTGGAGGAATGCAGGTTGAAATGTTGAGAGAGATCTCAATGAATGCTCTTTTCTGCATTTACAGTATCCCATTAGATAGTAACCAAACTCAGCTTTTTTACAAATACTAGAAACACTCCAAAAACCCATCATCTGCAAAAAGCCATGTCTGTAGTGTTGAGTTCATGATAAAGCACTGCAAATTTAATGTATGCAGTTTTACAGAGCATAGGTAACTGCCCCGAGGATCTTGCAGTCTAAGGTCTAAGCTCTTTGGACCAGGAAGTATCTGCTATCTAACAAAATACTGCCCCATTCTTGGTTACTCCTTAGGGACTACTGTAATAAAACTGATTATTAATAATAATTACAAAGCCTTGATCCTGAAAGACTTACAGCTGTGCTTAGTTTTATATGTGTGAGGAGTCCTATTGAAATCAATGAAGCTATTTACAGTGTATAAAGCTAAGCATTTGCATAAGTCTTTACAGGATCAGAGCCCAAATGAGAGAAAAAAACAAATACAAGAGAAGTTCTAGGGAACTGTTTTGAAGAGAGAGGGACTGGGGATTATTAATGGTACAGAAAGGGAGGAAGATTTTGTGGGAAGGTGAATTCGAAGAAAAGATTTTAAATAGTGAGAAGGCCCATGGCTAATAACATGGAAGTGCTCCAGGGAGCAGAGGGCAGTACAATGAAAAACAAAAAATAGACTGAGAAAGGGACAAATGAAAGAATAAAGTGAGAGGATTAGAAATTGGATCAGAAGCAGGAGGTGTAGTACCAGGGAAAATAAGTGTAGGATATAGGTGGGACAAAATTATGTAGGACCTTGTAAATGAGGACAAAAGGGCTTGGATTTTATGTGGTCAGAGTTGTGAAGCTAGTCAAGGAATCAAAGGATGGAGCCATGGAACGGGAGTGGTTTTTGGTTTTTTTTTATTTCAGCAGCCTAGAAGAATAGGATCCTATGCTTCTAAATGGTGAAGTTCATAAAGGCTGAAGGCACGTTCCCCTCCCCCACCCTATATATATTCACCTTAAACACATTACTTCATTGCAAGTTTCTTAGGGACATTCAGATTCGTGATGAAGACTGAGCCAAGTTGGCGAACAGTAAACAGCTTGCAGAGTTTGAGAGGCTTAATCATATGAATTTTCAGCTCTGGCCAACAGTTCTCTGCAATTAAAATTTAGAAAATAACAAGTGAGTATCATTCAGAGTCAATGGGTGAGCATGCCATGAAGAAATACTGAAGGCTGAGGGAAATGTTCTACTTCTAGTTTGGCTGAATATAACTTTATACTCTGACAAAGTTTTTCCTTTTTATTATTATTTTTGTTGTTGCTGTGAAGGAATAAGGAATGGTTTCAGAAACAATTTGAAACTAATCTTGGTTATATATAATTTGACATTAAAACAGGGACTAATATCACATACTAGGAAAAGAAAGGCATTTTGAAAATTGAAGCCCCGGTGATTAAAAAATAAGATTGAACTGCCATACCATATAATAAGTAAAATTGCTGTCCTGCATGCTTTCTGTTTCAGAGGCAGCGGCAATTTAAGCCACAATCGTATCTTGATAGGGAATGACAAATGGCAAGTCTTTCCTCATCAGTAGAGAGTCTGAGAAAACTGGCTTAGAAAAGAAAAGCCCTTTACCATTAATGCTGTCTCAGATCAACAGGGTAAATATAGATTAAAACCTATGGGGCCACTTTTAAAGCAAGGGGCAACATATAGTTGCACTGCCTCAGGAGCTGAGCAGCGACCACAGTGAGACTCAGAGAGCTGAAGTCAGTTGTACTGGTCCACCTCCTCCAAGCTTTTGACTTCTTACTCCCTATCTACCTGCTCCGGGGATAGTAGCTCAGCAGTGTGAGTGGGTATCAAGTACTAGGGAATAAGAGGCTCATTGCTCCATGGCATAAACATATAAGTTACAATGCTGGTATCTCTAGGCAGTTGGTAACTCTGACTAGTATCACTATAACCTTCCCTTGGGGATTTTAAAAAGAGAGAATCAATAAGGTGCTTAGCTGTGATGTCTCCATTGTTACCATTAGGCAGAGCCTTCAGCAGCCAGCCAAAATAGTCATCTCTTGGCCTCCAGCTTGTACAAGGCAAACAGATTTAGCCGTTCTAGAATTTTTATCCAGTTGTAGGATGAAAGACGCCTGTTAGTTTCCTTCTGATGGAGGAACTCTCCTCATATCAACACATAGCATAAGTTCAGTGATCAGAGATAATGCTCCTATTTCAGCAAGGTCCTTCCACATGGGCTTCATTTGGAACAAGCAAATAGTCCTATTGAAATCAGTGGGATCAATCATGTGCTTAAATTTACACTGATGTATGAGTTCCTTCCTGAATCAGGACCAACACATAAATGTTTTCCAGAACTTATCCTTCATGTCAGTTTAAATTAATTTTTAAGCTCTTATCCTTGACCTTCTGTAAGGATTCCATTTTATCTGCAATAACTGTCAGTGGTGCTAATGCACCAACCACTCATGGTATCTACTTAGCAGAAGTTGTAAAGTATTTTAGGCGAGACTGGTAGTGCTCTCTGCTATTAAAGTTGCCTGACATTTTCCATTATAAAATTCTGTTTTTAGTTGCATACAAAACTTTAGTGTTTGGGCTGAAATTTTACATGACAGGTGTCTACCTCTGGCTGAACTTTTCTGGAAAATTTCAACCAAAGCTGATCAGATATTTCCAAAAAGAAGACATGGGGGAAATATATATCAGGGGTCGGCAACCTTTCAGAAGTGGTGTGTCGAGTCTTCATTTATTCACTCTAATTTAAGGTTTCGCGTGCCAGTCATACATTTTAATGTTTTTAGATGGTCTCTTTCTATAAGTCTATAATATATAACCAAACTATTGTTGTATGTAAAATAAATAAGGTTTTTAAAATGTTTAAGAAGCTTCATTTTAAATTAAATTAAAATGCAGAGCCGCCAGGACCCAGGCAGTGTGAGTGCCACTGAAAATCAGTTTGCGTGCCCTCTTTGGTACACGTGCAATAGGTTGCCTACCCCAATATATATTATTGCCCGTGTTAAAAAAACTTCCACCAACATGATCAAAAACTTGAAATTTATCAGGGAGTGTCCTTTGTGTCAGCAATAGGCCTTTTCCCCTCCCTAAATTTGGCTAAGTTATAAACCTTTGAAAAATCACAGATTGCACCAGCTCAGTAGAGATGTATTTGCTTTTAGCAGCTAAAATCTCTGATGATTGCATTCACACATCCACATTCTTGAGCCCCCAAAGCTCCTAGCGCTGACCAGATTGCACATGCACCATGCCTACAGTGATGGAGCATTCTCCCTCTCTCCAGGGCTATAGGGGGGAAGCTGGACTTTCCCTGTAATGGCTTCTCTGGGCCAGGTACTGGAACTGGGAACAGGGAGACTGATTCTGAGTAGCTCTCAGTGCCCCTGCTCACACCCACGCTGCATGAAGGAGGAAGTCACCTATTTTTAATGTGGTGGGATCAAAAGCTAATCCAGGGGGTGGGAAAGGAGTAGATTGGGACAAGGAAACTGGTGAGACTCTGACAGGGGTTGGGCAAAGAAATTGGAACTGGTTGGGAAAGGAGACTTGGATGTGAGGCAGGTGTGAGAAGGGGAGGCTGGAAATGGGAGTGGGGCTGGGAATGGGAGCCAGTGATGGAAACAAGACTGGAAACCAGCTGGCTGGAGGTGGAGACACTTAGCTTGGATGAGGAACTTGGGGGTACAGGAGGGAACTGGTAATGGCTGGGAAAGGAGACTAGGTCAAGAAGCCTTTGAAGTGGAGACTGGGACTGGGTAGGAAAGGTACTTCAAACTAGTAAAAGGAGCCAGAGGTGGGGAAGAGCTAGGAGAGGTACACATTTCCAGGGACAAGACTGAAGTCCTGAGTCTCATCAATCCTTGGCAGACATCAGTGAAACCCACTGGCAAATTGTATGTCCCATCTTCCTCCAGTACTAGTTCACCTGTAAGATGACAACTTCCTACTATCAGTTACTCAAGTGGCAGAGATCTGCACAATAGATCTGAAGGTTTCAACCCTGCTGATGGACCATGTGAGTGTTAGTATGATGTCATGTGATGGAATTTCTGATTTGTTCAGTTTATTTTTTTAATGAAATAATTTCTTGGGAATTATTAACAAACAAAGACACTATGTTAAAATAACATTATTAAAGTTGCAAAGTCAAGCACTCAAAAGTCAGGAAATGTCAGACTTAGAGTTGCCTGTGAAACTTTAACTTGGCCCTTTGTGCCTATACATTATGATGCAGTCTTCAATTACATGATCACATACATTTTTTTTCTTTCAACAGGACCTCTGCTTTATTCAGTACACAGGATAGACCTGCTCTGGGGATGAATCAAGGTTGTATAGTGAAGGAAGCTGTTATCTTTAGCACTCCTGCTTCATTTGTTGCAGAAGATAGAAAGTGTGTAGTGAACGAAGCAAGGCTATTGCAAGAAAGGAAAAGATGATGGTCTCATTGTTAAGGTAATTGAAATGCTTTGTTTTGATTTCAACTTTTAAAAAACGTTTGTATTATAATATATTTAAAAATCAAAACAAAGTTATTTCAAAACAAAAAATCTAAACATCTGATTCTGAAAATGTTGAAACTTTTTCCAGTTTTCTTCCAAAACAAAATTCTGGCAAAACTGACCCAATTTTGTGAAGTATTTTGATTTCAATGGAACACCATATTCCCATGGAACATGGTTAGGTCAAAGTTTCTCCAACTAGCTCTAATAGACATTGCTCACCTTTTCCCTTGAAGTGTATGTATTTTATGTTCCCTGGAGCTTATTTTCATGTAGTCCTATTTTGTTCTGTTTTAACATACATTCCAGGACACATGGCTGCTTGCCTTCCAATTTGTTCAGATAAGGTGATGTTATCATTAGCTTTTACTTACTGGCTTGCTTATTTGCATTTCAGTTGAAGGAAGCATTGATATCAGAACAAAGGTGTATGGTAGATAAGCTGACTATAAATTGTGTAGTTTTAACATTTATTTTATGCTATTATTATTTTATTAATATTAGTTCCTAGAAGCTCCAGTGAGGGGTCAAGTTTCCACTGTGCTCAGCTCCAAAGACTTTATAATAGATACACGGATGAGACACAACAGGTGGATAAAACAAATGAATGGGAGATAAGGTAAACATAACCTCACTCAATTATTAACGCTATTTACATTCATATTTGTGGAGCTTTCTGTCTTACAATATATTGGTGACTTCACTTCCTGACCATAATATTAAACCTCCATTAAATGGGAAATAAAAATACAAATCCTTTTGTCAGACATTATCTGGAAAACCATTTGGCTAAATGTCAAAAATACCTCAAACTCTCTATCTCTGTCTTCAAGGTTCCTTCAGAATAAGATTTTCAATCAATTCTAATGGTCCCCAGAGAGGTTATAGCCCTGCTGAGGACAGTAAATGCCAGAGGTGTCATCAGCAGGCAGTGAGTCTGTCACATATACTTTACTCATGTCCCGACCTGCAAAATGTCTAGTCTGACACATCTCTCAGCAGTCCTGAATATCCAGACTTCTCCCTCTCCCTGATTCTGCTTGCTGGGCCTGCCAGAAGTTGATATAACATCCAGCATGTCAGTGAAATAACTCCTTACTGTAGTGATTCGAGTGATCCTTAGAAGATGGCATGTTGGCATCTGTCTAATACATTTCAAATGGCAATCTGACCTAACAAACTGGGCACATATTTTTGTGTGGAAGAGATACGAAGTAAGTGGGGTCATATAGATTTGTTAAAGGAGTAGTTTTGCTCTGTCTTTTCAGTTTTTGTATTCCAGCTTCGGCTCATAACCTGCTAGTTTTCTTTGACTTTGCACACAGTGCCCTCTCACTCTCAGGGTCCTTTATACACGGTTCCATATGCCTAAAATGCACTCCCAAACCCTGCCGTTCCCTTTCCTATATCTTCTTGTCCTCCAAGTCTCTCCTCAAAACACACCCATTCCTAAAGGGCGATAAAGCTTAATCCCCCCCAGAATGAGGTGGTAACTAACCAGGCAACTGAAAGTTATAAACACAGCACAACACAGACACATATATTCTCCAGCAAAAATCATGGAAATAACAAGATAGAGTCCCAATTTCACCACCCACTCATTGCATCCCATTTCTTCTGTTTGTCTGCATATTTTCTATTTAGAAACAATTGTTGCAAAAGACCTTGTCTTCATACCACTCTGTAAAGTGCTTAGCTCATTGTTGCCACAAATAATAAATAATTGGTTTTTGATGCCTTCCATTAATCAACATCTTATACTTTCCATAGCACACTGTTCATTCTCAATAAAGTATCTTATGCTTTCTGAACATAGTGCTAGTAGATCATCTACTAACTACATTCATTCCTGATCATTTTAAAAAATGAGTAATGGGGAAGCTAGTGGTTAGGGAAAATTGGTGAGTGGGATTTGGGTAGCGTGGCAGCTGTGTGTATGTATTTTATGTTCCCTGGGCTGAAAGGGGGAAAGAGTAGAGTAGAAGAGGCAGATGCCAAGCAGTAAGCTAGTAAGTGAAGGGATCAAACTTGTTGGTAGGGCACCTACACAACTACATGGAGTTGCCCTGCAAGGGGAAGCAACAGCAGAGCCAGCTCAGGGAAGATTGTTCTTCTACAAAGAAAGTTGCACTGCTGTGAGGTAGCTACAACCTTTTGATCAAAGATGTATCCAATGAACCACTTTAATAATATGTCAGAATTAAAGAGTTATAATTAATAAGGGATGGATAATAATAGTGATGATGAATCCATGTACTTTGGCTTTTTCGAAGACCAGAGCATAGTTATTTGTATCTGATAGATACTGAATCTCCGTACAGCCACTGATTATCATGGAGCCAGGCAGCTGGGGAAAGAAGAGTGTCTAGGGCACTGGGGAGTTTTGGTGTGAGAATGCTGGACAGCAGGAGAGAGCAACTGGAAGCCTTAGCAGAGACCTGGAGTGAGGTCAGGTAGCTACAGTATGAAAAAGGAGGAGAGGGAAGGGATTGAACCTTATTTAGAATCATAATGTGTGATCACCATTTTAAGCACACATTTATTTACTGTAAAGTTGGGAAGCTGATTTGTTTGAATATATGTGGCAGTACAGGGTACAAATCAGTTCAGACTCAGGGACTCCCCATACCCTTAAAATTATTCCTGTGTATTTTAAATTAATGTATATCTTTGTATTTGTGCCTTTCTTCAAGGATCTCAAAGGGCTTTACCACCATTCATTAAATAAGTTAGATCAACAGCACCACTGGCAAGTAGGTAACCATTATTATTATGCTCATTTTACATATGAATAAATTGAGGCACAAAAAGATTACAACATGTTTTTCAAACTTGGGTACCTAAAATCAGGCATTTAAATAAGTGCCCTGATTTTTTCTGAGCAACTCTGAAATCAAGTTACTTTTATTTAGGTGCCAAAATTTGGACATTCAGGTTTGAAAATTTTGGTCTAAGTCTCTTGTCTCCTATCACCTAAGATCATAAGAATGGCCATACTGGGTCATACTAATGGTTCATCTAGCCCAATATCCTGTCTTCCAACAGTGGCCAGTGCCAGATGCCTCAGAGGTAATGAAAAGAACAGGGCATTTATCGAGTGATCCACCCTCTGTTGTCGAGTCCCAGTGTCTAACAGTCAGAAGTACAGGGACACCCAGAGCATAGGGTTGCATCCCTGACTGTCTTGGCTTATCTTCCATCATACTGTGTCCAAATCAAAATTAGAACCCAGGACTCCTGACTCCCAGTCACTTGCTTTACCTGCTAAAAGCAAATGTATTAGCCTTACTGCTATTCGAATTTTTCGAATTAAAAAGACAGACAAAAATAAAATAAAGGGTTGGTTTCAGCAGATATTAAAGATCATTTTGTCTCTGCAGTGGTAGCTTGGTAATCTTCAGAGACTAGTGATATTTCTCTCCCCAAAAATAAACTAAAATGCTTCAGCTTTGTGGTTCTTAGATTGGTTTTACAAAGTGTAAAATTGATCTGTATGTTAACCAAGGACATCCACTTCCTAAGACAGGTGATTAATTAATGCAGCTTTTGATTCCAGATTTAATAATATTTTATTTTGCCTATCAACACCATTGTAAAATCCCAGAAGCCCTTTACTGAAACTGGAATGAGACAGAGTTAGCAGGTGTTATTAAGAGAACATGTCTGTTGCCTTTGCAAAATGCCAGAAGTTGATTGCAGACCAACTGGGGAAGACCTATGAGATCCTTCCAGTATACACAAAAGGAATGAACCTATAATTAAATTACAGTTAAACACAGATGGTTATTTTACAGCAGGTGCTCAACTTTGAAAGTGTATCTCTGGACTATTTTTGTTCCAACATGGTGTTCAGTCCCTGTTGGGTTTCTGGCAGCATTTTATGGTTAGATAGAAATATCCCTTTTATCAATTTTGGTCTTTTTGCCAGAATATAAAGCTACTTAGCTCTGTTATGCTTTAAAGAAAAGCTAGAGGAATAATTGTGAAGCATAGATTAAACATACCTTTAGATTTTTTGAAAAGGAAAAAGAAGTATCACTAGATCATAGTAAAGGATATCTGCATACTAGTTACAGGATTTAAAGGACTGTTATGTACAATTAAACCTAGTTCTTAGAATGTTTCATTATCCAAGGTAAAATAAATATTATGCAAATTTTACAGTTAAATATATACTTTTTATTTGAATGCCAAAAAATATCTCAGTGGAACATTATAGCATTCGAAGGTCAGCGTGTTAACTTCTGTTTGCATTTTTATACAAAATATGAGTCTGACCCTTCAAGGGCTAAATATCTTTCATCTTCCACTCAAGTGAGTGCTTTGTGCCACTTAGTACCTTTTAGGATCATGCCCTAAAAACTTTCACTGAGAAAAATAATAATAATTTGAAAAATAAATGTCTTTAAAATGGAATTTGCTTTTAAATTTAAAAGACTTAATTGCATTTAAATCCATCCAGTAGAAAATAGCCATGTCCTTCCATCCATGCAATGCATTCTGATGGTGGCTGTAACTTGGTAATAGTCAAAAGAGTCAGGTTTCCTAGCTTATGAGTCTATTTGTCATGATGGAGTTTAATCTGTGATTTATATTTCCTATTACTCATCAGAAAGGTTGGTGTTTTGCTGAGAGATCACCTCAGTGTTTTTTGTTTGGTTAGTAGCTTTGGCAGTAGTATGCAAGGGGGATTTGACTTGCACTGGCAGGACATTTAAATAAACCAATAATGTAGAGCAAGATGTTGTAAAATAGCTTTGGGAGCAAGTTATATAAATGAGCCACCCATATCCCTTGCTCTACAATCATGTAACCTAAGGTAGGTTCTGCAGCCCTAGGGCTGGAGTAGTCCTATGAGGAGTCCCAAAGTTGAGAAGAATCTTGCTTCCTTTTCTGGTTTAAGTGCCATCTAAACAAAAATGACCTGATGTCTGTTGGGGCGGACAAGCTGTTCATATCCCCACTTGATAGGGGTTCTTGCTACTGGATCCCCAAGTCCATCCAAGCGATCATCCAAGCACTTGATTAAGGGAAGGTGCTGAGAGGGATTTTCTGACAGTTGCCTTTCTCTTCCCCCTTGCTGAGCTAAGCAATACAGCTGTCAGTCAGGATGATAAACAGCTTCGGAATATTTGGTTTGTGGTTGACAGAAAGTCAGTCTTACATGGAACAGCCTGTCCCTCTCTTAGAAAACAAACTGAGAACCTTCTACATGAGCAGTTGTGCAGCATGAAGATCAGTGTCCTACCCAATTTTAGTGTAATAGTATACTGAACTTACACCATGCTCCTCATCCTTCTCCTCTGCATCTGCTCCTTCTCTCCATCTTTAGTCACCTCAATCCTACCCCAGTCTTCCACGCTCCCTTTACCACTCATCTATTCTCCTTTCTCATTCTTTGCCATCCAGAAACTTTACTCTCTTATTAACCAATTGCCACAACCCAGCAATACCATTCCCTCTCTTGCAGATCTTCTCAGCTCTGCTTCTTCTTGTTTCCTCGCCTTGCTTCGGGCAATGTCTTTTTCAATCCTGGCCCACCATATACTGACACTTCTTTTACTCCCACTGCTTCCTCTGCCTGCAATATTCTCCATGATGTGGTATGCCATTCAACCATATTCTCTTCCTTCATGCCCTTCTTTGAGACTTCCTACTTTTATTATAATATTTGTATTACACTAGTACCCAGAGACCCCAGCCAGGTTGAGGCCATATTACACTATAGAGCGACAAGATGGGTGGGATAATCTCTTTTATTGGACCAACTTTTGTTGGTGAGAGAGAGAGAAGCTTTCGAGCTATGCAATACAGCTGCAATAATAGTAGGCACTATACACGCATGTAATAAAACACAGTCCTAGTCCTGAAGAGTCTTACATACTTTTAGATAATGTTTCAGTGCTGACTAAAAAGCCCATCTTACTTTTAAAATGAAAAGGGAACTAATATGATGTACACCTAATAAAAGCACATTTCAGTCTTCCACTGTTATAGTCCTAATCCTCTATATCTGACCATTACATATCCTGGTTCATGTCATCTATTGCTGTGCTCTATCTCAATTAGACTGCAAACTCCTGAAGACAGGGCCTCTCTCTCTTTCATGTGTAAAGTGCTTTGTGCATCTATAGGGCTCTATAAATAATTATACGTAATAATGACTGTCTCTTCAAACACACCCAGTGTGTCCCCCAGTGTGATGCCCATTAGCTCAATTGCTGTATACGTCAATCAGTCTGTGTAGCATCTACAATTTACAATACATACTAGAAACAGTCTTCTCCATCAGAAAGCAGTTACCTCCTTGACTGTGCAACTGTGGTAACTGCTCCCTTATACCAATGGGTACTACCCATTCACTAACATCCAAGTTATGCCAATTAGGCCCTAAACAGCTACTCCACATTGTCTGTTGGGTGGCAGGTATTGTAAGGTGGCTACTTAGTGTCTAAATTGGCATTACTGAAAGGGCAGTGGCCCTTGGTATAAGGGAGAAGCTTCTACAGTTGCATAGTCAGGGAGCCAACAGTTTTCTAATGGAGTAGACGATTTCGATTTTCAAATGCATATAGAACACTTGCTGATGACCAAGGAATGGCAAAAATCTAGAAAATCTCATTATCAGCTGTATTACAGTTTCTCTTTTTATAAATGTAGCCTTTCATATATTTTTTAATCTGTAGTCAGCTACTAGCTAGGTTAGTGGAGAATGTGATTGTATTAAATCTAAGAGTACAATAACCAATGCTTTGTAAAGCCCCCTGCTTATATGGTAATAGAAATACAATGTGCATCAAAAGGCTCAGATAAGTACTACCTAGCCAATACATTTCTAATGGATAGTTTATCTCTTATGAAGATGATTTAAGAAAAAAGTCATTTTAAATGGATTATTTATCACCCTCATTATAAAGCCACCTGTTGTAAGTCTCTGCCTAAGTCTGAGGTGGTGCTTTTCTGACATAGGTTTTAATGGTACAGAGCCATTATGAATAGGTAATAAAAAAAATTCACCCAGAGCAAAACTTGCAGTATGTAGCTTAATTGCACACCTTCCCAAAATCCCCCACAGAAAAGAGTGATGATGTCAACAAAGGTTCGTGAAGCTGTTCCTGAGACCATCTTAGTGGGCTATTGTTTTTGAAGAGCTATCAAACCATCAGCAAAACTACTGGTAGCAGTCTTGTCCATTACAGTATGGTTAGATTAATAAATAACCCTTAAGGATTAAATTTGCTCAGATTGACCCAATTAAATTGTCTGAAAAGAATATTCTATTCTTCCAGGTTCATTCATGTCTAGTAAGATCATGCAAGGCTCTCCATGACATGTAAACCCCACATTTGCTCTGTGTGTGTGTGCGTATGTGTTAGCAAGAATTGGGGGTCAGCATAGAGGGAGGCTTTGGGAGTTGGGATATTGGAGGGTCTATTGGAACCGTTATGATGCAGATTCACTGTCTCCAAGTGTGGAAAGGATGGAGCTGCTGCTCCAGTTCAGAGTATTTGGGGCTGCTCTACGGTTATGCATCCTGCCTCAGGCTGAGTAAGCCCCATCAGCCTCAAGATTAGTTACTCAGGTTTATGGACTTAAGTTATTGACCGTGAAATGACTTTTGACTCCAAATAACTGATGTTCTACCGTACCTTGATATGTTAATTTGTTTTCCTACATGTTGCCGCCTCCTTCACTGCATCAAGTTTCTACACAAAGAAAATCTATTTTTAAAAGCTTAGAGTTCTACAGTATTCTAGCCAATATGTGACTGTTAGTTCATTGTGATGCTCATAAAAATCTACCAAGTAGCCTATCCAACCCTGTTGAAGTTCTACCTTTCAATAGTTGAGCTACACTTTCTTTGTCTTAAATCCCCCACCTCTTCCATGGCTCCAGTAACCTTGGGATTTTAGAGCTAGGTTCTCAGATTGGTGGTTTCTTTGTTAGTTATTCATTTTGTTAAAGGAAATTAGTCATTTACTTGCCTTTGCAAGTAGGTACAGACTTAGAAGATCTTTTAAAACAAGATATGGAGGAAATCTTTAATACAGGTTTTACTGTTTTTCACACATTTTTCCTTTAAATCTAATCAGTAACTGCAGCACCTTGTGCTCTATGTTTTTAGTTACAAATTGGGCTGTTTTCCGTTACTCCCCAGTGTCACAAGATGACATTCCTAATAAACTCCCGTATGCTTAGGATTTACAATAGGTCAGAGTGGAAATACTACTTCTTCACCAAAGTTTGGAAACTAAAAGGAATCTTTGGAATCTTGAAAAACATATAGCAACATAGAAACATTCTCATCAACAGCATGGTTATGCATCTGACTCTCCTCTATACTAATGGGTGATAGAAATTTTTTTTTCATATCAGCATTTTCCTTATTGCTGTTTCCAACACCGTTACTTAATCACATTCAATTTACACTGACCCCGTAATTTAAAGCAATGAGACTGGTGGAGATTTCCTTGTTACACTTGAAATATGACAGTTTTGCTTGCACATTAATCACAAGAAAGTCAATGCTTGGATTTGAGATTTAGGATGGGTTCCAAGATTTATTCTACTAGATTTATGTGAAAGGATTACAATGTTTTGAATAAGAATTATATAATACTGACTAGCTGTGAATTATTTTTACTTGAGATTCACCTTTATGGATTTTAAATTAAAATTTGCTCAACCTTATTGAGACAGACTTTGTGTTTTTATCATAAAGTCAATAATACGGTAATAGCAGCATAGTAAGGAAATATTAACAGTGTAATAAAATACAAAGCTTATTTTTTCTTTCTCTTAAGATCAATTCACATTCTTTGCTAATATTTGATCAGTCCTACTGACATAGTGATTTACCTGGCATTACCTCTGATACGTTCCTATAAGGTTCTGATTCTATTTGCCTTTCAACTCCTTATGACCTACATTCATCCTTCTATGACTGAAGGAAATTCCTCTTTTGCCATTCCAGTATTGGTGAGTAAACTACTGAGAAAAGATATATGTAAGCCATTCATTGCCATTGCCATTAAGTTAGCCATAAAATGTTGATATACAAGAATGTCTCCTATCATATCCTATATGCACTTTGTTGCCATGTGCACAGTGCAGAGCAACAACCTAGGTAGCATGGATAGATGTGACTTCTGACCACAGACACAATAGGAACTGATTTGGACTGAAACCATTTTCTCCCCAAAATTTCATATGAACCAGAGATTATGAAAAAAATTGTTTTGGAAATGTTGCAACATGATATTTCTGAAACAAAATATGCTCCCAATATGCCCTGCAGCTGCTGGGATCTTGGAGTCTGCTGGCTTTGGGAACACCTAGCCATGTGGACCTCCCCAGGGCCAGGGACCTCAGAGCTTTGAAATTTCAAGGCCAGCTGATTCTGTGGGCTGCCTGACACCTGCTGCCCCAAGGAACCAGTTGACCTGGGAGTCTGGCTCAGTGGCAGGAGGCCTGGAAACCTTGAGAGCCTCAGCTTGAGTTGCCACTGTCTGGGCTCCCTGTTGTGGTAATGGGAACCTAGACACTGAGAGACAGGGCTTCCATGGCTGCCATGCTCCCAATAGCAGAGCCAGGGAGCCTGGACCCATGGCTGGAGCCAGGGTTCCAGTGTTGCCATGAGCTGAGCCCTGGTTACAGCCGGGCTTCAAAGACTCTCTGCTCTGCTGCAGGGAGCCTGGAAGCCTTGGGGTCCAGGTCCCAGGTCAGTCCTTCTGGCAGAACTGCAGCCCCTGGAAGCATGGGCTTCCCAGCAGCATGAGCTGGCAAGGAACTGGGATCGTTTCCAGTGGAACTTTGCCTGCAATTCCACAAAAATTTGTCTAACTCGAACTGATTTTGTGAAATATTTTGGGTTCAACAAATCATCATTTTCCAACTAAACTCAGTTTTATTGGAAAATGCCTGACAAGCTCTACACCTAAGGGCATATGGGATAGTGTAGCCACCTCCCAGTCTTAGTTCCCTTTTCCTGTCCGTGGCAGGAAGGCGAAACCCGGCAGTGTCCTCCTACAGTCCTGTACTTCCCTTTCATCAAATCAATTTGTAAATATTGCTAGTAAGTTTAGTGTCAGGAGCAGGGCTGGGACCAAGGCAGGCACAGGAGTGATTGCAAATGCAGGGTAAGCATTGAGCAGCTAGAGAATTGCTCTGGGCTTAAGAGCAGGCTTTCTGATTCCCTTGGCCAGTCAAGTGGAGTGGTCAATCTGGCAGTCCTTCTGTGGCTCAGTTGTGCCCATAGGCTGCCCAGAGACTGAGCAGATGAAACTGCAAGTCCTTGTTCCTGACAGGGAGTCAGCAGCAATGTCTTTTTACAGGAGTTCTGACCTGGCTTCCTCTTCCCTGTTACCAAAGACCTTCCCTGCTTGCTGGCACAGCATCCTCAATGGCCTCCCCAAGCACCTGGTGACTACCCAGTCAGGCTTTGTCATGTCCCTAATGCGTAACTGGCTATGGGATGTGTCACAAATATGTTTATGTTATTCATCTGCTAAAAACACATCTCTTTAGCCTCATTCTTCTTTAAATATATATGGTATTTAAGGGGTGTAAAGATGCCAATGATGGGGCAACAGCTCAGACTTGCAGTACAGTCCCTACCAGAGTAAAAGAGGAAAAGAGTTTGGAAAGGTATTGGTAAGACAATTGGCAATCTCCTTCTTTGTATCTAACTTTTATGTAGCCGCTTGGCCAAGCTTTATTATTATTTTTCCCCTTTGTTGCCTTTAATTAAGTTGTAAAGTGAGCTTCTCTGTGTACCTAACTCCCAAAGGGGGCATTATAGCTAGACAAACTTACTGACAATATTGTCAGAAAAGTGATGTGGAGATATTACATCCATGTTAATAATAGAAAAGGAATCCCCAATGCTCATTTTCAGTGTGTATGTCATTCCCAAACTACAATATAATAAGTACCTGCAGATCAAGACCTTTAGTGGGGAAAGAAAACAGATCTCAGTTCTTGTGGTGCCTGATTTTTTCAAAGGCACTGAGCACCCACAGCTCCCATTCAAGTGAAGGGAAAATGAAGCACTCAGCATATTTAAAAATCAGGCCATAAAAGTCTCAGGTTGAGTACCCCAAATTAAAAATTCTGATATCTTAAAAAATGTCCGCTAACCGTGTGTTCAGTTAACCTGAAACCATGAGTCTCTTCCAAAACAACAACAACGAAATTGATATATGTGTCTAAAGATGACAGAGCAAAAATTATATTGAAAGGTTGGTAACCTCCTCCTGACATCTGTACCCCCAAATTTGGATAAAAGACAGCTAATTTGATGGAGGTCTTTTTTTTCTTTTTTTTTCTTTCTTGTGGGTGAACCTGGAATCACATAATTTTTGCTTGGTTTGGGTATTAGTAACAAATGTTTTATCCAGCTCTAATGAATATCATAGTGGAGCAGACATTCCCAAATGTGTTTAGAGAAGCTGAGGAGTTATTTTTTATGTAGCATGCTGAAATTTAATAGATGGGGACAGTATTTTGCACTTACATACTGTCCACACCTGGGGCAAATTGTGCTGTTAGGTATGGACATTAATGGGGGCAGAGTTAGGTCAATGCTGAGTGCCTTGAAAATCCTGACCTCAAGGACAGGGCTGGGATTGAAGAAGGTGTAGAACTGTGCTGCCCCAGGGACAGCTCTGAGAGACACTGTGCTAGAATGGGCCTTCCTAGCATGTAAGGGAGTGTGATAGTACATTCTCCCTCGGAGGGGCACGGCATGCTTTCCTCTGCATAGCCAGCCAACTCGACAGGCTTGTGCAGACTGGGGAATGGTCCATAGCCTGACCACCTTTCCCCTCTACTTTTTGGGGTGGTTGACACCACTGGGAGCAGTACCTGTACTCAGGAAATTGCTGAGACTATGATATTGGCTGGCGTCTCCATAGCAGGGGGCAGAGGAGGAAGGGGGAAGGAGGGAGTAGAGAGTGAAGAAGGTTTGTTAAATTCACTTACTACCTGTTTACCCTGAAAGAACTAGGGAAAATCTGGACCATGCTGCACTAGTCCTGAATAACTTCATTTGCCAGGCACAGAGGTTCAACGTGGTGCACATTTTAATGAAGTCATGCAAATGAGTTTTATATCTCTGCTGCTTGGATTAATAATTAGAACCACCTTCTTTCATCTGAGTCATAGAAATATACTGGAAACTGGGCATTAGATAGTTTTCTCTCTTTGGAACAAAAAAATTATTATCCAGTCAAATAAGAAATTTGTGAATTTATCCACATATAATTTAGTTAGTGGCTTGTATTGCATTTCCCTCACTGCATTGGTTGAATGGTCTGTCTGTCTACAAAAATTATAATTGTTTGTTCCAGACAGTGTCAGCCTCAGAATATTGAGAATACTTATGTTTTCATTATCTATTATGTTGGGAATAATTTTGTAACAGTATTTAGAAAATGAATCCAGCAAACAGGAGAGGAAAAATCACAGATGGCTCAGATTTGGTGATGATGGATAGATGCACTTGTGCTTTTAATCAGAGAGCATTTATATGGGACTCTATTAGCTGATGGAATAAACAGGGAAAATCTTTTATTATTTTTCTTCTTCTAAGACATATTTCTAGAGCACTTTCAAAGATGGCAAGTGATTTTTTTTTCAACTGAACTTCTGCCAGGTAACTTTAGTTGAAGTTGCTATTCTACAAAAATAAAAATGGAACATTTTCGTAAGGCAGAAAGATTACACTGGTCTACACTTTTTGAGACGTCGTCTGCTTCAGAGATAAAATGTGCTATTTATTATGTATTTTGATGTGCTGAATTCAAATATGACAATTAAAACAACTGATTGGCTACTGTTTCTAAGATATTTAAGTTTTTACATTTTATGTCTATGCATATTGTGTAGATGATAGAATTTTAATCATAAATTGTAAACCTAGGTCTTTTCATGGGTTTATGGTTGCTTTACATGATAATATTTCACCTGTCCTGTTTATGTAAATTTATTATGAAACAAAGGGCAAAAAACTATTCTGTACATAGTTTAGTCCTATTCAGTGTCTACTCGGCGCTTCTTGGCTTGTCTCTTGTATTCATTAAATGGAGCATTTCTTGTCACTGTCCAGCAATAGTCTGCAAGCATTGATGGGCTCCATTTGCCCTGATAGCGTTTCTCCATTGTTGCAATGTCCTAGTGAAATTGCTCACTGTACTCGTCGCTCACTGCTCAGCAGTTCGGTGGAAAAAAATCTAGAGGAGAGTGCAAAAAATGTCTCTTTAGTGACATGTTGCAACCAAGGCTTTTGTATGCCTTGAGGAGGTTTTCCACCAACAACCTGTAGTTGTCTGCCTTGTTGTTTCCGAGAAAATTTATTGCCACTAACTGGAAGGCTTTCCATGCCATCTTTTCCTTGCCACGCAGTGCATGGTCAAATGCATCATCTCAAAGAAGTTCACGAATCTGAGGACCAACAAAGACACCTTCCTTTATCTTAGCTTCACTTAACCTTGGAAATTTTCCACGGAGGTACTTGAAAGCTGCTTGTGTTTTGTCAATGGCCGTGTTGCAGCATATGTGTGGGGCCCACCTCTTGTCCTGATCTTCAATTTTGCAGCCAAAATAAAGGTGATAGGCTTTCTTAACCATAGTGGTTATACTGCGCTTTTGTGATGCAAAAGTCACTTCACCACAAACATAGCAGAAGTTATCTGCACTGTTCACACAAGTACGAGGCATCTCTGCACACTTTGGCTAAACAGAAATGTGTCCCTTTGCAAAATCAAACACTGACAAATAAGAGAGCACGACAGTGTATAATTTCTAGAGCTGATCTAGGGCAATTTGTTCAGCAGAGTGATGTAAGCTTCGTTATGATTGCATCATCCATGACTTCTAGGAATAACATGATGCAATTCATATCACGTATGATGCAATACCAGCTTCAGATTGCATCATTCATTGTTTTGCCTAAAAAGCAAATACTGTCCAAACCCAGTCATAGATTTATTCATAGATCCAGTCAAAGATGTATTTTAGTCATTTCTGGTTTAAATTGAGAGCCCTTCCCTTTATAACTCACTTATCCTCTGCCATTCCCAAGTCAAGGGTCATATATACTGACCCAATAGAATATCTTGAAAACTAGAGCCAATCAACAATTTTAAGCATCATTTTCGTTCCCCGTGACCCAGAATTAGTAAGTTTGACTACATTTATTTCAGAAGCATTTTGGCTGTAGAGCAGTGTTATTATATTAGATATGAGCTGGCATAGTGTAGTTTCCAAATCTTTCTTCTAAGTTTAAACAAATCATCAAACTGAATGCACAAAGACTTAAGCTAGTTTCTAGCTTTATTTCATCAGTTAATTACACTTGTGATAATCATAGGTTACTAAAAGTGAATTGGTGAAATTCAGTGTATCTCTCCTCTTTTATAGCTTAAATAATAAACAAATACTAGGTTATTTTAAAATATGCTTACATCTGTAGTATTACCTTAGCAAAAATATAATTTGCATTGGCTTTTAAATATTGTGCTTGGGGATGTGTTTATTCTATCAAACTGGATCCCCATAATATCTTAGTAAGTTGCTTAATACTTGGACTGTTGGTTGAATCGCTGACAAGGGGCATAGCATGTTCTCTAAGGTAATTGGCTGATGAATCTGTGGTCTAAATTTATACAATTTGATTAGTTCCACTGGCAGATAATTGGTAATTAGATGGTACACAAATGTCATTTTCTTCCATGCTTCATCTTTCAATCTTATTTCCCAAATAACATTTGTTGGAATATAAAATCACGAGCTGACATGAAAACAGCTTTATATCCTAAATAATGTCATAGAATGGAGTATTAGGATTGATTGATACAATTGTTTATGTTGAGAGTAACAATGAATTTATTTATTTTAAAGGAAATGCAATTTAGGTTTATTTTTCATCATAAAATTTTAAAGATAAATTGTCTAAGACAAGCAGACCTTTAGCTTGCAACACTAAAACGTGTCTGTGCTGCTGCCATGTTCGATTCTTTATTAAAACTATTTTCTTTGCAAGGTTTTGCTATGAATTACTGTGAAAGTCTTATAGATATCCATTACCATCTGGTTATAAGACGAATGACTGTAACATTTGCTTATTAGCATAACAGACCAGTGGTGCATGTCCCATTATTTCAAGAGGGTGAAGCAGCAGTTTCTGTATTTGGAGATCTACAGTAACTAAGCAAAGAAAAAGATGGGTTCCAACTACTGAAATGCCAGTAGGTCACATTAGAATCTATTTTAATCTATGGCTTCTGTTCACCAAAAGTAGTTCTTTAGCAATGAATGACTGAGGAAGAACATTGCTTTCCTAGAAAGAATCTAGATCAGATTTTCTTCTTCACTGAAAGTTAGGTTCAGCAGGACTTTAGTGTGTGGTCGCTGCTGGAATAATTGAAGATGAAAAGCAAATGGGATGTCCTCAGGGCCAGAGAGTGGGATGATGAAGATGGCTCCGGAATATGCTGCTGATTGCAAGTTAGGTTTGATGAGCAGAAAAGTCTAAGTATAGGTATAGCTACCAAGAATTCCTGAATTCTAGTGCCACTCTGACAATGATGGCTATGGCCTTGAACAGCTCACTTAAACTTCCTATCTCCATTTCACTGTTATTGATGGAAATTAATGGAGTTATTGGGTCTTCACTTCCTTGCAACTTGCGTCATCATTCACATGTGTGCAAGGTCAGTGTGAAACATTATTGTATCGGAATTGTAGCACAAGTGTAAATGACTTCAAGGCAATGAAGAATCAGACCTCAGTATATTTGCCCCACCTCCCAGTGCTGTTGTGAGTATGCATTAATGTTTGTAAAGAAGTACTTACTATTTACATTAATGGCAAGAGGCCTCTGTTAAAGGGGGTGGGCACTTTGTGCTGGACACATAGTGAAAAACAATTCCTACTGTGAAGGGCTTACTGGGTCTAATTCTCCTCTGGCTTGTACCAGAGCAAATCAGGAGCAACTCCAAGTCATGGGAGTGGAAAACTGGGGAAAGTGAGAGGGAGAATCAAGGCCCAAATCTAAGCAAAGACAAGTCTCAACATCTGGGCGTAACAAATATGAGTGCGTATGAAGTTAACAGTGAAAGGTACATGTAGTTAGGGATACTAGCTATGTTCCCAGCCTCTAGATGGCAAATCTTTATTTTTCCAGTACATGAACAATAGGTACTATTAATGGTGTCCAGCACAGGCTGGAAACTTTGGACCCTCTGAGACGTGAGATCAAGAGAAGGAAGAATGTATGGCATTTGGGATAGGGTGTCAGGGCCCTCAGCAGCTAGCTGCTTTATGTTCTTCTTCCACTGTAGGAAGCTCCTATAGCCCAGGTTCCTTATTTCCTGTTCCTGCCACTGAATCTCTTCTCCCAATTTGAATTATAAGCTTGAGGGAGAGAGGTGTAAGAATTACATGGACCTCATAGCTCAGCCAGGGTCCCCAGATATACTTGAACAAGCCCTGCCAGGAGGCATTTTGCCTCTTACAATTATAATACCGCTAGTGAAGCGGCAGAGCAGCTGTTGTGCCACAGCACAAGGTGTCATATGAGCTGGTAGAGGTGTGGGGTCATTGCTTTGCCCCTCTCTTGCCCTATTTGTGGAAGATAATGTTGCTAGCAATGCTGCCTGGAGCAGGCCTTGCTTTCAGAAGTGCACACGGATTGTCATGCCCAACCTATGCACAAGGGCACAAAGTCTGGGCGCTGTTGGACCTGGAGTGAATGTGTTGGATTATCTGAATTTTCGGAATATTGCCAAACATTTCAATAGCAGCTGCTTTTGTGATGATCTAATTATACAGATGGGTTAAATTCTGGTAGAGCTGTTCACCAGCTGTGTGAAGAATGGCATCATTCTGATGTTACTCTGGTCATACTCTCTGTGTGTGACAGATTCTGCACTGCCTGAGGATGCAATATGCAGTAAGCAAACATCAGTAGTACAACATACAGATACAATGTATTGTGCTAAAATGTAAAGGCAAATACATTTTGGGGTTTGATTTCACTGTCAATTTCCCTTCTTATGTCATCGTAGTGCATACTGGCAGAACATCCAGTTAGCCTGATCCTGTGGGCATTTGAGTGCACTTTGCTCAACTCTTTTAAAACAACCCATGTGCACTAGTATATTGTATTCATGCTCATAGGTGACTTTACAAGATGCTCAGCAATGCACACCCACATAATTTGTGGGAAAGATCACACCTTCAATCTTTCACGTATGTTAAAATCAGCTGCAACTATTGATACAGTGCTTCATTCATCTTAGTATTTCATTTTATTATTATTCATCAGACTCAAAAAAATCTGCTAAATCCACAAATGTCTCCAATAAACAGGATTTAGCCAATAAAATGTTAAGGCACTATTCTACATAATGCAAGGCCACTGATTAAAAAAAAAAAAAAAAAACATGTTGGTCTTTTCAGTAAAAAATGGCTGAAAATCTAGCTACATCTCTGATACCTGAAAGCACACTTAAATTCCAGGATTTACTTTTTCTTTAAAAAAATTAAATTCACTTCTGTAGCCATTGTGGGAACCTTCTAAAAGACCCATCTGACATGAATCACTAGCCTAATTACAGTAATATCAGAGCTCTGTTTAAACTTGTAGAAACATTTATTTTCTGTGTCTAGTTACATCTCTGTAATAATTACTGAGATTTGGCAATACTTCTTATATAAGCATTGACCATAAATTATAGTTAGAACAAGCACCTCTGGAGACTGGAGGTAGGACAGCTGACAGTTTTAATTTACTGATGCTGTTGTCATTAGTGTGTGTGTAAAGTAGATGGTAAGGTGAAAAGAGGGTCAGGGTTAAATTCTTCACAAGTAGAGAATCTGATCACAACTGTAGCAGGTGATTACCCCTCCTATACAATGGTATTGACAGTCTTTTAGCAAGGGTGACATCTGCTGGCACCTGTGAGCAAACAGTAATAGCTTAGCTTGAAATTCCTTATCATTAGTGCCAGTTCTGTTCTGCTATTGCCAGATCAGCAGAGTTAGTAACAAAGAGTGCCAAGCAGCAAACCAACACAATAGAACATTCAAATTGCCATTAAACAAATATAATGTGTGGTGTGCATGAGTGTGAGAGAAACAGAAGAGAAATTGCATACATGTGTGACACACAATTGGTGTATGTTAGTGTGGCCAAATACAGATGTAAAGGGCCAGATCCTCAGATGGTGTAAACTGGCATATCTTCTTAGACTTCCCTGGGAACACTTGGTGCTCAGCACTTATGAAAATCTGGCCAATTGAGTGCCTAATCATGAATTTGGGAGCTTAACCTTAGGTGTCCATTTTTTAATATCTTGTCTGTAGAGTAAGAATAAAGACAGAAATATTACAAGGGCTTGTTATACATGTAATTCCATGGGCCCAATTCTGCTAGTTGCTGAGCATTCTCAATTGAGTTGAAGATACTCAGTACCTCACTGAGTATCAAGTATTTAGTTTGAAGGAAATATATATTTTATATAGCCTTTTGTTTGAGAAATAGTTTTGTGTTCACACAATTAAAGGATGTGTCATAATTCATGCACACTAGGGGCTCTATTTTAAGGTTACACATTCATCCTTAACTGCCATTTTCTTGGCTTGGAGTGGTTTAACTGTAACTGTGATGTTGCAACATCAATGTGTGTATGTGTGCCCATATATGCAACTATGTTTACTGACTTGGAATGCATAGCTGTGTGATTTGTTCTCTTAATCTCTTAAAATGGGGGGGAGGGGGTATATGACATATATCTTGGACCTCAATCTCCACTCCAGGTAGTTTTTGGCAGAGGCAGAAACAAAACCTACTTCTCCTTTGTGGCATTCAATTGCTTTAACTATACGATCACCATATCTCTTTTTGCAGCCTCATTCTCTATACACCTTCCAACTTATTCATGACATAGCCCAGCTTCATTCCCTGAGAACTGTCCATCTGTCCATCTTGTTCACTGAATGAAGGGATCTTGTAGAGAAAATAGTATGTGATCATGTTATTAAGGAGGGAATCATTTCCCCCAAAGGGAAAAAGGTACACTTTTTATAGACTATCAGGGTTAGAAGGGACCTCGGGAGGTCATCTAGTCCAAACCCCCAAAAAGCAGGACCAATCGCCAGACAGATTTTTGCCTCAGATACCTAAATGGCCCCTTCAAGGATTGTACTCACAACCCTTGGTTTAATAGGCTAACACTCAAACCACTGAGCTATCCCTGCATGAGGGGTGACACCTGAGCCCAGCCTGCATCCCCACATGAGGCTGGGCCTGGCATCACTGCTTGCCCGAGCCCTGCCTGCCCCCCATGCTCAAGCCTTGCCTCCCCCTGCACAGGGCTGGCATCAGCACTTGCCCGCCCTGCATGTTCCTCCACACTCCGCTTTTTTGACAAAAGTGGGCATTTGTCCCATTTACTCTTGTCAACTGATGAAGTTGGAGACCAAATGGGACAAATGCCCATTTTTGCCAAAAAAGTTGGGACAGCTGGGATAGACTTAGAAAAGGGACTGTCCCAGCCAAAACAGAACGTATTGTCACCCTATGCATGTGTACAAGAGACCAGAACTGAGGATGTCTGAGCAACTTTAATTCTGGCATTTCCTAACTTCTGGATACATGGCTTTGCAACCTTACTACATTCTTTTTCATAGGGTTGTTCTTTGGGTCCTGGGTGGGGGATGTATATTTAATTTCCAATGTTTTTTAAAGAAAGAATAAACATTTTTATTACATGGAATGGCAAAGCGGCCTTGTCCATTGCATCAGCAACATGAAGCACTGCAGCAGAGATCTATACCACTTAAACTAAAAAGTTAATTATGGTAGCTAGTAGCATGAGTAGGCTGTTACCAGACACTAGAGAAGGATGCTGCTGCCACTCCCTCCCTCTTTCTTTCCTCACTTACCATGCTGGTGCCATTTTGTGTGGCCTTCTAACAGTGTCACTAACTCTCACAAATGTCTTAATATTTGGCATGTCTTTTCTTAAAGTCCCAACTCCAGGAGTCATGTGATTACATGAGAATCTTGTCTCTGCTTCTTTAAAAAGGAAATTTCTAGCCTCTTGTTTGCTGAGAAAAGCTTGAAAATATAAATCCCAAAGGCTCAAAACCCAGAAGGCCAGTAAAAAGACTCCCACATGTATTACATGTAAAATCTCATTATTTTAAAATAATCTCAAGATTTTTGGGAGCCTTACTCATGTCTTCGAATGATTGGGGTTGGCAGCACTGCTAAAGGAAGATACTGGAATGATGTATGTGCAGTGCTCATAGAATGCCCAGCATTTTTGGCAGCAAGCCTGGAATGACTGTACTGAGCAAAACATAGATGGGAAATGGAGATTTTTCTCATGCTCATATCTTACCCAAATAGGAATGGATTTTCAAGGGATCAGTACCTTGAGCCTAGGATGATTCCCCCTGACAACCTTCAGATGCTTGCTGCAAACCATGGAGGTTTTAGAGATTTAAAAAAAAAGCCAGAAGAATTTTTATAATGGAAAGTATTAGTCAATGTTAATAGAAGGGTAGCTGCTGCTCCTTTTACAATGCTTTTTTTCTTTGTATGGATTGTATTTCTACAATGTGTATACATGTGATATTTATGTACCCTTCCATATGTTGTTTATGGCAAATTCACCTACAACAAGTTGGTTATTTGCTGCTGTGAAAGACTCTGGGCTTATTTCTACAAGCAGCTGTTGCTTCCAAAATATGTATTTTTGAAATAAAAGATTGAATTGGCTAAAAAGGTTAAAAGTTTCAGATTTGTATACATTGCTAGTCAAAAGCAACACATTTGTTTGTTTGTTTTTCAATTGTTCACCCCGCCGTAGTCAGGGATGCATAGGAGGGTTTGGTTGGTTGATTTTTAAAGAAAGTTGCTGAATATTAAAATGATTCAATTATAAATCAGTATCAATCTTCAGACTCATTTTTTAAATCTGGATATTTTGAAATGTTTGGCTTTTGTAGGTTAGTAGCCAGGAGATTGTTAATGTTGTGACCTTACGACTTTCAGAATTTTAGTCTTAGGCAGGTATTAGCAAATTTCTGGTGGTTGGTTTGTTTCTACTTCTCAGTAATTACTTTCAAATGTGTCTGCCATTCACCACTCTAATAAACATTGTATACTTTTATAGTTCATCTTTGAGCTGCAGAAGCATAGCCTGGTACCATGTGATGATGGCACCATGAGTCAGATGGTGATGAATATGCAAATTAGTGGTAAACCTCATTCATTCGTAAATTTCCCCTTTTAGACATTCACAGAGAAACCTTAAGAGTCAATGAAGTTTAAAAATGTAGGTTTCAGAGTAGCAGCCGTGTTAGTCTGTATCCGCAAAAAGAAGAACAGGAGTACTTGTGGCACCTTAGAGACTAACAAATTTATTAGAGCATAAGCTTTCGTGGACTACAGCCCAAGAAGAAGAATCCGAAG